>NC_045975.1:42742661-43073495 GCF_010909765.2 Amblyraja radiata
CTGCAACATTTCCCAGAGCCCTACCATTCACGATGTAGGTTCTGCCCATGTTAGTGCTCCCAAAATGCAACACCTCACATTTTTCTGTATTAGATTCCATCAACCATTCCTCAACCCCAATCGATCAAGAACCCGCTGCAATTTTGGACAACCATCTTCACCATCTGCAAAACCACCCACTTTGGTGTCATCTGATTAGATTAGATTTAGATTAGATTCATTTATTGTCATTCAGACATTTCGGTCGGAACGAAATTTCGTTTCCCTGCAGTCATACATAGAAACATAGAAACATAGAAACATAGAAATTAGGTGCAGGAGTAGGCCATTCTGCCCTTCGAGCCTGCACCGCCATTCAATATGATCATGGCTGATCATCCAACTCAGTATCCCGTACCTGCCTTCTCTCCATACCCTCTGATCCCCTTAGCCACAAGGGCCACATCTAACTCCCTCTTAAATATAGCCAATGAACTGGCCTCGACTACCCTCTGTGGCAGGGAGTTCCAGAGATTCACCACTCTCTGTGTGAAAAAAGTTCTTCTCATCTCGGTTTTAAAGGATTTCCCCCTTATCCTTAAGCTGTGACCCCTTGTCCTGGACTTCCCCAACATCGGGAGCAATCTTCCTGCATCTAGCCTGTCCAACCCCTTAAGAATTTTGTAAGTTTCTATAAGATCCCCTCTCAATCTCCTAAATTCTAGAGAGTATAAACCAAGTCTATCCAGTCTTTCTTCATAGGACAGTCCTGACATCCCAGGAATCAGTCTGGTGAACCTTCTCTGCACTCCCTCTATGGCAATAATGTCCTTCCTCAGATTTGGAGACCAAAACTGTACGCAATACTCCAGGTGTGGTCTCACCAAGACCCTGTACAACTGCAGTAGAACCTCCCTGCTCCTATACTCAAATCCTTTTGCTATGAAAGCTAACATACCATTCGCTTTCTTCACTGCCTGCTGCACCTGCATGCCCACTTTCAATGACTGGTGTACCATGACACCCAGGTCTCGCTGCATCTCCCCTTTTCCTAGTCGGCCACCATTTAGATAATAGTCTGCTTTCCTGTTTTTGCCACCAAAATGGATAACCTCACATTTATCCACATTATACTGCATCTGCCAAACATTTGCCCACTCACCCAGCCTATCCAAGTCACCTTGCAGTCTCCTAGCATCCTCCTCACAGCTAACACTGCCCCCCAGCTTAGTGTCATCCGCCAACTTGGAGATATTGCCTTCAATTCCCTCATCCAGATCATTAATATATATTGTAAATAGCTGGGGTCCCAGCACTGAGCCTTGCGGTACCCCACTAGTCACTGCCTGCCATTGTGAAAAGGACCCGTTTACTCCTACTCTTTGCTTCCTGTTTGCCAGCCAGTTCTCTATCCACATCAATACTGAACCCCCAATGCCGTGTGCTTTAAGTTTGTAAACTAATCTCTTATGTGGGACCTTGTCGAAAGCCTTCTGGAAGTCCAGATACACCACATCCACTGGTGCTCCCCTATCCACGCTACTAGTTACATCCTCGAAAAATTCTATAAGATTCGTCAGACATGATTTACCTTTTGTAAATCCATGCTGACTTTGTCCAATGATTTCACTACTTTCCAAATGTGCTGCTATCCCATCTTTAATAACTGACTCTAGCAGTTTCCCCACTACCGATGTTAGACTAACTGGTCTGTAATTCCCCGTTTTCTCTCTCCATCCCTTCTTAAAAAGTGGGGTTACGTTTGCTACCCGCCAATCCTCAGGAACTACTCCAGAATCTAAAGAGTTTTGAAAGATTATTACTAATGCATCCACAATTTCTGGAGCTACTTCCTTAAGTACTCTGGGATGCAGCCTATCTGGCCCTGGGGATTTATCGGCCTTTAGTCCATTTAATTTACCCAACACCACTTCCCGGCTAACCTGGATTTCACTCAATTCCTCCAACTCCTTTGACCCGCGGTCCCCTGCTATTTCCGGCAGATTATTTACGTCTTCCTTAGTGAAGACGGAACCAAAGTAGTTATTCAATTGGTCCGCCATATCCTTGTTCCCCATGATCAACTCACCTGTTTCTGACTACAAGGGACCTACATTTATTTTAACTAATCTCTTTCTTTTCACATATCTATAAAAACTTTTGCAGTCAGTTTTTATGTTCCCTGCCAGTTTTCTTTCATAATCTATTTTTCCTTTCCTAATTAAGCCCTTTGTCCTCCTCTGCTGGTCTCTGAATTTCTCCCAGTCCTCCGGTATGCTGCTTTTTCTGGCTAATTTGTACGCATCATCCTTCGCTTTGATACTATCCCTGCTTTCCCTTGTTATCCACGGATGCACTACCTTCCCTGATTTATTCTTTTGCCAAACTGGGATGAACAATTTTTGTAGTTCATCCATGCAGTCTTTAAATGTTTTCCATTGCATATCCACCGTCAACCCTTTTAGAATTAATTGCCAGTCAATCTTGGCCAATTCACGTCTCATACCCTCAAAGTTACCTTTCTTTAAGTTCAGAACCATTGTTTCTGAATTAACAATGTCACTCTCCATCCTAATGAAGAACTCAACCATATTATGGTCACTCTTGCCCAAGGGGGCACGTACAACAAGACTGCTAACTAACCCTTCCTCATTACTCAATACCCAGTCTAAAATAGCCTGCTCTCTCGTTGGTTCCTCTACATGTTGATTTAGATAACTATCCCGCATACATTCCAAAAAATCCTCTTCTTCAGCACCCCTGCCAATTTGATTCACCCAATCTATATGTAGATTGAAGTCACCCATTATAACGGTTTTGCCTTTGTCGCACGCATTTCTAATTTCCTGTTTGATACCATCTCCAACTTCACTACTACTGTTAGGTGGCCTGTACACAACACCCACCAGCGTTTTCTGCCCCTTAGTGTTTCGCAGCTCTACCCATACCGATTGCACATCCTGCAAACTAATGTCCTTCCTTTCCATTGCGTTAATCTCCTCTCTAATCAGCAACGCTACCCCACCTCCTTTTCCTTTCTCTCTATCCCTCCTGAATATTGAATATCCCTGGATGTTCAGCTCCCAGCCTTGGTCACCCTGGAGCCATGTCTCCGTGATCCCAACTATATCATAGTCATTAATAGCTATCTGCACATTTAACTCATCCACCTTATTACGAATGCTCCTTGCATTGAGACACAAAGCCTTCAGGCTTGTTTTTACAACACTCTTACCCCTTATTCAATTTTGTTGAAAAGTGGCCCTTTTTGATTTTTGCCCTGGATTTTCCGGCATGCCACTTTTACTTTTCACCTTGCTACCTATTGCTTCTACCCTCATTTTACACCCCTCTGTCTCTACGCTCACACATTTAAGAAACCCTTTCCCTTTAACTCCATCCTCCACTAGCCCATTCGACACCCCACCCCCCCTTATTCAGTTTAAAACCACCCGTGTAGCAGTGGCAAACCTGCCCGCCAGAATGCTGGTCCCACACCTGTTAAGATGCAATCCGTCCCTTTTGTACAGTTCCCCCTTAACCCAAAACAGATCCCAGTGATCTAAGAATCTAAATCCCTGCCCCATGCACCAGTTCCTCAGCCACACGTTCAGGTCCCGTATCTCCCTGTTCCTGCTCTCGCCAGCACGAGGAACTGGAAGCAAACCGGAGATAACAACCCTGGAGGTCCTGCTTTTCAGCATTTTTCCGAGCTCTCTAAAGTCACGCTGCAGAATATTCATCCCCTTCTTTCCGACATCGTTTGTGCCGACATGCACTACCACTTCCGGATGTTCACCTTCGCCCTTGCGGATTTTCTGCACTCTGTCCGTGACATCCTGGATCCTGGCACCAGGAAGGCAGCACACCATCCTCGCATCCCGTCTGTTGCCGCAGAAACCCCTGTCCGTACCTCTCATAATAAAAAATGACAAAAACACGCAATCAACACTAATTTAACATCCACCACAGTGAGTTCACCAAACACCTCCTCACTGTGGTGGAAGGCAAAATCTTAAAGTCTCTGACTCTTCCCTCTTTGGTC
Source organism: Amblyraja radiata (assembly GCF_010909765.2). NCBI lineage: Eukaryota > Metazoa > Chordata > Chondrichthyes > Rajiformes > Rajidae > Amblyraja > Amblyraja radiata. Next base: position 42,746,686 of record NC_045975.1, read on the forward strand.
TCCCTCTGCGCCGAGGCGATCCAGGCTCCAGATGTTGTGACCCCACCAGGTGATGGTAAATCCCGCGGCTCAACCGTGCTCCGCGAACGGGCCGGTTCAAACTCCGTGGGTGGTCGCTGCCGCCGCCACAGCTTCGGGGCCGAGTCGGGTCTCTGCTGCCGCTGCCTCCGCCACTGCTTCGGGGCCGAGTCGGGTCTCCGCTGCCGCCGCCACAGCTCCGAGGTCGCCAGCTCCGCCATTAGTCCTCAGCGCAGACGGAGACGGGGACGAGGAATACGACAGAAAAAAAGTCACATCCCCCGAAGGAAGAGACCAAAACATGTTTCTCCCACCCCACCCACACACATACACAACTTAATAAAACAAAATTAACTAAAACATGACAAACATCTGCAAACCTTTATTCAATATCTGTCTGCAAATACCTTGTCATCCACCGGTCAGGCTCTCTCCTCCCTGGTAGCTGAACACGGAGAGTCGGTATGTCAAAGAGGATTCTCTTGAACTTCTACAGGTGCACAGTAGAGAGCATACTGACTGGTTGCATCATGGCCTGGTTCGGCAATTTGAATGCCCGGAAGCGGAATAGACTGCAAAAAGTTGTGAACACTGCCCAGTCCATCACCGGCTCTGACCTCCCCACTATCGAAGGGATTTATCGAGGTCGTTGCCTCAAAAAGGCAGCCAACATCATCAAAGACCCACACCATCCTGGCCACACATTGATTTCACCACTGCCACCGGGAAGAAGGTACAGGAGCCTGAAAACTGTAACTTCCATGTTCAGGAAAAGCATCTTCCCTACTGCCATCAGGCTATTAAACACTACAACCTCAAATAAGCTCGGGACTATAATCTTCTATTCTAAACATAACTACTACTATGATCTTGTTATCTTCTGGTTTGGCAGTCATTCTACTTGCGCAAAAACGGTACGCGATAGCGCTATAATTTTTCGCCAGCTTACTTACCGTTCTCCAGTGCTGTAATTGCACCAAGTTTCGCTCTGATCAGTGGAAGCTGGTAAGAGTTGTCGAGGTTTATAAATCGTTAAAACCACGTGTGCGCAGATCGATCGCCTCTCCTGCCATTCAGCGCCGTGGGGATCGGTCCCTTCTACTGTCACTCCGCGGGCCAGTCGGCCCCTACCTGCGCCATCGCATCTTTACTGCAGCTGCAGGAGGCTCTAGATGGCTGGCGGACGTCTCCAACCGGACACATTTTTCGGAGGGAGGAACCGGAAATGGCCCGACCCAGCCCGACCCAACCCGATGGAGTCAGAGATGGCGCCAAACGGAAAGCGGAGATTCTGATCCCGGCGGAGGAGTGTTACCAGCGGCCAGCGACCAGCACCCGCTGTGAGTCCCGATCGCACCGCCAACCCCTTCCCCTCTGCTCCCCCTCGCTGGCTCCTGCCCCCCTTCCCCCGTGATGCCACACTCTCCCCCATGACACTTCCCCCGTGTTTTCTCCGAGCTCTCTCCCCCCGCCCACACACCCCTCCCCCTCCTCCCCCACACCCCTCCGTCCCACCCACCCCTCTCCTGCCCACACACACCCCTCTCCACATCCCTCTCCACTACAACCCCCCCCACCGCTCCCCCACAATTCCCTCCGCCCACAACCCTCCCCTCCCCCACAACCCTCCCCTCCGCACCCCCTCCCCCCCACATCCCTCATCCCCCTCTCACAAACCCCTCCCGTCCAAAACTACACACCTCACCTCCCTGTGACCGCGTGGGTTTTCTCCGGGTGCTCCAGTTTCCCCCTCATCCCAAAGATGTGCAGGTTTGTAGGTTAATTTGGCTTCTGTAAATTGCCCTTAGTGAGTAGGATCGATCTAGTATATGGGTGATCGATGGTCGGCACAGACCCGGTGAGACGAAGGGCCTGTTTAAACACAGTGTCTCTAATGAAAAATAAAGGTGAGGTTAAGCTTACTTTAGTTTAGAGAAACAGTATTGAAACAGGCCCTTCTGCACACAGAGTCCATGCCACCCATCGATCACCCACTCACACCAGTTCCATGTTATCCCACTTTTGCATCTACTCCCTGCACACCAGGAGCAATTTACAGAGGGCCGATTAACCTACAAACCCGCACGACTTTGGTTGTGGAAAGAAACTGGAGCACCTGGTGGAAACCCACGTGGTCACAGGGAGAACGTGCAAACTCCATGTAGACAGCACCCGAGATCAGAATTGAACCGTGGTCTCTGGTGCTGTGAGGCAGCGGCACTACCAGCTACGCCACTGTGCCGCGCACTTTCCTGGAAGTAATTAGTAAAATTGCAAAAATGACATCTTAATAAAAGATAAATCTGCAATCCAGTGGCAGCTGGGAGATTGTGGTACTGTTGTCTTTGTTTTAAGATGCTCTTGAAGCAATTGGCTTCAGAGATTATTCAGATCTTCTCCTCACTATGGAATAAAGAATGTTTTATGAATGAACAATATTAATCCTGACTCTTTAATACCATCTAACAATTTAATTCTCCCTTCTTAAAACTCTTACGGAATCCTGTAATTTTAAGAAAAGGCGCTTGTGAAATATAAATCCTCGAATCTTATGGTATTTCAAAATCTACCATTGCACTCCAGACTTTAGCATTTTCTTGAGCGGTTTTATATCACATTTTTTTCTGAGACTTTATTCAATCCGCTACAAGACCTATTTGTTGCTCATGTAAATTATTTCAGAATTGATTTAAAGTAAAATTTGTTTAATGCTATCGTTAATTAAAAAATCATACAACATAAATATTCATTAACCTTGGGTTAGACTTAAAAGCATGCAATGTAAAAGATTTATAGAAAAATGTTGTTTTCATGTTGTATATCTGATAACTACCACCCCCTCTCCAATATCAACTTCTACAGTATATTAACAACCTCATCTCAAGCAAATACCTCACATCAGTTCAATACTCCCTGTTTTTATCAATATATATAAATATTGATGCCGTGCTTCAATATAAATATACAGAATCATCAGGATTCAGGTATTCTCCAGTGACAGGGAGTTAGGTTTATATTTTAATCATTCTGTTTATTCCCATATTTTCTTTTTTTCCCCCCTTCTCCAAGGGATCGACAGTTCAGTTCAGTCAAACAGAGCAATGCTACAGAAAGTGGGGATGGCAACAAGACATGCGACAGCATCCTCTGAGAAAACACAAAGAAGGTCTAATTTGTCGAATAAATAATTTCCTAAAACTTTCCACCCATCCAAGAATTCACTAGCTTCGGGTGAAAAATGCATTGGAACAAAAATTCAAAATTAATATGAAAATTAATTTGGATCCACAATGCAAAATATCTGTCTGCATTTGGATCATATTCTTTACAGTATACTATGTTTATATATTCTGCTGTGCTGCAGCAAGTGAGAATGTCATTGTTCTATCTGGGACATATGACAATAAAACTCTCTTGACTCTTGATTTTTACAATGTGTGTAATTCATAAAAAGTTGTGTTTCTTTAATCCTGTTCCGCACCATTTAATTCAAATCAAAATTCTTGTAATCTAACGTAGGCATCAGATTGTCACAATTTTTTTGTATATTTTGTTATGTCTTCTGTATGATCCTGTTATGGCGAGCACAATGAATTCACGCCCCACACCGACGACATATTGCTAGAAGCCTTTATTTCCAACACTACCAGAAACTTCCAGAAGGTCACTTGACCTCAGTCACGAGGCACTGGCCAACTCGCCAGCTTGTACTCCTGGCCTCAAGGGGCGTTGGCATTTCCATTACATTTACATTACATCTCCCCCTTCAACTTTGGGGTTTCATTTATGTGTACATCCACGGCATATAAATGACAATAAAGTAACATTCAAGCCATTTAGATTTGGCTTATTTTTATTTCAGCAGAACATTTGTGCATTTCCCATATATTTTCCTTCACTGCTCTTTTGCATTCAATTTAAATTCTGCTTATGAACTTTAATATCCACATAGAGTTTTACATTAGAATCAATTAAGAGTGCTGCTGTTTTCCACGTTAACCAAAAAACTACAAACTCTAGGGTTCTGTCTCATTGCCTCTCGCTGCGTCTGGGAGATTGGCTCCTCCATCTAGGTTTCTCGTCGCGTCTGGCTAAAGGTGGCATATCCCCAGCTCCAGGGGTCTATCCTGGGCTACAGGGCCCTACCTGGGCTACAGGGCTTTATCCTGGGCTACAGGCCTCTAGCTGGGCTACAGGGCCCTACCTGGGCTACAGGGCTTTATCCTGGGCTACAGGCCTCTACCTGGGCTACAGGCCTCTAGCTGGGCTACAGGGCCCTACCTGGGCTACAGGGCCCTACCTGGGCTACAGGCCTCTACCTGGGCTACAGGCCTCTAGCTGGGCTACAGGGTCCTACCTGGGCTACAGGGCTTTATCCTGGGCTACAGGCCTCTACCTGGGCTACAGGCCTCTAGCTGGGCTACAGGGCCCTACCTGGGCTACAGGGCTTTATCCTGGGCTACAGGACCCTACCTGGGCTACAGGGGGTTATCCTGGGCTACAGGGGGTCTATCCTGGGATACAGGGCTCTAGCTGGGCTACAGGCCTCTACCTGGGCTACAGGGCCCTACCTGGGCTACAGGGCTCTATCCTGGGCTACAGGCCTCTATCCTGGGCTGCAGGCCTTTATCTTGGGCTACAGGGCTCTATCCTGGGCTACAGGGCCCTACCTGGGCTACAGGCCTCTACCTGGGCCACAGGGCCCTACCTGGGCTACAGAGCCCTACCTGGGCCACAGGGCCCTACCTGGGCTACAAGGCCCTACCTAGGCTACAGGGCCCTACCTGGGCTACAGGGCCCTACCGGTATACAGGGCCCTACCTGGGCTACAGGGCCCTACCTGGGCTGCAGGGCCCTACCTGGGCTACAGGGCCCTACCGGTATACAGGGCCCTACCTGGGCTACAGAGCCCTACCTGGGCTGCAGGGCCCTACCTGGGCTACAGGGCCCTACCGGTATACAGGGCCCTACCGTGTCTCTATCGTGGGCTGACTCTCCCTTCAAAAAAACTTTTGTCGCTCTTTCGATTTCTGTTGTACTCCATCCAACTTAACTTTCAAAGCAATGTTTTTACTCTTTTGTTTCCTGCATAATAACTTTTTTTTTCTTGTAAGAAGCGTTTATTTCCAACACGAACAGAAACTTCCAGAAGGTCACTTGACCTCAGTCACGAGGCACTGGCCAACTCGCCAGCTTGTACTCCTGGCCTCAAGGAGCGCTGGCATTTACATTACATTTACATTACATATTTGAAGTTACTTTATAGTTTTAAAACTTAATGCTGTGTGAAGTGGCACAGCGGGTAGAGCTGCTGCCTCACAGCGCCAGAGACCCGGTTTCAATCCTGACATCGGGGACTGTCTGCGTGTTGTTTAGTTTAGTTTAGTTTTATTTATTATCACGTGTACCGAGGTGCAGTGAAAAGCTTATCTTGTGTGCTAGCTTGTCAGCAGAAGGATAATATATCGATCACAATCGAGCCATCAGTGTATAGATACATGATAAGGGAATAACATTTAGTGCAAGGTAAAGCCAGCAAAGTCCGATCAAGGATAGTCCGAGGGTCACCAATGAGGCAGATCGTAGTTCAGCACTGCTCTCTGGCTGTGGTTGCCAGATAACAGCTGGGAAGAAACTGTCCCTGAATGTGGAGGTGTGCGTTTTCACACTTCTATACTTTTTGTCTGATGGGAGAGGGGAGAAGAGGGAGTGGCCAGGGTGCGACTCTTCCTTGATTATGCTGCTGGCCTTGCCAAGGCAGTGTGAGGTATAAAAGGAGTCAATGGAAGGGAGGTTGGTTAGTGTGATGGTCTGCGTCCACAATTCGCTGCATTTGTATGTTCTCTCTGTGACCGCGTGGGTTTATTCTGAGCGCTCTGGTTTCCTCCCACATCCGAAAGACGTGCAACCCACATGGTAAATTGCCCCTTGTGTGCAGGTTTGGATAAGAAAGTGAGATAATATAGAACTAGTGGGAATGGTCAGCATGGACTTGGTGGGCCGAAGGGCCTGTTTCCATGCTGAATCTCCATACACTAACAAAAATTAAAAACTGGTTTCACTACTAGAACTATAGATGCTGAAGATAGACTCATAATGCTGGAGTAACTCAGCAGGTCAGACAGCATCGCTGGAGAACATGTATAGGCAAAGTTTCGGGTCAGAACACTTCTTTGACTATTAACTACTGTTAATGGAGATAGGATATTATTTTTCTTATTTTCTTATATATTTCCTACTTTTTTTTCCTAAAAAGCATTTTTACAACATCATGTAGAATTTCATTAAGACACATTGCTACATTGGTGGCAGTGATCTTAACATAACGTAAAATAGAAAGTTAACTTGTATAAAAAGGCGAAATGAAGAATTGTAAATGTTGGAAGAATTCAGCAAGTTGGGCAGCATCTGTTAAAAGTGAAACAGAATTAATATTTCTGTTCAGTCATCATCGGCGGTCCCTCGACACAAGCATGACTGTCCTCTCCTCTCCATAGGGTCGTCTACTTGTGGGTCTGCAGATATCTGTAGAGGCTGATCCGCGATCCACACACCTTGGTGCAACGTGGGCAGTGGGTGGTTGGTAGTCATTGACCCCCCTTCTCTCTCTCCTTACTGTGCTGTCGCTTTGTCTCTGCGACACGGCGTAGTTCCTTTTCGTGACGTGCAGCTCCTCTCTGCACGTATTTTCTCCAGGAGCGCCTGTCCAGTGAAATGTGCTCCCAGTTGCTCGATATGATGTGGAATTTCTTCACAGAAACCATTGAGTAGACAAGGCCAGAGGGCCACAGACTGCCGCTTGATTCACAGGTACTGACCTCTCCTCTATCAAAGAGATCCACAGGAGGCCCTGCCTCAAAAAGAGAGTGAATGTCATCAAAGACACACACCACCCTGGCCATGCTCTCATCTCACTGCCACCATCGGCAAGGTGGTACAGGAGCCTGACAACCATGACCTCCAAGATCAAGAAAAGCTTCTTTCTAATAACCATCTAATTACCAACACACTTGGAATGCATACTGTCGTTGTGTCCTTGGGCAAGACACTTCACCCACCTTTGCCTGTGTGTGAATGTGTGTGAGTGACTGGTGGTGGTCGGAGGGGCCGTAGGCGCAGATTGGCAGCCACGCTTCCGTCAGTCTGCCCCAGGGCAGCTGTGGCTACAGAAATAGCTTACCACCCCCGAGTGTGACTGAGGAGTGAATGAATAATGCGATGTACAGCGCCTTGAGTATTAGAAAGGCGCTATATAAATCCCATCCATTATTATTATTATTACCAACACAACACTAACCTCAGCAACTATGATATGGGCTGTGCCTTTAGCTGTACCACGGACTTTGTTTGTGCATTAGGATCATGGTTATTAATTTATTGAAAGCTTTCATTGTTATATTCAAACAATTCAAACAAGAGGACATGATTTGAGAAATAAGGGACAAAAGTTTAGGGGCAACATGAGGGAATACTTTTTTAAGAAGGAACTGCAAATGCTGGAAAATTGAAGGTGCACAAAAATGCTGGAGAAACTCAGCGGGTGCAGCAGCATCTATGGAGTGAAGGAAATAGGTTTTTTCTTATATTTCCTTCGCTCCATAGATGCTGCTGCACCCGCTGAGTTTCTCCAGCACATTTGTGTACCTATGAGGGGGAACTTCTTTACTCAGAGAGTGGTAGCTGTGTGGAATGAGCTTCCAGTGGAAGTGGTGAAGGCAGGTGCGTTTTTATAATTTAAAAATAAATTGGATAGGTATATGGACGGGAAAGGAATGGAGGGTTATGGTCTAAGTGCTGGTAGATGGGACTAGGTGAGAGTAAGTGTTCGGCATGGACTAGAAGGGCCGAGATGGCCTGTTACCGTGCTGTAATTGTTATATGGTTATATGGTTATACATTATCTGTCTGTGTACATCAATGGGCCTGTTATTCAGCAGCTAGTAAGAATTTCATAGTTCTATTGTTGGTATACGTGTCAATGAAACACTCTTGATTGCGGACTCTCCTGGCTCCTGGTATCCAGTGGGTTTGCAAAGTCAGTACAAATTATCAATCTCCCTCCACTTGTGCAACTTCCATAATGTGCATCTTTTCTTTGGGTAGGGGCCATAACATCAATGGAACTACAAACAAAAGGAATGAGGAATGCATAGAACGTGGATCAGTAGTTTAGTTTAATTTAGTTCCGAGGTACAGCGTAGAAACAGGCCCCTCGGCCCATCGAGTCCCTGCCGACCAGTGATCCCCTATACTAACACTATCCTACACGCTAGGGACAATTTATATTATTATCAATGCCGATTAACCTACAAACCTGTACGGCGTTGGATTGTGGGAGGAAACCGGAGCACCCGGAGAAAACCCACGTGGTCACAGAGAGAACATATAAACTCCATACAAGCAGCACCAGTAGCCAGGATCAAACCCAAGCCTCTGGCGCTATAAGGCAGTAACTCTACCGCTGCACCACCATGCTGCCCATAAAGCAGAGGAACAGGCCCTTCGGCCCACAATGTCTGTGCTGAATATGCTGCCAAGGCCAACTCTTATCTGCCTGCAGAAAGTTCATATCTAAGTGCCTGTCCAGAAGTCTATTCAATGGCTCTTATGTATCTATGGTTATGTCACACCACAGTTTTGTCCGTGTCACAGTCATACAGCACGGAAACAGTCCCTTCGGCCCAACTCATCCATTCCGACGATGATGCCCCATCTAAGCTCGTACATTTGCCTGTATTTGACTCATATTCCTCTAAACCTGTCCGGTCCATGTACCTGTCCAAGTGTCTTTTAAATATTGTTATTATACCTGCCTCAGTTACCTCCTCATTCCAAATATCAACCACCCCGAGTAAAAAGCTGTCCCTGAGGTTCCTGTTAAATGTTCCCCCTCTCACCTTAAACCTCTGTCCTCTGGTTCTCGATTCCCCTACCCTGGGGAAAAACCTTTGTGCATTCACCCCTAAACCCTTAAATAGGACTAGTTGGATGGGGCATGTTGATTAGCATGGAAGAGTTGGGTTGAGGGGCCTGTTTCCATTCTGTACGACTCTATGACTGCGATCTGATGGTCTCCTTTTCTCCTCACATTGGGACCATTCAGATATGCTGTGATCTCTCTCTGCTATTTCCAAAATCCAGAACAGGAGCTGTTTTATGTTCTGAGCTTTGAAGCTCACCATCATTCCCCAGACCATTAAGTACGTGCATGGGCGATGCATATTTGGCAGGATGATAACCCAAAATCTTGGCGTAGTCTTCTCCCCTGACTGATCCCCGGTGAGTGTGTTGGCCATTGATCTGCTAACGAGCCTCACTGGAATCCAAACAACTGGTAAAGAATCTCGTCAGAAAATATTCTTTGTGCTGTGTTAGCTGATCTTTGCCAATTCTGCAACAGGAGCTCAGTGATTGCTTTTGGTGCCTTGAATGTGTGAAGTTATCCAAGGTTCCCTCCATCCTGACTCTTCCCCACTGGTCAAGAAGCAAGAACTTGTAGATGCACAGAATCTCTTGCCCAGATTGGTGGATCGAGGACCAGAGGACAAGGTTCAAGGTGAAGGGGAAAGATTTAATAGTAATCTGAGGGATTCACACAAAGGATGGTGGGTGGATGGAACAAGCCGCCAGAGGAGGTAGTTGAGGCAGGGACTATCCCAACATTTAAGAAACTGACAGGTAGGTACATGGATAGGACAAGTTTGGAGGGATATGGACCAAGTGCAGGCAGGTGGGACCAATGTAGCTGGGACATTGTTGGTCGGTGTGGGCAAGTTGGGCCAAAGTAACTGTTTCCACATTTGAGATACTCCAATTTTGAATTTTCACCCACGCTCATCAAGTTGAAACATTGGCTCTGTTTCTCGCTCCACAGTTGCTGCCCGATCTGCTAATTATTTCCATAATGCACAGTTTTTGTAACCTCATTCTCAAAGGTTGCCGCAAGTGAAAATGGTTGAAATGGTTGAATAAAAACACCTACATCAGGCTGTTGTAAATAGACTACAGCCAGTGGCGGACTGGGTCTAAAAATATTGGTTGCCAGGAGACAAAGGGAGCCCACTTCATCAGGGACCCACTTGATATAGGGGACCCACTTCATCAGGGGCCCACTTGCCATCGGGCAAGCTGACACCCTGGCCAGTCCGCCACTGACTACAGCTCAGCATTCAACACTATCTTCCCCACCAAAGCTCATGGAAGATAGACACAAAAAGCTGGAGTAACTCAGCGGGTCAGGCAGAATCCCTGGAGAAAAGGAATAGGTGACGTTTCGGTTCGAGACCATTCTTCAGCCCGAGAGTCAGGTGAAAGGGAAACGAGATATATCGACGGTGATGTAGAGATATATAGAACAAATGAATGAAAGATATGCAAAATAGGTGAGTCTCTGATGGGTCTCATTGTTGGCACTCATTCTTAACAAGCCCACAGCTAACAACGGCCTGTTCTCTGGATCATCGTTACTTTTTTGCATCCCTTTCATTCATCTGTTCTCATCTATATCACTGTCTATATCTCCCATTCCCCTTTCCCCTGACTCTCAGTCGGAAGAAGGGACTCGACCTGAAACATCACCTATTCCTTTTCTCCAGAGATAGCCAGCCAACATTATTGTTATTGTACATTTATTGCCGATAAATATATTCACAAAAGCACCCTGAACCTTTTGTTGCAACAGCTTCTTGTAACAATTCATTTTGTCTCATTCCTCCTGTCTTTTCACCTCTAGCCTTTGTCCAACCATCGGCTTATCAAGATTCCCACCTTTATCTGTATCCACCTATTACCTGCCAGGCTTTTTCCTGCCCCTTCTCTCTTACAGCTTACCCATCACCATAATAAGTCGGACGAGTATTCGAGTGCAAAAAGGTTGCCTATCTGTGTTCTCTAGCGATGTTGCCTGGCCCGCTGAGTTACTCCAACACCTTATTTCTAAATTCCGTTAATTTACAAGTTTTGACACAGAGGATGGTGAGTGCCTGGAACACACTGCCAAAGGTGATAGTGGAGACAGATACGAAAGTGGCATTTAAGAGACTTTTGGACAGGCACATATATATGTAGGGAATTGAGAGATTTGGATTATGTGCAAGCAGATGAGATTAGTTCACTTTAGCATCATGTTAGGCATGGACATTGCGGGCCGAAGGGCCTGTCCCTCTGCTGTACTGTTCTATAATTACCAATAGGTTTATTATTGTCACGTGTACCGAGGTACAGTGAAAAGCTTTGTTTTTCATGCCATCCAAACAGATCAGATAATACATAATCCATAATACAATAAATACAAGATAATACATAAATACAATCAAGCCAAACTCCAGTACAATAGGTAGAGCAAAGGGGAAGATACAGAGTGCAGAATATAGATCTCAGCATTACAGTGCACCAGTTCCAGAGACAAAGTCCAATGTCTACAGCAGGGAAGAGGTGCAATAAGATAGCAGTATATTGAAAAATAATGATGTCAATCACTGTTTCCGATCCACAGGCACAACTCTGTAGAAATCAAGAGTAATGGGCCTGTCCCACTTAGGCGATCTTTTCGGCGACTGCCGGCAACTGCCATAGTCGTAGCAGGTCTCCGAAAAACATGCGACTGGATCCCCCTACGCCAATGTCTACGACAATGTCTACAACAATATCCTACCACCTAGTCGACATCAAGCTACGGCAAGTTACCAACAACCAGCGACACATTAACACGCCCACCTCCGACCACACCTACGACAACCTACGTCCACGTGCGGCAAGCTACGACAAGGTATGACCCTGTTGGCGACAACTGAAGAAAACTTAAGACAATTCGGTTGCCGGTACCTATCGCCGGTTGGCATAGGTAGTCGCCAATGGAATTCACCGAAGTCAGCACCAGCGACAACCTATGTCACCTGGTGACAACCTACGACAGCACCTACATCAGGAGAAGTCAAGCTGCGCTCATTGGCGTCAAGCCCACTGTCGCCGACTGTCGCCGAAAAGTTTTGAACATTTCAAAATCCAGCGGCGACCAGAAAGACGCTACAATTCTTTGGGCGACTGAGGAGACGACTCACGACCATACAGGCACCACCCCAGCGACCATGTGGTGACAGCCTAGTCGCCTGTAGTCGCCTTAAAAATCGCTTAAGTGGGACAGGCCCTTAAGAGAGAAAATACTGAAAATACACAGACGATCAGACAACGGAGAAAAAGAAAATGATCATGAAATATTGATCCTGGAAGCTGACATTGTTGCTGGGATGTGAGCTGAGACTGAGTAGGTTGATTAAAGAGTGAAGAATCTGGCAATGAAAGGCAAGTGGAGTAAAATGTCATTTGATCGGCCAGCACTCAGCTGTCTGCTAGTTATATTATACAGCAAACAACAACTTGCATTCCTACCGCACCCCTATCACAGAAAGCATGTTGCACTCTGCAAAGAAACTTAACCTGACATTGGACCCTTGGGCAAAACAAGAGATATGAGGCGCGTTTGGTGTAATTTAGAGATACGGCGCAGAAACAGGCCCTTCAGCCCACCGAGTCCATGCAGATTATTGATCGCCTGTTCACACCAGTTCTATGGTATCCTACTTTCTCATCCACTCCCTACACACTTGGGGGCGGCACGGTGGCGCAACGGTAGAGTTGCTGCCTTACAGCGCTTACAGCGCCGGAGACCCGGGTTCGATCCTGACTACGGGTGCCATCTGTGCGGAGTTTGTACACTCTTTTGTGTGTGTGTGTGTGTGAATGTGTGTGAGTGATTGGTGGTGGTCGGAGGGGCCGTAGGCGCAGATTGGCAGCCACGCTTCCGTCAGTCTGCCCCAGGGCAGCTGTGGCTACAGAAGTAGCTTACCACCACCGAGTGTGACTGAGGAGTGAATGAATAATGCGATGTAAAGCGCCTTGAGTATTAGAAAGGCGCTATATAAATCCCATCCATTATTATTATTATTATTCTCCTGGTGACCGCATGGGTTTCCTCCGAGATCATCGGTTCCCTCCCACACTCCAAAGACATACAGGTCTGTAGGTTAATTGGCCTGGTATAAATGTAAATTGTCCCCAGTGTGTGTAGGGTAGTGTTAATGTGTGGGGATCGCTGGTCAGTGTGGACTCGGTGGGCTAAAGGACCTGTTACGGTGCTTTGTCTCTAAACTAAACTAAACTAAACACAAGGGGTAATTTACAGAGGGCCAATTAACCTTAAAAACCCGCTGTGGGAGGAAACTGGACCACCCGGAGGAAACCCATGGGAGAACGTGCAAACTCCGTACAGACAACTGCCGAGGTCAGAATCGAACCTGGTCTCTGGTGCTGTGAGGCAGCAGCTCTACCAGCTGCCCCACTGTGGCACTATGTGACACCAACAATGAAGAAACAGAAGCCTGCCTTTGATCGGATGATAACATATGTACACTTCCTACTCTTCATTTTATTTAAAAGATCCACATTTCAGAGACCGAGTTGTATGACCATGTTGTACGAGAAATGTTCTCGAACAAGGTGGGATTTCTATTCCTTTGAATAATACTGCACAAAGGAACCATTAGTCTCATTGTGATAGAGCTCTAACTCTTTGAAACAACTCTGCAATTAGCCGCACTCCCCAGCTCTTTATAAAAACACATTTCTTTCCCCCTTTCAACACTACCATTAAAATAATGGACTGAGGAGTTTGATGAGTATTTTTACTGCACAGATCACTTTTCAAATTGATCATCACATTCTCTGCTTCCTTTTCTTTCAGCCCCGTTGAAAGGAAGTTGGTGTCAACAATTTGTAGTGCTTTTACACTTTCTAAATTCACCTTAAATTACTTCCAGCAGGCAGGGAGACGTGGTTTTACAGAGTCTCAGCATACAAAAGAGCTGTGCAGGAAGGTACTGCAGATGCTGGCAGTCTGAAGAAGGGTCTCGACTCGAAATGTCATCCATTCCTCCTATCATCCAGCCTGTCCCGCTGAATTACTCCAGCATTTTGTGTCTGTATAAAAGAGCTGCTCAGTTTAGTGGCACTGGCTCTCTTAATCACACTAAGGGCCGTGAAATATGGAAGAAACGGATCTTGTCAGTGTGTGCAACTAATAACCACTGAGGCGGTGAATAAGATCACAGAACCAGATGATTTCTGCCCAGCACTGTGGCATCGAGAACCAATTCCATTTACAACAAGCACGTTGCCCTTGGTTGGGGAACGGGGGTGGGTGGGGGGGTTTAATTCAGCAGCGGTTCTGCAACTCTCCATGCAGAATAAAGGCATGTTTCTATCCCGCCTCCAGCCATTGAGCGGAGAGCGTAGCTTCCTCCCACCGGTCGGCCCCCGTGCTCCTCACAGCTGCTCTGGGAATGGTGCTTGTCAGAGTTTACTTCAAACTGAAGACCTCCCCGTAACCTGAGCTCATCAGATCAGCTTTTAGCGGCATTCAGTAGCATCTTCTGATGGAAGCGGGAATTTGGAACCGAGTTCCTCCTTTTAGTACAACTTATTTATAACAAATGAGTGTCTCGGAGGGCCTGGAGAAGATGCCTTCACTTAAGCGGAACAGGCACAGAAGCCACTGTTTAGATCCCTATGAGCCGATTACCATAAGGTCCTGTGAATATTTGCTCTCTTCTCAGTGAGCTAATGTATCCTTCCAGCAGGTGCTGGACTGTGAAGTTTGCCTTTTATTCAATGATGTTCACAGAGTGACTCTTCTAAACTAGCAAGGCTGATTGAGCAGAAGTGAACATGCATTAGACCGGCAAACCTGACACATAGCCAACCGATGAGTCGAGAGTGTATAATTGTCATGTGGACTTACAAGGGAAGGTCCCACAAAGGAGATTAGTGGGCAAAATTAGGGCACATGGTATTGGGGGTAGAGTGCTGACATGGATAGAAAATTGGTTGGCAGACAGGAAACAAAGGGTAGGGATTAACGGGTCCCTTTCAGAATGGCAGGCAGTGACTAGTGGGGTACCGCAAGGCTCGGTGCTGGGACCGCAGCTATTTACAGTATACATTAATGATTTAGATGAAGGAATTAAAAGTAACATTTCCAAATTCACAGATGACACAAAGCTAGGTGGAAGTGTGAACTGTGAAGAGGATGCTATGAGGATGCAGGGTAATTTGGACAGGTTGGGTGAGTGGGCAGATGCATGGCAGATGAAGTATAATGTGGATAAATGTGAGGTTATGCACTTTGGTGGCAAGAATGATCACCCTGCGCACTAACATTATCCTACACACTGGGGACAATTTTACCATTTACGGAAACTGATTAACCTACAAACCTGAATGTCTTTGAGATGTGGGAGGAAACCAGAGCACCAGGAGAAAACACACGCGATCACAGGGAGAAAGTACAAACTCCATACAGACAGCACCCATAGTCTGGATCAAACCCGGGCCTCTGGTGCTGTGGCAGCAACTCAACTGTTGCACCATCCTAGTACACCTATGTTAAAAAGGAAACAGCATCATTGTCAATGCTTAACCTTTCTTTAAGATAAGAAGAATGTTTTTTTATTGATTCAAATTTAATTCATTCTTCCCTTCAGATTGCTTTGATTATATATTTCTGTTTGTACAGTTTGCAAAAGTCCTTTTAAAATGAAGTATACTTCATTTAACCGGTCTGGACCAAACCCTAGGGGCATGAGTCCATAACCCAGCAGGCAATGACACTGAATACAACGATTATTTATTGAGTGGAAAAGAAAGCTACAAGGTTGTTGAAAAATCCCAACTGGTTCACTAATAGCTTTTAGGGAAGGGAACCTTCCAGCCTTAACCAACGCATGCTTGCACTTGCCTCCAGCGGACAGCAAATGTTTGGCTGCAAATGCTCACAGGGTTTGGAGTTACTAGAAACTAGAAACGTTCATGTAGGCAGTACAATGACCGAAACCGAAGATCTCGGAGAAAACCTACGCAGTTCACAGGGACATCGTGCAAACTCCGTATAGACAAGCATCCATAGTCGGGATCGAACACGGGACTCAGGCACTGTAAGGCAGTTGCTCTATCGCAATGCCACCATGCCGTGAATGCAGTACTCCAGTTGTGGTCAAACTACATGGATAGGAAACGTTTAGAGGGACACTAGACCAAGGGGGACCCGTTGGGTCCTGTCCCCTCAACGCGCGGTTGCGGGGGGGCGGCCTTCGGCGTCACACACACTAAACACTCCCCACACACACACACTAACCCCCCCTAGATATTATATTAATATTATTCATTCGCTCCTTTTATCCCATCCCCTACCGTACTGACGCATAGCCCCCAACTGCACAGGTGCGGCGGGAGAGGGGGGGTTGGAGAGTGAGGGGGATGGGGGTTGAGAGGGAGGGTGGGGGAGACACAGCATCGCAGGGCATAGAGAAAACGGAGGCAGAGAGGAGGGGGGGGTAGAGAGGTGGGGGCAGAGGAGGGGGGGGGCAGAGAGGGGGCTGAGAGGGAGCCCCCCCCTCCTCTCCTCCTCCTCCCCCCCACCTCTCCCCCTCTCCACCCCCCCTCTCTCCCCCTCTCTCTTCTCTATCTCTTTCTCTGCCCCGGGGAGGGGGTAGAAACATAGAAACATAGAAACATAGAAATTAGGTGCAGGAGTAGGCCATTCGGCCCTTCGAGCCTGCACCGCCATTCAATATGATCATGGCTGATCATCCAACTCAGTATCCCGTACCTGCCTTCTCTCCATACCCTCTGATCCCCTTAGCCACAAGGGCCACATCTAACTCCCTCTTAAATATAGCCAATGAACTGGCCTCGACTACCCTCTGTGGCAGGGAGTTCCAGAGATTCACCACTCTCTGTGTGAAAAAAGTTCTTCTCATCTCGGTTTTAAAGGATTTCCCCCTTATCCTTAAGCTGTGACCCCTTGTCCTGGACTTCCCCAACATCAGGAGCAATCTTCCTGCATCTAGCCTGTCCAACCCCTTAGCCACACCTACACACGTCGTAGAGCAGAAGCCTCCCCACCAGGTGCCGGCCCCAAGCTAGGCCGCAGTCGGCAAGGCACGGAGTGATCTGAGCATGGTCAAAAGCAGTGGAAGGCCGGCCGATCGTGGCTTCCACGAGGGGAAGGCCACCCACCAGTGTAACAGACGATCGTGCGGGAGAAACGGAGAGGAAGTCGTCCCCGTGACGGCCGCTGCGGCCACTTTTCCACTGCGCTTCCCCGCTCTGCGATAACGACCGCCGCCGCCATGTTGTTGAACTGGAGCCCAGCGGAGCGCGCAGCATGACTTGAGCACATGTTTAGCAGCTTCAATCCAGAGCCCCGGGGGGGACACGAGGGTGGGTGGGCCACATAACTCGCAGCTCGTGGAAAACAGTGTACAGCAGGTTGCGCGTTGAAAACTCTGCACAGCTTGCCGCGAGGAGCAGAGCCATTGTGACGTCATCCAGCTCGCGTCAGCTGGTTAGATTTTAAAAATATGTCAGATTGGTGAACAATTTTAGTAAAAAACTCGGGAAATAATAAATCAAATTTTTAGATGAGGCGATTTTCGACATCATGAGGTAAATCGCTACCGGAATATGTATTAACGTGTCGGGTTTTGGAGAAGATGTGATTCACAAGCGAACAAACAAAAGATCAGATCAGAGTTTTATAAGTATACTAGACCAAGTACAGACCCGCGTTACACCACACACTAAGGCAAGAATAGGAAGGCAGATTGTTATCTGAATGGCGTCAAGTTAGGAAAAGAGGAAGTACAATGGGATCTGGGTGTCCTTGTACATCAGTCACTGAAAGTAAGCATGCAGGTACAGCAGGCAGAAAAGAAAGCTAATGGCATGTTGGCCTTCATAACGAGAGGAGTTGAGTATAGGAGCAAAGAAGTCCTTCTGCAGGTGAGACCACACCTGGAGTATTGTGTGCAGTTTTGGTCTCCTAATTTGAGGAAGGATATTCTTGCTATTGAGGGAGTGCAGCGTAGGTTCACGAGGTTAATCCCCAGGATGGCGGAACTGTCATATGGTTAAAGAATGGAGCGACTGGGCTTGTATACATTGGAATTTAGAAGGATGAGAGTGGATCTTATAGAAACATTTTAAATTATTAAGGGATTGGTCACGCTAAATGCAGGAAACATGTTCCCGATGTTGGGGGAGTCCTGAACCAGGGGGCACAGTTTAAGAATAAGAGGTAGACCATTTAGAACTGAGATGAGGAAAAACTTTTTCACACAGAGAGTTGTGAATTTGAGGTATTCGAGGAAATGGGTGCACCCGGAGAAAAGCCACGCGGTCACCTGGAGAACGTGAAAATTCCACACGGACAGCACTTTGGCCCACCGAGTGTGTACCGACCAGCAAATCCCTATCCCACTTCCTGCACACTACACACACTGGGAACAATTTTACATTTACACCAAGCTAATTAACCAACAAAACTGTACGTCTTTGGAGTGTGGGAGGAAACCGAAGGAAACCCAGGCGGAAACAGGGAGAACGTACAAGCTCTGTATAGACAAGCACCCGTAGTCGGGATCGAACCCGTGTCTCTGGCACTGTAAGGCACCAACTCTACCACTAGCCAGCATTTCCGCTATTCTTTCAGATTCCAGCATCTGCAATTTTATTATTTTTTTGCGAATTTGAGCTAGTTGTGACAGTTTAAGAATAAGGTGTGTATAAAATCCTGAGGGGAATAAGTGGGGTGAATGCACTGAGTCTTTTACCCAGGAAAGGGGAATCAAGAACCATAATCAAGATGCTGGGGGCATTAACTATGTGAAGCTCCCTGACATATATGGGCCACAAGTGCACCATGTGAAGGACTGGAGGATGATTCCAGGCATTGATTGCAAGCCCTTTAGTGCCACCAGAAGGCACAGAAGGAACAGTTCCGGTCATTCAATTTGCAGGAAGATCATGATACACCTTTCTGATTACTTTTATTGTAATGAAATGGCCAAGCATCATTTTCCAGGTCCATACTTTCCCAGCTTCAAACCACTGATCGACGGAATAAAAGCCATTTTTACATCGGATGATTGCTTAAAATAGATAATGAAATCCAGGATTCACGGTTATTTATTTATGTCTATTTTTATATCTTTATATATTTTTGATTTGTCAGTCATTAGTGGCCTGCATTTACAACCCAGGGATGCATAGCTGAGCTTATGTGAATTCATAGACTCACAATATATAAGCAGGAATCCAGACTTGGTTTCTGCCAAATATTTGTTTTCGAGACACAGAGAAACAGCATGGAAACAGGCCCTTCAGCCCACTGAGTTCACGCCAACCATTGATCACCTGTTCACACTAGTTCTATACTATCCCACTTTCACATCCACTCCCTACACACGAGGAACAATTTGCAGTGGGCCAATTAACCTGAAAACCTGCACGTCTTTTGAATGTGGGAGGAAACCAGAGCACGTGGTCACAGGGAGAACAAACTCCACACAGACAGTACCCAAGGTCAGGATCGAACCCGGGTCTCTGGCTCTGTGAGGCAGCAACTGTGCTGCCCATAGTCCTGACGTCATATTGGAGCTGCATACCTCTGGACTGCAAAGATATACGCTGTGCAGAGTATCAACACAAAGTTAATCATTGCCTGTCCACATTTGATCAAACTTATGTCACAAGAGCAACAAACGTCAGAATGTGTAGGAAGGAACTGCAGATGCTGGTTTTCACTGAAGATAGGCACAAAGTGCTGGAGTAACTCAGCGGGACAGGCAGCATCTCTGGAGAGAAGGAATGGGTGACGATTCGGGTCGAGTCTAAAGAAGGGTCTCAACCCTAAATGTCACCCATTCCTTCTCTCCAGAGATGCTGCCTGTCCCGCTGAGTTACTCCAGCTTTTTGTGTCTAACAAATGTCAGAAGTTGTTTTTCACCAATGCAACCTTCTGTTACTCTGCATTGTACTCTGCATCATTTGGCAAACAGTGAGCAAACGTGATAATTCGTAGCGATGTGCAGTACATATTAAGGGCAATTCTGCTGCCTGTACTGCTTTCGAAGCATAAGTATCATTTTTCTAATAAATTTTGAACATTTCAGTGCTAAACATGTGAAATGGGCATGACAGGAACATCCCAGAATCTCTCTGCAATGGCAAGTATTATTCCATTGAGAGCAATCATCGTAAGATTCAAGAGGGTAAACACATGGAACTTCAGATGGTGGAGTCTCATGTTAAACACAAAAAGCTGGAGTAACTCAGCCGGACAGGCAACATCTCTGGAGAAAAGGAATGGGTGACATTTTGAGTCAAGACCCTTCTTCAGACTGAGAGTCAGGGGAAAGGGAGACATAGAGGTAAAGAAGTGGAAGTGTGAAAACGAGTCATCAAAAGATATTTTTTGTTAGCACTCTTCCCTGAAATCCCTTGCGAAGGGAAACAGGTAAAAACAATAAGGGTCATTTTACACACCCAGCACGGCAGGGAAGAACTGAGGTTGAGCTGTGAATCTGCACTGATCCATCCCAGTGAGGGTGCCACATGTCCTCAACATCCATGAGGGCTAGGAGAATACGTCAGTGGGTTTAGACTTTAGACTTTAGGGATCCAGCATGGAACAGGCCCTTCGGCCCAACGAGTCCACGCCACCCAGCGATCACCCACTACACTAGCACTATCCTACACACAAGGGACAATGTATAGGTTTTACCAAAGCCAATCAACTTACAAGTGTGCACCTCTTTGGAGTGTGGAAGGAAACCGGAGCGCCTGGAGAAAACCCACGCAGTCACAAGGAGAGTGTACAAACACTGTACAGACAGAACCCGTATTTGTCATCGATGGGCGATAGACAATAGACAATAGACAATAGGTGCAGAAGTAGGCCATTCGGCTGTTCGAGCCAACACCGCTATTCAATGTGATCTTGACTAATCACCCCGTTCCTGCCTTCTCCCCATATCCCCTGACTCCGCTATTTTTAAGAGCCCTTTCTAGCTCTCTCTTGAAAGTATCCAGAGAACCTGCCTCCACCGCCCTCTGAGGCAGAGATTTCCACAGACTCACAACTCTCTGTGATGAAAAGTGTTTCCTCGTCTCCGTTCTAAATGGCTTACCCCTTATTCTTAAACTGTGGCCCCTGGTTCTGGACTCACCCAACATCAGGAAAATGTTTCCTGCCTTTAGCGTGTCCAAACCCTTAATAATCTTATATGTTTCAATAAGATCCTCTCATCCTTCTAAACTCCAGAGTATACAAGCCCAGCCGCTCCATTCTGTCAGCATATGACAGTCCCGCCACCCCGGGAAATAACCTTGTAAACCTATGCTGCACTCTCTCAATAGCAAGAATGTCTTTCCTCAAATTAGGTGACCAAAACTGCACACAATACTCCAGGTGTGGTCTCACTAGGGCTCTATACAAATGCAGAAGGACCTCTTTGCTCTATACTCAACTCCTCTTGTTATAAAGGCCAACATGCCATTTGCTTTCTTCACTACCTGCTGTACCTGCATGCTTACTTTCATTGACTGATGAACAAGGACTCCCAGATCCCGTTGTCCTTCCCCTTTTCCCAACTTGACACCATTTAGATAGTAATCTGCCTTCCTGTTTTTGCTACCAAATTGGATAACCTCACATTTATCTGCATTAAACTGCATCTGCCATACATCTGCCCCCTCCCCCAACCTGTCCAAGTCACCCTGCATTCTCATAGCATCCTCCTCACAGTTCACACTGTCACCCAGCTCTGTGTCATCTGCAAATTTGCTAATGTTACTTTGAATCCCTTCATCTAAATCATTGATGTATATTGTAAATAGCTGCGATCCCAGCACTGAGCCTTGTGGTACCCCACTAGTCACTGTCTCTGAAAGGGACCCATTAATCCCTACACTTTGTTTCCTGTCTACCAACCACTTC
Organism: Amblyraja radiata; assembly: GCF_010909765.2. NCBI lineage: Eukaryota > Metazoa > Chordata > Chondrichthyes > Rajiformes > Rajidae > Amblyraja > Amblyraja radiata. The sequence continues at coordinate 42,768,536 of NC_045975.1, forward strand.
TCTATCCATGTCAGCACTCTACCCCCAATACCATGTGCTCTAACTTTGCCCACTAATCTCCTATGTGGGACCTTATCAAATGCTTTTTGAAAGTCCAGGTACACTATATCCACTGGCTTTCCCTTGTCCATTTTCCTAGTTACATCCTCAAAAAATCCCAGAAGACTAGCCAAGCATATTTTACCCTTCGTAAATCCATGCTGACTCGGACCGATCCTGTTACTGCATCCAAATGTGCGGCTATTTCATCTTTTATAATTGACTCCAGCATCTTCCCCACCACCGACGTCAGGCTAACTGGTCTATAAATCCCTGTTTTCTCTCTCCCGCTTTTCTTAAAAAGTGGGATAACATTAGCCACTGGCGCTGTAAGCCAGTTGCTCTACCACTGCGCCACCTGTGCCACCCGTGATGTACTAAAGAAGATATGGAGGAGGACAGCTGTCTGGTGTGTCTCGGACTCCCCCACTGTGGTAAAAAACCTTTAATTTTCACACACATACAAATAATAATTAATTGTATGAGGTGTCAAAGATGACCTAGGCCATGAGAATGGAAACGCAGCAGGAATCATAATCACAATCATCATAATCATACTTTATTAGCCCAGTATGTTTTGCAACATACGAGGAATTTGATTTGCCAGACAGTCATACTTATAAAAGGCAACAGAACACACAAAATGCATTTTAACATGAACATCCACATTCCTCACTGTGATGGAAGTCGAAGAAAAGTCCAATTTCTTCCCTTCTAGGTCCTCCAACGGTTGGGGGCCTCTAACCTTCCGTTGACGGGATGATCTCACTCCCGTAGCTGGTGACGGGCCTCCTTGTCGGGACCATTAAGCTCCTGCATTGGGGGAATGTCAGCTCCCCACGCCGGGCGATCTGACCCCGGGTCGGGGCTGGTCGAACGTCGCGTGGCTTTTGGAGCTCCTGACATCGGTCTCTTACCCGAGACTGCGAGCTCCTGATGTTAAAGCCCGCAGGCTGCGGTTGGAGCATTGACCCCAGGCAAGGAATCGGCTCCAATGTAAGTCCACGCCCCGCGGAGGGGCTCAAAGTCAGTCCCGAGCAATATCTTCAATCGTATCTCCGTATCTCTGGTCGCTCTGAATGTTAGCATTCATAGAAACATAGAAACATAGAAACATAGATAATAGGTGCAGGAGTAGGCCATTCGGCCCTTCGAGCCTGCACCGCCATTCAATATGATCATGGCTGATCATCCAACTCAGTATCCTGTACCTGCCTTCTCTCCATACCCCCTGATCCCTTTAGCCACAAGGGCCACATCTAACTCCCTCTTAAATATAGCCAATGAACTGGCCTCAACTACCTCTGTGGCAGAGAATTCCAGAGATTCACCACTCTCTGTGTGAAAAATGTTTTCCTCATCTCGGTCCTAAAAGATCCTTAAACTGTGACCCCTTGTTCTGGACTTCCCCAACATCGGGAACAATCTTCCTGCATCTAGCCTGTCCAATCCCTTAAGAATTTTGTAAGTTTCTATAAGATCCCCCCTCAATCTTCTAAATTCTAGCGAGTACAAACCGAGTCTATCCAGTCTTTCTTCAAATGAAAGTCCTGACATCCCAGGAATCAGTCTGGTGAACCTTCTCTGTACTCTTAATCGGCCACCATTCAGATAATAGTCTACTTTCCTGTTTTTGCCACCAAAGTGGATAACCTCACATTTATCCACATTATACTGCATCTGCCATGTATTTGCCCACTCACCCAGCCTATCCAAGTCACCTTGCAGCCTCCTAGCATCCTCCTCACAGCTAACACTGCCCCCCAGCTTCGTGTCATCCGCAAACTTGGAGATGTTGCATTCAATTCCCTCGTCCAAATCATTAATATATATTGTAAATAGTTGGGGTCCCAGCACTGAGCCTTGCGGTACCCCACTAGTCACTGCCTGCCTTTGTGAAAAAGACCCGTTTACTCCTACTCTTTGCTTCCTGTCTGCCAGCCAGTTCTCTATCCACATCAATACTGAACCCCCAATACCGTGTGCTTTATTGAATTGAATTGAATTGAATTCCTTTTATTTGTCATCCAGACCGAAGTCTGAACGAAATTTAAGCAGTCATTACATATAATACAATACAATAAAAACAACAATAAACACATATTAACATCCACCACAGTGAGTCCACCCAACATCTCCTCACTGTGATGGAGGCAAAAGTCTTAGGGCTGCAGTCTCTTCCCTCCTCTTCTCCTTCTGCGCTGAGGCGATACCCCCCGGGCGATGTTCCTCGCGGCTCAAACACCGCGGCCCGGGGTGGTCGAAGCTGCCGCTCACCAGTCCTGCTGACGCAGCCGCTGGCCCGCGGCCGAACCCCCGGTCTCAGGCCACCGCCACCAGAACTGCCGTCCCAGCCCCCGGAGCATCGTTCCAGCCCCGAGCCGGATCGCCCTCACGTGAGTACTGCCACCGTCTCAGCCTCGCGCCAGGCCGCCCCGACTGGGCGCCGCTCCTCCCTCGCACCAGGCCGCCCCGACTGGGCACCGCTCCTCCCTCGCACCAGGCCGCCCCGACCGGGCACCGCTCCTCCCTCGCGCCAGGCCGCCCCGACTGGGCGCCGCTCCTCCCTCAGGCTGGGCCGCCCCGACCGGGCACCGCTCCTCCCTCAGGCTGGGAACGCCGTACCTCCCCGAGCTCGGCTACTCCGACGGGAGCACCGTTCCTTCCTCGGGCCGGCCGTCACAGCCCCTCACGAAAGCCCTGTTCCAGCCCCGAGCCGGGCCGTCCTCACGGGAGCGAGCTCAGTGCGAGTCCTGGCAGGCTCTGCCTCCTGAGCCTCGAGGTCGCCAGCTCCGCCACTAGGCCTCAGCGCAGACGGAGGCAGAGAAGGGGAATACGACAAAAAAGTCGCATTCCCCCGCAGGGAGAGACAGCAAGCCCCGTTTCAACCCCCCCCCCCCAAAACACAAACTAAAAACCAAAACTAGACTAACCAAAACGAAAATAAACAAACCAAAAAACACAAAACTAACAGGACTGCCGGAGAGCCGCTGCAGCCAGAGCCGCGCCGCCACTTGTTAAGTTTGTATACTAATCTCTTATGTGGGACCTTGTCGAAAGCCTTCTGAAAGCCCAGATATAACACATCCACTGGTTCTCCCTTATCCACTCTACTAGTTACATCCTCGAAAAATTCTATAAGATTCGTCAGACATGATTTACCTTTCATAAATCCATGCTGACTTTGTCCTATGATTTCACCACTTTCCAAATGTGCTGCTATCTCATCTTTAATAACTGACTCTAGCAGTTTTCCCACTACCGACGTTAGACTAACTGGTCTGTAATTCCCCGTTTTCTCTCTCCCTCCCTTTTCAAAAAGTGAGTTTACATTAGCTACCCTCCAATCCTCAGGAACTACTCCAGAATCTAAAGAGTTTTGAAAAATTATCACTAATGCATCCACTATTTCTGCGGCTACTTCCTTAAGTACTCTGGGATGCAGCCTATCTGGCCCTGGGGATTTATCGGCCTTTAATCCATTCAATTTACCTAACACCACTTCCGATCTAACCTGGATTTCACTCAGTTCCACCATCTCATTTGACCCCCGGTCCCCTGCTATTTCCGGCAGATTATTTATGTCTTCCTTAGTGAAGGCAGAACCAAAGTAGTTATTCAATTGGTCTGCCATGTCTTTGTTCCCCATGATCAATTCACCTGTTTCTGACTGCAATGGGCCTACTGTACATTTGTTTTAACTAATCTTTTTCTCTTCACATATCTGTAAAAACTTTTGCAGTCAGTTTTTATGTTCCCTGCCAGTTTTCTTTCATAATCTATTTTCCCTTTCCTAGTTAAGCCCTTTGTTTTCCTCTGCTGGACTCTGAATTTCTCCCAGTCCTCTGGTAGGCTGCTTTTTCTGGCTAATTAGTATGTTTCATCTTTTGTTTTGATACTATCCCTGATTTCCCTTGTTATCCACGGATCCACAGATGCACTACCTTCCCTGATTTATTCTTTTGCCAAACTGGGATGAACAATTGTTGTAGTTCATCCATGCAGTCTTTAAATGCCTTCCATTGCATATCCACCGTCAACCCTTTAAGAATTAATTGCCAGTCTATCTTGGCCAATTCACGTCTCATACCCTCAAAGTTACCTTTCTTTAAGTTCAGGACCCTTGTTTCTGAATTAACAATTCTCTGTATCTCTGTATCTCTAAATTAAAACTAAACTAAAATTAAGTCACCCCTTTTTACTAAGTCTCTCCCCTTCAGAGAAAATGATCCAAGTCTGTCCAACCTCTCCCTGTTGCTAATATCGTTACCCGGACAGGGCATCGAAGGACGAGAAGCCGAAGCGAAGAAATAGAAACCAAGATACCGAATGGACATGTCGCCGAAATGCCAAATAACCAAACGGACACGATGCTTAAAAGCCAAGTAACTGAACAGACACGACACCTTAAAGCCAAGTAACCGAACAGACACGACGCCTAAAAGCCAAATAACCGAATGGGCGCGTCGTCGAAAATCCAAATAACGGGCATGAAGTCTCCGGGGATGGGATTTGTCCGAGACCTTGTCAGCGATTGGTCCAGACCCCCGCGTCCATCACATCACTGGCCGGGGGAGACGGGAGGGTGGGAGATGCGAGGGTGGGGGGGACGTTTAATTTTCTTGGCCGCTTTTGGACTTTCCTAAATCTATATTACTAAAAGTCTGAGCTTGACCGCTTTTGGCCCCGCTGTGCTGCGATTTCTGAGAGAATGCCGCCATCTACAGCCGTCATTTTGGCCACCTCACTCAGAGTCCCCCTCCGCCTTCCGGGACCGGAGGATTTTTCCCATCGATGAAAAATCAGCGAGATATTAATGCTTTTTTTTTAATTGCCATTCTCTCTGCTGCCCCTGCTGGAGGGAGGGGGAGGGACTATAAAACCAGGAAGTGGTGTGCCTCACAGTCTCTGCAAGATGGAGGAAGCCATCTCTCTGCTCTGAATAACACTGAACACATGTCTACTCAACTGTGAGTGCCCTTAATGTGGTTTGAAAATGAAAATATGGTTGGTTTGAAGTAAAAAGGCACTGCCTGCAAATGGTTGTTTGGGGGGTTTGGGTTGAAATGAAAAGGCACTGCCTGCAAATGGTTGTTTGTCTAAACTTGACAACTTCCTGTTTGCTATTAATTTTAGATAGAACGCTACCACTTACGGCTGTGATTTTTGGCCATCTTACCCAGTTCCCCTCCTCTCATCAGATGCAGAGGATTCTTCCCATCAATGAAAAACAAAAGTGATATTAGTGTTTAAAAAATGTTGAGAATCTCTCTCCTGTCAATCACGCCATGAAGGCCACACCTTTACTGGTGGGAGGGGGAGTGATCATAAAACCCGGAAGTGTGGGTGTGGCTCAGTCTCTGCATGATGGGAGAGGGAGAGGTCACGACTGTCTGAGCTGTGAATCAACTGAACACACTGGATGTCTACTATGTGGTTTTATGGTGGTTTTTATGGTGGTTTCACCCTGCTTGAAATAGTATGAAACTGCATTTGAATGTGGTGGCCTTGCACGAAATAGTATGAAACTGCATTTGGATGTGGTGTCATTGCACCCTGCATGGAATGGTATGAAACTGCACTTGAATTTGGTGGCCTTGCACCCTGCTTGAAGTGGTATGAAACTGCACTTGAATTTTGTGGCCTTGCACCCTGCTCGAAGAGGTAAGAAACTGCACTTGAATTTGGTGGCCTTGCACCCTGCTTGAAATGGTAGGAAAATTGATTTGAATTTGGTGGCTTAGCACTCTGCTTCAAACGGAATTTCAAGGAATAGCCGTGAGTCAACTGCCAGCCCACCAACTGCGAGCACATCAGGCTTGAGGGACTGAGCTGCCACCCCAAGAATCCATTTGGCCCACAATGTTCCACTAGCCCTCTGGAGACCAGTAGTCACTGCAGCCAACAACATCCATACCAGCGCTCCACACTGGCCACCAATATTGGAATTGGTGGAGAGGTGGAATATTGCTTCGGGGGACCAGCCCTCCCGTGTGAACATGGGACCCAATGGGTCCCACTTAGTTTAGTATAAAATAAAACCCCGTGTGATTGGAACTTTCAAATTGGAATGTTGATTTAACAAAATGATAATCCATATTGTTTCCATAGATATTTGCACCTAGAGTAACGCTGTAACAATTATATTTTGACTACCACAATACATACACTACCGTGCATCTTGAAGGCCAGTGGTCCTTTGGGTGTGAATCGAGAAACCAGACGAAAAAATATGATTAGTTTTTTAAAGAATATCTTAGCTCCTCCCTGAGTCGGTTCAGTGATATGACAGTACTGGTCGTTTTGCGCTCGGCGATTTCCTACGAGTTGGAAAAGTGGGTCAGTGTAGAAAAAACCTTCATCAAATGCATTGGGCGAATTTAAACAAATTTCGGAACCAGCTTTCGACTGATCTAACCGACCACATCAACCATACTCTGCTTTCCAATAGGAAATACACTCAAGGTGATAGGGGAAATTGTAAAAAAATATGCAGTATCACCAATGCCTACCATTTGCACGGGTTTATAACTGAAGGTGCTGGGTACAAAGGCACGGAGGTTGTGTTGAACTTCGTTAAAACATTGGTTTCATTAAGGCTGGGATATTGGGCACTGCACTGTACAGCACAACAGCACAGCAGAGAGCGCAGACAAGATTTACTAGAACAGTGTAGGAAGGAACTGCAGATGCTGGTTTACACCGAAGAAAGACGCAAATTGCTGGAGTAACTCAGCGGGACAGGCAGCATCTCTGGAGAGAAGGAATGGGTGACGTTTTTGGATCAAGCCCCTTCTTCGGTCTGAAGAAGATTTCTTAGAACAGCCCTGTGACCTGGAACTTTGGTTGCAATGCTGGAGAATGTATTTTAGGAGGAGCGAAGGTTGAGAGGAGATTTGGTTCAAAATCATCGCGGGCAGAGGGATTAAGGTGGAGCGGGTTGCATCTGATGATTTGGGCTGTTTGATCTAATGATTTGATTTCATTGCACAGTATTTTTGTTTTCACCGTCTTGTACAATTGATGTTTAATTGATGTTTTCATGTGTTGTCTATGTGTGCCTGCGATGCTGCTGCAAGCACGTTTTTCATTGTTCCTGTACCTCAATACACTTGCGCATCCGAAAATGAACTAGACTTGTGAACTGGAGACCATAGACTTGATTTGGTTGTCACAAGAAACAGGGATGTCAGGAAGAAAAAACGTAATGAGTAACTAGGATCTGAATCCAAAGCCTGACGAGGTAGAAGGAGTTTTAATCGTGTTTTTTATATGTGATTTGGTGAAGCATCTGAACTGAAACAGATTACGGGAGATACATAAACAATGTCAGTAAATTGACTGCTCTTACAGACAGCAGACATTCCACCTCTCCCATCCTACCATCAGTCCAAACCAGTTACATAATTCCATACATTGCCTCCACGGGGTATATATCCAACAGAGATACAAAGAGTACTTGTGAATAGACACAAAATGCTGGAGTAACTCAGCGGGACAGGCAGCGACTCTGGAGAGAAGGACTGAATTGAACTTCCATCAGTGAGAGTACTTGTGATTGTCTGAAGAAGGGTCTCTACCCGAAACGTCACCCATTCCTTCTATCCAGAGATGCTGCCTGTCCCGCTGAGTCACTCCTGCTTTTTGTGTCTATCTTCAATTTCAGAGTAAAATAAAAAACAGAGTGCTGGAGGTGCTCAGCGAGCTTGGCAGCATCTGTGGAGGAAATAGATTAGGGGTTGTTTCGGGCCAGGGTTCTTCTTCAATAGGAAGGGATGCAGTTGTCTCTGCGAAACGCCAAATGATTCCGGGAAGATAGATAGATAGATAGATAGATAGATAGATAGATAGATAGATAGATAGATAGATAGATAGATAGATAGATAGATAGATAGATAGATAGATAGATAGAGATAGATAGATAGATAGATGGAGAGATAGATAGAGATAGATAGATAGATAGATAGATAGATAGATAGATAGATAGATAGATAGATAGATAGATAGATAGATAGATAGATAGAGAGAGAGAGATAGATAGATAGATAGATAGATAGATAGATAGATAGATAGATAGATAGATAGATAGATAGATAGATAGATAGATAGATAGATAGATAGATATAGATAGATAGATAGATAGGTAGATAGATAGATAGATAGATAGATAGATAGATAGATAGATAGATAGATAGATAGATAGATAGATAGATAGATAGATAGATAGATAGATAGATAGATAGATACAATACGATTTTATTCGTCACATTACACATAAAGTGCAAGTGAAATGAAAATGCTAGATAAGAAGGGGGGAGGGAGAGAGGGAGGGGAGAGAGAGAGAGAGAGAGAGATAGGGGAGAGAGAGAGAGAGAGAGCGAGCGAGAAAGTATGAGAGAGAGAGAGATAGATATTCCAGCCTATTAACCCCAAGCACCGTGGTAGATCAATACTTACAAAAATAATCCACTCTATGATCGTTGGCAGTCCAAAAGCGGCGAAGAAAATTAAAAATCCTCCCCACCCTCCCGTCTCACCCGGCCAGTGGTGTAATGGACGAGGGGGTCTGGACCAATCGCTGACAAGGTCCCTGACAAATCCCATCCCTGGAGATGTCATGCCCGTTATTTGGCTTTTCGGCGTCGTTTCCGTTCGGTGTCTTGGCTTCCACATCTTCGCATCGACTTCTCGTCCTTCGACGACCCGTCCGCACACGGCTAATGCCATCTAATCCAGGTGTCATTCTGGTAAACCTCCTCTGCACCTTCTCCGAAACCTCCACATCACTCTTAGTTCACGTTGGGAATATTGTGCGTAGTTCTGGTCAATCATGTTATGACCAGAACTACACACAATACTCCAAATGTGACCGAATCTTTAAATCCTTAAAGCTGCATCATGGCTGTGAATCAAAAATCTTCTGGGAAAACATAATGGTTCCAAATTTGAGTAAACTTAATCAACAAATTTGGATCATAAAAGGAAATTAGACTATATTGGGCTGGAAATAATGAAGTGTTGATGCACTTTTATACAAAAAGACACAAAGTGCTGGAGTAACTCAGCAGGTCAGGCAACATCTATATGGGTGACGTTTCGTGTAGGGACCCTTCTTCAGACTGATTGGGCTGTTGATTGAACTAACATGTATTTTTTAAATATCTTTGTAGTCAATAATTGTTTTTTACTTTGACCTCACTGACTGTTAGACTTTAGTCGTTAGAGGTACAGCGCAGACAAAGGCCGTTAGGCTTACCGAGTCCGCGCCGACCAGCGATCATCCTGTACACCAACACAATCCTGCATAAAGGGACCATTTACAATTTTACCAAAACCAACTAACCTGCAAACCTATATTTCTTTGAAGTGTGGGAGGAAACCAGAGCACCCGGAGAAAACCCACAGGGAGAATGTACAAACTCCGCACAGGTAGCACCCGCAGTCAGGATCGAACCCGGGTCTCCGGCGCTGTAAGGCAGCAACTCTACCACTGTGCCACTGTTTATGTTACCAGTGTAAAATTTGCGACAAATTCTTGTGAAACCGGCAATGCAGGAATCAATATCAATCAATATCAATAAAAATATCAGTTTTAAAGTGCAAGCGAAATGAATTTGACAGCAGCGGTACAATGAAAAAGAACACACAAAAACACAATAAAACATTTTAACACAAACATCCACCACAGCATTCATCACTGTGGTGGAAGGCACAAAATATGGCCATTCCTCCTCCATTTCCCCCCGTGGTCGGGAACTCACCCCTCTCTGCTGTCAGTTTTTGGTGTTTCATATATTTGTTCGTCCCATCTCCCCCCCCCCCCCCCCCCCCCCTTTCCCTCCCAACTCCAGTCCCGTCCCGACCCCCTGGGAAACTGAAGGGGGCAACAATCAACTGCCACGGATACAAATAATGTCATACACAAGAAAGGACAGATGCTGGTTGACAAAAAGTGAACACACAGTGCTGGAGTAACACAAAGACGCAGCAGAATTTTGGAAACGTCATTCCCGTCACCCATTCCTCCTCTCCAGAGATGCTGCCCGTCCCGCTGTGTTAAAGAGTGCCCACAGTAGACTCACGAGTCACTACGGTAAACTCACGGGCTACAATATTCTTACAACGAGTTTAAGAGTTTAACATTTTTACTTCAAGATAAATTAGACTCGTGGAAATCTTTCATCATGTAGTACCTGTCGTTAGTGTTACGAGTTCCGACGTTCCCGCTATGTTAATTCTACGTGATTACCACGAGTTTGATTTGTTTTAAACTGGGGATCACTCGTGGTTGGACTCGCACAGTGAGACGGGGGTTTAAGTCCTAATTAAAGGGTGAGGTTTAATGGAAACTAATTGGGCAACCTCTTTAGCCTGGGCACAAAGATGAAATGAGGCATCACACAATATGCAGAGATCTGCTCTCACTTGCTATGATATTTTATTCCTTACCAATTACACTCCCACATGGCACTGCAGGAGCCCCAGCATCCAGCGAGCGCACATGTCAAATTAAAGGGGGGCTCCTGCACCTGATGGTTAATTATTGTCTAATGACAGTAGACAATGGGGACATGTCAAAGCTGGTAATCTACGGCAGGAGAATTTCACCTTCATTATACATGGTGACAATAACAGAAAGATGAGTAAGTCCACATACAATATAGAGATACATTAATGTGGAATTCAAGTTAAAAGCCATTGCAACATTTGCATATGTTTTGTTCTGAATTGTGCGCAGTCACACATTAGAGCTTTTACACAAGGAGGTTATTCATGGTAAATATTGCTCCAGTTTGCTGGATGATAGATTAGTGTTACATTCTCTCTTCTCTACGCCCATCTTCATTCTTCAGTCCCTCTCTCCTTCCCCCCTCTCTCTCCTTCTTTACCCTCCCCTTCACCCATCCCTCTCTCCTCCTTTGTCCCTCTCGCCATCTTTTCTCTCCTCTTCTCTCTCTCCCTCCCTCTCTTCCCCCCTCCCTTCCTCCCTCCATCTTCTTCTCCATCTCTCTCCTCCTCTCCCTCTCCTTTTCTCTCTCTGCCCCTCTCACCTTTTATCTCCTCCTCTCACCCTCCTGCCCTCTCTCTTCCTGTCCCACACCCTACAACCTCCCTCTCTCTCTATCTCTCCCTCCCCCCTTACCCTGTCACTCACACCACCTCCCTCCTTCTTCTCTCTCCCTCCATCTGCCTGTCTCTTCTATCCAAGCCTCTTTCTTTCTTTCTGCCTCTTAATTCCCTCCCCCCCTTTCTTCTTCTCCCTATCTATCTCTTCCTCGCTCCCTCCCTCCCTCTCCCTTTCTCCCACACAGGCCCCCACATCTTGTAGAGACCACCTCAGGGTGAGGCTTTATCTCCCTGCCCTCCTATGCCCAGACAGTTACAGAGTCGATAGCTTCAGGTCTCTAGACCACCTGTTGCATGCATGCACGCATGTACAACAAGGGATGAAGCTTGGATACGGTATCCCTGAATATCCAGAAGTACACTTGCCTGGTGGTGCATATCTCACGTTAGTTGCTTATCTAGCAATTCAGGAATGAGGGGTGGGTGGGACAAGGAGTGAGGAAAGGTTACGCAATAAATATATAATCTGTACAATAAACACTGATAATATTTGAAGCGCTGAGCATGGAAGGTGCGTTGCAATGGCAGCTTCTCTCTCCTTAAGGCAAGGAACTGTACAATTGCGTGTGAGCCGGTATGGACGATTATTTATTGAAGAATAGGTGTAAAGTTAAATCATGTTTCAAATTGAACACAAATCTGTTCAAATCTTTGACAAGTGAAACACATTCAACAAAAGAATTGGAAGGTTCTGATAGGAGGCACGGTAGAGTTGCTGCCTTACAACGCCAGAGAATCGTGTTAGATTCAGACTAGGGGTGTTGTCTGTACGGAGTTAGTACGTTCTCCCCGTGACCGCGTGGGTTTTCTCTTGGTGCTCTGCAAGCAGGTTTGTAGATTCAGTGGTTTCAGTGGAAATTGTAAATGGTCCTTAGTGTGTAGAATCGTGTTAGTTTATGGGGTGATCGCTGGTTGGCATGGACTGGTGGGGCTGAAGGGCCTGTTCCCGTGCTGTATCTCTGGAGGAAGGTCTTCAACCTGAAACCGAGTAAGTGTGATGAAACAGAATCTCGCTGTCTCCAGCTCCTTATCTACACCTACTTCCTGGCAGTTGTTCTTTCCTGAGAATCTCTTGCACAGTGCCTTGTGATGTTCCATTGAATGAAAGGTGCTAAATAACTGCAAGGAGTTGTTGCATGGTAATATTGGTGCTCAGCTCCTTATTTTGATAACTTGTTATTATTCTGCAGACAATTTATTCATTAGGGAATAAAAAAATAAAATCATTGCATTGTTGCGCCAAGATGTTGCGTATAAATTCACAATTAGGCCATTCGACCCATCAAGTCTACTCCGCCATTCAATCATGGCTGATCTATCTCTCCCTCCTAACCCCATTCTAATGCCTTCTCACCATTATCTCTGACACCTTTACGAATCAAGAATCCATCTATACTGCCTTATATATATCCATTGATGACCTCCACAACCTTCTGTGGCAAAGAATTCCACAGTTTCACCACCCCCTGACTGAAGACATTTCTCCTCATCTCCTTCCTCAAAGAACGTCCTTTAATTCTGATGCTATGACCTCTAATCCTAAACTCTCCCACTAGTGGAAACATCCTCTCCACATCCACTATTCAGGCCCAGTGCCGACAAACGTTCATCATAGTTTAACCTGCTCATTCCTGGGATCATTCTTGTAAACCTCCTCAGGACCCTCTACTAAAAATACACAGACACACTCATTTTAAAACTGGATCCTTAATGACAACCAAACGGAATGGTAAAGTGCTCTCTGTAATTCCACATTATACAAAAATAACTTGAATTATTCAATAGATATAAATAGGAACAGGTAGTGCAAGGGATCAAATACCAGAGTGCAGAATATAGTTCACAGCATTGTAGCATTATGGTTACAGAAAAAATGACCAATGTCCCCAATGAGGTAGGTTGGAAGATCGGGACTACACCCGAGATACGGGAGGGCTGTTCAGTAATCTGATACCAGTGCGGAAGAAACATAGAAAACATAGAAAAGAGGTGCAGGAGAAGGCCATTCGGCCCTTCGAGCCAGCACCGCCATTCAATATGATCATGGCTGATCATCCAAAATCAATACCGCGTTCCAGCTTTCTCCCAATATCCCTTGATTCCATTATCCCTAAGAGCTAAATCTAACTCTCTTGAATACATCCAGTGAATTGGCCTCCACTGCCTCCTGTGGCAGAGAATTCCACAGATTCACCACTCTCTGGGTGAAAACGTTTTTCCTCATCTCAAACTGAGAAACTGCTCTGTGTCTGGTACTCTCAAGCCTTTGTATCTCCTGCCTGACAGGAGAGCGGAGAAGAGGGCATGACCAGGGCGTGAGTGGTCTTTGATTATGTTGCCTGTATTCTTGATGCAGCTTGAAGCGCAGATGGAGTCAATGGGAGGGTTTTGGGCAGAGCTGTTCCCAAACTAAGCTGTGATGTAACCTAATACTGATTAAGTAATTCAGAATGATCATTATAGAATTCTGTTACTATTAATACATTAAGTGAAGAAAATCTGTGAGCACGTCGTGAACAGGAGTGGACTCAACCCCATTCTTATCATCCTAGGTTTTATGTAGTTATAGTCATTAGCAGGATGGATGGAACTGCAGATGCTGGTTTAAACTGAAGATAGACACAAAAAGCTGGAGCGACCCTCTCGCTCCATCTCTCCCCCACCCAGGTTGTACCAGCTTCAAAGTCCCCTTGTTGCGTCTCATTGTCTGTAACTCGTTTTCACCTAGCACACAGCTAGCAATGGCCTGTTTCCTTTATCGTAGTCATTTTTGTGCAAATGTTTCTTTCATTTGTTCTGTATTTCTCTACATCATCTATACCTCTCACTTCCCTTTTCCCTGACCCTGCCTGAAGAAGGGTCTCGACCCGAAACGTCACCTATCCATGTTCTCTAGGGATGCTGCCTGTACCGTTGTTACTCCAACATTTTGTGCCTATCTTGATTTTAAACCAGCATCTGCAGTTCCCTCCTATACATCGTAGGTGTAAATGAGTTCCACAGAATTACCACCCTCCAGCTAAAGTAATTCCTCATCATCTCCATTTTAAAGGTGCGTCCTTTTATTCTTAGGCTGCCTGGTCCTAGACTCTCCCTCAACTTGCTCTGTCTTAAGAAGGGTTCTGACTTGAAACGTCACCTATCCATGTTCTCCAGGGATGCTGCCTGTCCCGTTGAGTTACTCCAGCATTTTGTGTCCATCTTCAGTGAAAACATCCTCTCCACATTCACTCTATCCAGGCCTTTTATTATCCGGTGAGTGTCAATGAGATTTCCCCTTCATCCTTCTAAAGTCTGGTGAGTGGTGAGGGGATAAGGCCAAATACAAAGCATGTTCACTTCACATAGGAGATTAGTGGGCAAAATTAGGGCACATGGTATTGGGGGTAGGGTGCTGACATGGATAGAGAAGTGGTTAGCAGACAGGAAACAAAGAGTAGGGTTTAACGGGTCCCTTTCAGAATGGCAGGCAGTGACCAGTGGGGTACCGCAAGGCTCGGTGCTGGGACCGCAGCTATTTACAATATACATCAATGATTTAGATGAAGGGATTCAAAGTAACATTAGCAAATTTGCAGATAACACAAAGCTGGGTGGCAGTGTGAACTGTGAGGAGGATGCTATAAGAATGCAGGGTGACTTGGACAGGTTGGGGGAGTGGGCAGATGCAGTTTAATGTGGATAAATGTGAGGTTATCCACTTTGGTAGCAAAAACAGGAAGGCAGATTATTATCTAAATGGTGTCAAGTTGGGAAAAGGGGCAGTACAACGGGATCTGGGTGTCCTTGTTCATCAGTCAATGAAAGTAAGCATGCAGGTACAGCAGGCAGTGAAGAAAGCGAATGGCATGTTGGCCTTTATAACAAGAGGAGTTGAGTATAGGGGCAAAGAGATCCTTCTGCAGTTTTGCAGGGCCCTAGTGAGACCACACTTGGAGTATTGTGTGCAGTTTTGGTCCCCTAATTTGAGGAAGGGTATTCTTGCTATTGAGGGAGTGTAGCGTAGGTTTACAAGGTTAATTCCCGGGATGGCGGGATTGTCATATGCTGAGAGAATGGAGCAGCTGGGCTTGTATATTCTGGAATTTAGAAGGATGAGAGGATATTTTATTGAAACATATACGATTATTAAGGGCTTGGACATGCTAGAGGCAGGAAGCATGTTCCCGATGTTGGGGGAGTCCAGAACAAGGGGCCACAGTAAAAAAAAATGGGGTAAGCCATTTAGATCGGAGATGAGGAAACACTTTTTCACACAGAGAGTTGTGAGTCTGTGGAATTCTCTGCCTCAGTGGAGGCCAGTTCTCTGGATGCTTTCAAGAGAGAGCTAGATAGGGCTCTTAAAGATAGCAGAGTCAGAGGATATGGGGAGAAGGCAGGAACAGGGTACTGATTGGGGATGATCGGCCATGATCATATTGAATGGCGGTGCTGGCTCGAAGGGCTGAATGGCCTACTCCTGCACCTATTGTCTATTGTCTATTGTCTATTGTCTAAGAGCAAAGGTACAAGAACCTCTGCAGAAGATGAACTAAACTAAATCTAGCGCAGCTGTTGACAACTTGTCCAAACTCCTGTCGACGTTACAGGCAAAAGGCGTTGATATCTCATTCAAAGAGACCGACATTTGCTGGAGCTGAATGGCATAATGCTTAAGAAATCCCATCATGCAGCAAAGGGGCCAGAGGAAATGTCCGATGGCAGTGATGGTCCCTGGTGTATTGGCCACAATGTCATTGCATCTTTGTACAATGCACCTGGTTCATCGTTTTCTAAATTAGTCTCTAACATGTAAACTTTCAAGTTTATCTCGCGGGTCTTTATAACAAGAGGAGCTCGCGGGTCCCCGGTGGGAGACTGCTTTACGGAGCACCAGCAGCAGCAACTTCTCCCGCCCGAATTGCGGGGTTGAAAGTGACCTGGAGCAGGGCCTTACATCGCCCGGCGCAGCTTTAAATGGCCGCGAACTTGCTAGCGCCCGCCGGGGGCTTTGACTTTGACAACAGGAGAAGAATGGAGAGCAGGGGAGAGACAAGGCTTTGCCTTCCATCACAGTGAGGAGGAGATTCACTGTGATGGATGTTTGTGTAAATTGTGTTGGTGTGTGTCTTGGTTCTTTTCTTGTTGTATGACTGCAGAAACCAAATTTCGTTTGAACTTCATGTGAGGTTCAAATGACAAATAAACGGTATTGTATTGTATTGTATTTATAGTCTCATTTTTACATTTAAAATCATTTATCTAATTCTGTCTCAAAACACTATTCATCCTGGGATTGAAGTCACTTGAAAAATAATTTGAGCAAAACACTTGAGTGCTTGAATAATTGAGCAGGGCAGGCTGCATCTGTAGAGAGAATGGACAGACCACGTTTCCAGTCTGGAATAGCTTCTTCCACTCTGTCATCAGGCTTCTGAATGGTCCTTCTCTATGCTGAGGTACTGTCCGATTCACCTCGACCCCATCGTGGACATTGGACTTTGTCTCTGGAACTAATGCGCTACAAAGCTGAGAACTATATTCTGCACTCTGTATCTTCCCCTTTGCTCCACCTATTGGACTTGTAGCAATTCTGTCGCTGCACCACCGTGCCGCCCTAGGAATGCTGAATTCACAATTGCCTGGGCAGGACCAGCTAATTACTGCTATGTTTAACGGTGAACGTTGACGATAGGCACTGTTAAAATCATTGTGGTAGAGATTCAAGCAGAACACTCCTAAACATTTGGCAAGATTCCCAGCTGAAGCATCATTCAGACCTCCAATGACTCCAACGTGTAAACAAGTGTTTTGTTTCCACTGATCATCATTAACGTTGAATGTCAGTTTTATTCTCCCAGGTTTTGTCTGCCTCTCTGCTCGCCTGGCGCAGGAAGCCTTGTTGTGTCGAAGAAGATTGTGGAGTGCTGTGCAGGGTTGTTACTCTTAAGCTGAAGTGGCAGTAGGCAAATGGAATGGTCAGGAGCAAAATGATTCGAACAAAGAGCAAGCCGTGTTCTTTAATGGCCCCTGTTTGCTCGAGGTTGTGGGCAGGCATAATGTGACAGGTCCCTTGCTTACATGTTTTCTTAAATGGAAAAAGGTAATTTGCCACCACAAAGCTCCTTCAACCCAGAGCCCAGTTAGTTAGTTTAGTTTAGGTCTGTGATACAGCACAGAAAGAGGCCCTTCGGCCCACCGAGTCTGCACCGACCTGCACATTAACATTATCCTACACACACTAGGGCCAATTTACACTTGTACTGAACCAAATTAACCTACAAACCTGTACGTCTTTGGACTGTGGGAGGAAACCGAAGCTCTCGGAGAAAACCCATGCGGTCACAGGGAAAATGTACCAACTCCGTATAGACAGCACCCATAGTCGGGATCGAACCCGGGTCTCCGGCGCTGCAAGCGCTGTAAAGCAGCAACACTATCGCTACGCCCTATTATAACTTAATTTTATTTGAAAGAAAAGGCTCTCGATACGTCTTTTCCCCCGAATGATTCCGTTGCAATGGGACGATACGAGATTGGTAAAAGTGAACCAAAGTCCTTAGAACGGTAGCATTATAAATAGAGTTAAAATATCTGCAACAAAAGTAGACGTGAGAGGCACATGTTGATATATATTCATCCAAGCAAGTGTTTATACCATCAGCGACAATGCTCTAATGTTACAGACGCACTGAAATAATTCAAAGCTGGCTTCCTCTGATATGTGATCCTGTGTCTCCTTGCCAACTTCTGTATTTGGGGGGATTGCTTTTACAGGTGATTATGCCGAACCATTTCTAAGCGGCAACATACAAAGGCAACAGAAAATAGAACATTGGCCGCCTGTAGTCACTGCCATTCATGGAACCTGCGTGGAGAAAGACATCCATTAAACGCAGCTTCAGAGTTGATTTGTAACGATTAATTTTCCATTAATTAAGTGGTGATTTTTTGTTTTTAAGTTGGGATTCATGTAAGCTACATATTGCAAGTGTAACTCCCGGGGCTGTTCTGTAAATGAATCTAACTGCTCAGTACAGTGAGACGTATAGTACTCACAATTCCTGAAGCAACAGCATTTAACCTGATCTAACTACCTCCCTTCATTGCCCATTTATTAATATTCAAGCAACTTGTGGTTGGTTCCAGCGCGGCCAAACACTGCCCTTTATCCACAAATAGTTTTCTCCAAGTGTACTGAAAGCTAAATGGAGAGACGCAAGGAACAGCAGATGCTGGAATCTTGAGCAAAACAAAGATCCTGAAACCCGAGCTCGATCCTGACTACAGATGCTGTCTGTGAGGAGTTTGCATGTTCAACCCTGTAACGGCGGGGGGTTTCTCCGGGTGCTCTGGTTTCCTCCCATGTCCCAAAGACATGAAGGCTTGTAAGTTGATCACCCCTCTGTAAATGGCCCCTAGTGTAGGGAGCAGGATAACGGAGCACGTGTGTGAACGGGTGATCGATGATCGGCGTGGACCAAAGGGCCTGGTTCCATCCTCTATTTTTGGTACAAAACAAAATTAAACAAAGTGCTGGGAGAACTCAGTTGGTCAGGCAGCATCTGGGGAGGGAAATGGACAGGCAACATTTGAGGTCGGGACCCTTAAATGTGGGACAGCCATGAACAAGAGGAGAGAGTTTTTGATGAAACTAGCGCATGGTTAAAATGTTTCATTTCAACCCATCGCTTCTTGCTCCAGATAATTTCCCAAGTCACTTAGTAATGCACACTCACTGAGTACAGATGTCTTTCTGTGGTAGAAAGGACTCGAGCAGGACTTCAACATCGAGCAGGTGGAAATAAAACAAAAGTGTGGATATGATGATGCTCTTGAACAAACCGGAAAAATATAAATAAACAAGGAATCAGTCAGGAATAAAGAGAAGAGATATTCCCTGTCTCTTTAGAGATTAACCATTCAGAGCTTCAAGTTCCTCGGCTTTAATATTACCAACGAGCTGTCGTGGACCAACCACATTGACGGCACTCCCAAAGCCTCAACTTCCTCAAGAGTGAGGAAATTCTGCATGTTTCCAATGCCTCTTACAAACTTCTGCAGGTGCATTATAGAAAGCACACTGTCAGCTTCCATGGTGGCTTGGTTTGGGAACAGCTCTACCCAAGACCACAAGAAGTTGCAGAGAGATGTAGATGTTGCCCAGTCCATCACATGGAGCAGACTCCCCACACTGACTCCATTTACACCATGTTTCCACGCTGTATCACTCTATGACTCTATGCTGCCTTGCAAAAGCAGCCAAAGTAATCAAAGACTTGTCCCATCCCGATCTTTACAATTTTCTCTTGCTTCCATCAAGCAGAAGCTCGAAAATGCACACCGCCAGACTCAGGAATAGCTTCTTCCCCTCTATTATCAGGCTTCTGAATGGTCCTTCCTTAAGCTAGGGTACTGTCTGATTCACCTCCACCCCAATGTGGACATCATGAACAGCGCCTCCTGCGAGTGTGGGGACCCAACACAGTCACCAGTTGCCCAAAACACCGGCCACCGAGTGGTGAACGAGGGTACACAAAAATGCTGGAGAAACTCAGCGGGTGCAGCAGCATCTATGGAGCGAAGGAAATAGGCGACGTTTCGGGCCGAAACCCTTCTTCAGACTGATGGGGGGTGGGGGGGAGGAGGAAGGAAAAAGTGAGGAGGAGGAGCCCGAGGGCGGGGGGATGGGAGGAGACAGCTCGAGGGTTAAGGAAGGGGAGGAGACAGCAAGGGCTAGCAAAATTGGGAGAATTCAATGTTCATGCCAACTGGACGCAAGCAACCCAGGCGGAATATGAGGTGCTGTTCCTCCAATTTCCGGTGTTGCTCACTCTGGCAATGGAGGAGACCCAGGACAGAGAGGTCGGATTGGGAATGGGAGGGGGAGTTGAAGTGCTGAGCCACCGGGAGTTCAGGTAGGTTATTGCGGACTGAGCGGAGGTGTTCGGCGAAACGATCGACCAACCTCCGCTTAGTCTCCCCGATGTAAATCAGCTGACATCTAGAGCAGCGGATGCAGTAGATGAGGTTGGAGGAGATACAGGTGAACCTTTGTCGCACCTGGAACGACTGCTTGGGTCCCTGAAGAGCGAGGACATTTCCGATGCCCTGGTGTGGAACGTCTCATCCTGGGAGCAGATGCGGCGTAGGCGGAGGAATTGGGAGTAGGGGATGGAGTCTTTACAGGGGGCAGGGTGGGAAGACGTGCAGTCCAGATAGCCATGTGAGTCAGTGGGTTTGTAGTGTATGTCGGTCAGAAGTCTGTCCCCTGCGATGGAGATGGTGAGGTCAAGGAATGGTAGGGAAGTGTCGGAAATGGTCCAGGTGTATTGGAGTGCCGGATGGAAGTTGGTGGTGAAGTGGATGAAGTCAGTCAGTTGTGTGTGGGTGCAGGAGGTGGCCCCAAAGCAGTCATCAATGTAACGGAGGTAGAGGTCGGGGATGGGGCCCTGGTACGTATTGAACAAGGAGTGGTGAACGAGGTCTGATTGACCTGGACGATGACACGTTGGCCTGGCTCGCCTCAACGGAGCTGCAGGTCTAAACGACACACGACAGAAGAAGTGGACCTTGAACTTTGTCTCTGGACCTGATGCGCTACAATGCTGAGAACTGTATTCAGTACTCTGTATCTTCCCTTTGCTCTACCGATTGTACTTGAGTGTAACTTGATTGTGTTTATCTATAGTATTATCTTGATCGTATACATGTATAGTAGGATTTGATTTGTTTATATGGGACACAAACAATGCTTTTCACTGTACCTCGTTACACATGGCAATAATAAATGTAAAAACATGCAAAATGCTCACAGTCTATTTTTATTGTTTTTCTAGGCAGATCGTGAAAGGATATATAGATCAAATTATCTGATAGAATCAAAAACCAGCAAGCTAATTTTAGAATACTGATAACATGTAGAAAAACAACGCATTAATTTAGGTCGGAGATTCTGAGTGAATGAAAGGTCACTGAACTACCCGGTTTCATTATTGAACTTGTTTAAAAAGGAACTGCAGATGCTGGAAAATCGAAGGTGGACAAAAATGCTGGAGAAACTCAACGGGTGAGGCAGCATCTATGGAGCAAAGGAAATAGGCAATGTTTCGGGTCGAGACCCTTCTTCAGACTGATGTGAGGGTGGGGGGTGGGGGGGGGGGGGGGCGGGAAGAAGAAAGGAAGAGGAGGAGCCAGTGGGCTGAGGGAGAGCTGAGAAGGGGAGGAGAAAGTAGGGACTACCTGAAATTAGAGAAGTCAATGTTCATACCGCCGGGGTGTAAACTACCCAAGCGGAATATGAGGTGCTGCTCCTCCAATTCACGGTGGTCCTCACTCTGGCCATGGAGGAGGCCCAGGACAAAAAGTTCGGATTCGGAATGGGAGGGGGAGTTGAAGTGCTGAGCCACCGAGAGATCAGGTTCGTTATTGCAACCGAGTGAAATACTGCAATACTCCATTCTGCAATACTGAAATACTGCAATACTAAAATACTACATGCTGCAATACTCCATACTGCAATACTCCATACAGAAATTCTGCAATACTCCATACTGCAATACTCCATGCTGCAATACTCCATTCCTCAATACTGCAATACTGCATACTGCAAGACTGCATACTGAAATATTGCAATACTGCATACTGAAATATTGCAATACTGCATACTGCAATACTCCATACTGCAATACTCCATACATCAATACTGCAATACTGCAATACTCCATACCTCAATACTGCATACTGCAATACTACAATACTCCATATTGCAATACTCCATATGGAAATTCTGCAATACTCCATACTGCAATAATCCATACCTCAATACTGCAATACTCCAAACTGCAATACTACATACTGCAATACTCATACAGCGATTCTGCAATACTCCATACTGCAATACTCCATACCTCAATACTGCAATATTGCATACTGCAATACTCCAAATGTAACCTAACCAAAGTCCTATAAAGCTGCATCATGACTTCCTGACTCTTGTACTGATGAAGGCAATCGTAACATATGCCTTCTTAACCACTCCATCAATTTGTGTTGCCACTTTCTGGGAGTTATGGACTTGGACACCAAGATCCCTCTCTATACCCGCTGGATGCCCCTCATCCACATTGAGAGTTCATGGTCATAGATTCCTGGTGTCATAGATTGAAACAGTGTGGAAACAGGCCCTTCAGCCCAACTTGCCCAAACCAGCCAACATGTCCCAGGTACACTAGTCCCACCTGCCTGTGTTTGATCCAAATACCTCCAAACCTCCTACCCATGTACCTGTCTAACTGTTACTTAAATGTTGGGATAGTCTCTGCCTCAACTATCTCCTCTGGCAGCTTGTTCCATATACCTACCACCCTTTGTGTGAAAAGGTTACCCCTCAGATTCCTGTTAAGTCTTTTCCCCTTCACCTTAAACCTGTCCTCTGGCCCTCGATTCACCTACGCTGGGCAAGACAACATACGTCTAGCCAATCTATTCCTCTCATGATTTTATACACCACTATAAGATCACCTGTCATCTTTCTGCGCTCCAAGGAATAGAGTCCCAGCCTACTCACCTCTCCATATAGCTCAGACTCTCTAGCCCTGGCAACATCCTCGAGTTGGTGATAATGTTGCATTTATTCAAGGAGACAATTCCAGAAAGATTTCCACCATGAATCTGACAATCTCTTCCCATAAATAGACACAAAATGCTGGAGTAACCCAGGTTGCAAGAAGGGCCTCGAACTGAAACATCACCCATTCCTTCTCTCCAGAGATGCTGCCTGTCCTGCCGATTTAAGTTCAAGTTCAAGTTCAAGTTAGTTTATTGTCATGTGTCCCTGTATAGGACAATGAAATTCTTGCTTTGCTTAAGCACACAGAAAATAGTAGGCATTTACTACAGAACAGATAAATGTGTCCATATACCATGATATAAATATATACACACATGAATAAATAAACTCCAACATTTTCGGTGCTCACCAGCATCTGCAATTCCTTCCTACAAATCTCTTCCCAAAACAGGGTTTGGGATGCAGAGCCTACCTGACGGGTCTGGGATCGGGCATGAAAAAGCACAATCAGGACGGCATTTGTTTGATGCATGTGGAGGGCAGAGAGGATTTACAAGGATGTTACAAGAATTTACAAGGATGCCAGGACATGGGGCATTGAGCTATAATGAGAGGTTAGGCAGGCGGACTTTAATCCTTGAAACATAAGTGGTTCCACCACAACCACTGGCAGCTCGGGCCAGTTAAAAACTTGTGCCAAACATCTCCTTTAAACCTTGCCCCTCACACCATAAAGCTTTGCCCTCTACTGTTTGATTCTTCCACTATTATGCTTCTCATCATTTTTATTTTTATATACCTCTCTCAGCAGTAAAAATGTTACAATCATACTTCAGGGCTCACATGTTGGAAAAGTAGACTTCTCCACCCACCCTGGAGATCTCCAATGAATATTCTACTGGAACGTCGTTGACTCATGCAAGAAGATGCTAAACTCGGGGACATATCGTGCAATGCCCAGACATGTGAAGCTGCCTACACCAAAGAGTCTGCACCTTCAATAATGGATGTTTTAATACACAAAAATAGCACAAGGTGCTGGAGCAACTCAATGGGTCAGGCAGCATCCCTGGAGAACATGGACCAGTGACGTTTCATGTCGGGACCCTACTTCAGACTGATTGTAAGGGAGAGAAAGGTGGAAAAGAGAGGTGGGGGGGGGGGGGGCAAGACAATGTCTGGCAGGTATGGGTGAGGGAGCGGGGGTGGGGGGGAAGGTTGAGTTGCAGATGGGTGGCCAAAGGCCAGAGATGGAAAGAAGACAAAAGGCTGTGAGATAAGCAGATAAGTGTGAAGCCAGAGGAAGGGATATAGGTGGAAAGGGACAGGGGGGGAGGAGAAAGAGGAGGGGGGGATGGGGCGGAATGGTGGGAGATGTGGGTGCTTAGGCAGGGGATGGTGAAGGGGTGAGGGTGGGGGTGAAAGAGGGGGGGGGGGGTTTGTTGGTGTTTATGTTTAAAATTGGGGAAGGCTTTAATACGTTCTGCCCCTTTTTATCCAAGGTGACATACATGGTTCTGGATGGCCTTCAGATATTACTGAACACGGCTGTATTGCCCCACAGAGTAAAATAAATGAATGAGTATATATTTTAACTTTGCGTATCAGCATTATAGGTTGGAGTTATCAACTCTGATCTGGGAGGTTTAAAATGGTTTCTCACATAAGCTATTAAACAGAAATTGCAAATAAATGCATGATCCTGACGCATGGAGCACAGAGGAAGAATGTACCATTCATTTAGTCCTGGCTCCAATGAAGATTAGTCGATAAAGTTCCCAAGGTAAGAGGCTCTGTCCTAAAATAGAATGAACGTACTAAGTATTCCATGATGTCGTTAGGAGTTATCAATAAATCATTTACAAAATTCTAACAGCAAAGCATGAAAGAGGATCTGCACAACTATAATACCACACAAGGAGAAATCCTCCATGTTGAATCATAAAATTACAGTTACAAGAAATGATACAAATGCACAGAGTCTCTTGCCCAGAGTAGGGGAATCGAGGACCTGAGGACATAGGTTCAAGGGGAAGGGGAAAAGATTTAATAGGAATCTGAGGGGCAACTTTTTCACACAAGGGGTGGTGGGTGTATGGAACAAGCTGCCAGAGGTGGTAGTTGAGGCTGGGCTATCCCGACATTTAAGAGACAGTTAGACAGGTACATGGATAGGACTGGTTTGGAGGGATATGGACCAAGCGCAGGCAAGTGGGACTAATGTAGCAGGGACATGTTGGCCGGTGTGGGCAAGTTGGGCCAAAGGGCCTGTTTCTACACTGTATCACTCTATGATATGATGCTGAGATTTAATGGTTTTCAAGAATACTGTTGGCATGGATTGTTCTTCCCTTGTATTTCCAAAAACAATTTCTGCACTTAATAAAAAACAAAGTTCAGGAGGAGCTCAGCCCATCAGGTAGCACCAGAAATATAGAACATAGATCACCGAACAGCACAGCACAAGAGCAGGCCCTTCGACCAACAATGTCAATGTCAAACATGATGTCAAGACCATTATTTATATGCCTGCAATTTGATCCACAACCCACCATTCCCTGCTTCCACCACCACCTACGGCAGTACGTTCCAAGCACCCGAACCCTCCATGTAAATGAACCCTCTCCGCACATCTCCTTTAAACATTGCCCCTCTCACCTTAGAGTTATGCCCTCTCATCGTTGATTTTGCCATCCTGGTGAAAAGGTTCTGACTGTCTACCCCATCTATGCCTCTCATATAATGTTATATACTTCTATATGGTCTCCCCGCAACCTCCGGCCTTCGCGAGGAAACAATCCAAGTCCACCCAATCTCTTTGGATCGGAACCCTTCTTCATTTAACCATGTGCTCTACCACTCCAATCTCAGCAGGAGAAATGAAATTCATGCAGCAGTTATTTGGTGAGCTGATGACTGAATATTCAATCCCAGCACAGTGGCGCAGTGGTAGAGCTGCTGCCTAACGGCGCCAAAGACCAGGGTTCGATTCTGACTACAGGTGCTGTCTGTACGGAGTTTGTACATTCTCCCCGTGACCTGCTTGGGTTTTCTCCGAGATCTTTGGTTTCCTCCCACACTTCAAAAACGTACAGGTTTGTAGGTTAATGGTGTCTGAAATGTAGTTATTGCAACCGCATCAACTACCTCCTCTGGCAGCTCATTCCATAAACCCACCACCCTCTGTGAAAAGGTTAGGTTCTTATTAAATTAGGTTCTTATTAAATCTTTCCCCTCTTCCCTTAAATCCATGCCCTCTAGTTCTCCAATCCTTGGTAAAAGATTCCCCAACCCTTGGTAAAAGACTTATGATTTTATACACCTCCATTCGATCACCCTTTATCCTCCTCCGCTCTAAGGAATAAAGTCCCAGCCTGTTCAACACATATCTAGTGGGCGGCACGGTGGCGCAGCGAGAGGTTTGCTGCCTTACAGTGCCAGAGACACAAGTTCGATCCTGACTATGGGTGCTGTCATTACAGAGTTTGTACATTCTCCTTGTGACCATGTGGGTTTTCTCCGGGTGCTCCAGTTTTCTCCCACACTCCAAAGACATACAGGTTTGTGGATTAATTGGCTTCGGTAAATTTGTCTCCAGTGTCTAGGATAGTGTACGGGTGATCACTGATCGGCATGGGCTCGGTGGGCCGAAGAGCCTGTTTCCACTCTATTTCTCTAAACAAACCTAAGCTAAACAGGCCGTCAAGTCCTGGTATCTTGAGGGATTTCTGTTCTGATGCCACAATGAATCCTTTGCTTGTACAGTGTTATCTAATTATAGACTCGACAGAACAAGTCCGAAGAAGGGACTAAGTCCAGGATACGGGTCAGATGCTGTTCGACGCAGTGACATAGTTGGTAGAGCCACTGCCTCACAACTCTAGAGACCTGTGTTCGATCCTCACCTCAGATGCTGTCGGTGTGGAGTTTGCACGTTCTCCCTGTGACCGTGTGGGTTTCATCCGGGCGTTCCTGTTTCCTCCCACATCCCAGAGATGTGCAGGTTTGTAGGTTAATCGCCCCTTTGCCAAATTGTTCCTGGTGTGTAGGGAGTGGACGAGAAACTGGAATACCACGGAACTAGCGTGAACGGGTGATCGATGGTAAGTGTGGATCTGGTGGGCCGAAGAGCCTGTTCCCATGCAGTGTGTGTAAGCTAAAATAGCGCCCAACATTCTTCTGATTCCCATGTCCCAGGGACGCAAGCTGAATAATGCAAGTATTTGCTGAATGCAACTTAAGAACAACATCAGCTGTGATGCATTCCACAGTTGAATGGTATTCCTATATTCACAAGCAAACACGTGTCCAATTACCCTGGGCAAATTATCAAAGAGCCTATAGATACTCATGCGACCGTTGCTGAGCGAGAATTAATGTTGACAAGCAAAGAGTCAATTCTCTTCAAGGGAAATTTATACTCTGGACAAGTTTGGTGTAAGCGAGGTCCTTTTTCTGTAGTTTCTCTGAATCTACGTAACAAAGTATTCAGCGCGGAATGAGTTGCTTTCTTCCTGTCGGAGATTTACTTCCCAGTGTTTATCTGATGCTATCTGATAGCTCCTTCAAACTTGCATGGATAATGAAAAATGGTTCCAGGACATTTAAAGATCCAGTGACCATCCAGAAGATTGGGTTACAATAGATCTGTTAACAACTGCTTTTATCATTAACCAACAAGGTTAAGTGCCCTATGCATCACACTGCTAAATGCGGAGCTGAAGAGGTTTTTCTTCAACAGCATTATCTTGCACTTCAACAATAACTTGTTTATAATCAGTGCTTGTTTGTGACAGGGTGGTGCATCAACACTTCTAAAAGTAAAAAACAAATGAGTATGTTTTTTAATAACCTTTGATTTATTTGTACAATATTATCTACGGGCATTGTTCACAGTTCTGTTACGCTGCTACAAGTAAGAATCTAATTGTCCTGTTTGTGGTACATTTGACAATTAAACACTCTTGACTCTTGATTTTTAATGTGTGTTGGTTTTATATTATTTCGTTATTATTTCATTATATTAAATGTTGACTGGTCAAAAAATAAAAAACGAAGATGGGGATATATCGGCGTAAAGATACAGTCGATAAAGGGCGGCATTGTGGCGTAGAGGTAGAGTTGCTGCCTTATGGGCCTGTCCCACTTAGGCAACTTTTTAGGCGACTGCAGGAGTCTATGCAGTCGCCACATGGTCGCCACATGTTCGCGGGTGGTTGCCGGGGAGTCGCCTTCATGGTCGTGAGGAGTTTGAATAATCGTTAGAATAAAGGGGAGGTCATTTAAGACTGAGGTGAGAAAAAACCTTTTCACCCAGAGAGTTGTGAATTTATGGAATTCCCTGTCACAGAGGGCAGTGGAGGCCAAGTCACTGGATGGATTTAAGAGGGAGTTAGATAGAGCTTTAGGGGCTAGTGGAGTCAAGGGATATGGGGAGAAGGCAGGCACGGGTTATTGATAGGGGACGATCAGCCATGATCACAATGAATGGCGGTGCTGGCTCGAAGGGCCGAATGGCCTCCTCCTGCACCTATTTTCCATGTTTCTATGTTACTATGAGTTCCCGCATTCTGGGAATTAGCCTGAAAAATCGCCTAAGTGGGACAGGACCATTACAGCGCTTGCAGCGCCGGAGACCCGGGTTCAATCCCGACTACGGGTGCTGTCTGTACGGAGTTTGTATATTCTCCCCGTGACCATGTGGGTTTTCTCCGATATCTTCGGTTTCCTCTCACATGCCAAAGACGTACAGGTTTGTAGGTAAATTGGCTCAGTATAAGCATAAATTGTCCCTAGTGTGTAGGATAGTGTTAATGTGTGGGGATTGCTGGTTGGTGCGGACTCGTTGGGCCGAAGGAGATATTCTGCGCCGCATCTCCAAACCTAACGAAACTAAACGTAACAGTTTTTAATTGACAGGCATACTGGCACCTGTCTGCCAACTAAAAAAGGACAGTTTAAACTACATATGTAACAATGCAGAAAGGGCAGCATGCATGGGGACACTGCAGGGCTAAGATAAGGAGTCTGACATTTTAGAGGTTAACAGATGTTAAATGTATTATATGGTTGTACATTGATAGGCACGAGGCAGCTAATGCAATGTGTGCCATCTCAAGGTTCAAATCAGAAAATGCTGGAGACTGATCATTAACGGTTTATATGAATTAATAGGAAGTGGGTGGTTCTGCAGGAAGTGAGATTTATTGGTCTACCACCAGATTGAATACTTTTTATTAAATATCGAATACTTCAACTACTCATTAGTCACTGAGTAACTCGAACAACTGGGTTGAAGGTTGTCATGCCTGATACCGTTGGTTTGATGACATTAGCAAATGTAAACAGGAGCAATGTAACATTAGAGAATGCATTTATTGGCCATGTTACTTGTCGAAGGGGATTAGGAATGTCTATCATCAGTAACATATCTTTATAGGGCATTAAAACTAACTGTTATAATGGTCAGATCTCCACATCTCATGACACCTTTTGCATCAGATAAATTAAATGTTAATGCCTTGCAGATTATTTTCTTTATTTTGTTCTAAAATATTATGGACTATGGAGTATATCTTCCTCTGGGTGTAAAGACTAATTAGAAATTATCTGAATTGGTTTAAGATTAGTTTCTTGAAATTGTTCCTCTTTAACTTTCAGTATTTGTCAAACATTTGTAGAAACAAGGAACTGCAGACGCTGGTTTACAAAAAAAAGATAATAAGTGCTGGAGTAGCTCAGTGGGACAGGCAGCATCTCGGGAACATGGGTAAGTGACTTTACTGGTCGGGATCCTTCTTCAGACTGATGTTGGGGGGGAGCAATCGAATTTGTGTAGATAGTTTAATGCATAAACCCTCTTTGGCATTTTAATGGAAATTATCTCAGTTGACATAAGGAAGCGATAAATTGTATGCAACAAAAGCAGGCAGTCATTGTTTTAAGTGCTATCCACTGCAGAATTGCATCCCTTATGCCCCTGTCCCACTTAGGTGATTTTTTAGGCGACTATAGGCGACTAGGCTGTCGCCAAATGGTCGTAAGAATGCTGTTCATCGATTACAGCTCAGCATTCAACACCATTATACCCTCTAAACTGATCACCAAACTCGGTAACCTGGGCATCGACCCCTCCCTCTGCAACTGGATACTGGACTTTCTAACCAACAGACCACAGTCTGTTAGGTTAGACAAGCATACCTCTTCAACCCTCACCCTGAACACCGGCGTTCCACAGGGCTGTGTGCTGAGCCCCCTCCTCTACTCCCTCTTCACCTATGACTGCACACCTGTACATGGTACTAACACCATCATCAAGTGTGCAGATGATACAATGGTGATTGGCCTCATCAGCAACAACGATGAGTCAGCCTACAGGGAGGAGGTCCAGCACTTAGCAGCATGGTGCGCTGACAACAACCTGGCCCTTAACTCCAAGAAGACCAAGGAGCTCATTGTAGACTTCAGGAAGTACAGGGGCGGCACGCACACCCCCATCCACATTAACGGGACGGAGGTGGAACGTGTTTCTAGCTTCAGGTTCCTGGGTGTTAACATCTCCGATGACCTCTCTTGGACCCACAATACCTCAACTCTGATCAAGAAGGTTCACCAGCGTCTCTTCTTCCTGAGGAGACTGAAGAAGGTCCATCTGTCTCCTCAGATTCTGGTGAACTTCTACCGCTGCACCATCGAGAGCATCCTTACCAACTGCATCACAGTATGGTATGGCAACTGCTCTGTCTCCGACCGGAAAGCACTGCAGAGGGTGGTGAAAATTGCCCAACGCATCACCGGTTCCTCGCTCCCCTCCATTGAGTCTGTCCAAAGCAAGCGTTGTCTGCAGAGGGCGCTCAGCATTGCCAAGGACTGCTCTCACCCCAACCATGGACTGTTTACCCTCCTACCATCCGGGAGGCGCTACAGGTCTCACCGTTGCCGAACCAGCAGGTCCAGGAACAGCTTCTTCCCGGCGGCTGTCACTACTCAACAACGTACCTCGGTGACTGCCAATCACCCCCCCCCGGACACTTATTATTATTTATTCAAATCATTTGCTATGTCGCTCTTCCAGGGAGATGCTAAATGCATTTCGTTGTCTCTGTACTGTACACTGACAATGACAATTAAAATTGAATGTGAATCTGAATCTGAATCTGGGGTGTCGCCTGTACAGTGTTTCCACTTTGAAGGAAATTACCTGAAATTCGGGAAATACTGGTTGTCTTCGGGTAATTCTAGGGAAATCAAATAATTTCGGGAAATTTCCCAGCCCGGCAAGCCTTCCCCAACTGCGCGTGTGCGATTGCTGCCCCAACCGCGCACGCGCGGAAACCGGGCCCATTGCGCACTCGCGGCGAGACGCCAAAGGGTCCAATCAGGTCCACGAGATGATTTGCGGAAAAAAAGTATGTACCTGTATATTTACGACCATTGCATTTGGGGGAGGCCCGTCAGCCGCGTCATAATTGAAAATGGCACCAGTGAAGCAGTAGGGACGCCGTCTCCCCGCACGTGCGCCGTGGGCCCAGTATCCGCCCGTGCACAGTGGGCCTGGTATCCGCACGTGCGCAGTTGGGGAAGGCTTACCGGGCCAGGAAATACCTTCAAATTCCAGGTAATTTGTAATTCTATTTCAGGAAATGTTATTTTGAGGTGTGGAAGCACTGCGCGTGTATGGTCTCCTCAGTCGCCCGAAGAGTCATGCCGGTTTTCTGGTCGCCGCTGAATTTTGAAATGTTCAAAACTTTTCGGCGACAGTCGGCACCCGTGTGCTTGACGCCAACGATCGTAACCTGACGTAGGTGCTGTCGCCAGGATGACATAGGTTGTTGCCGCTGCTGACTTCAATGAATTCCTTTGGCGACTAACTACATCAACCGTGGACAGGTACCGGCGACTGAATTGTCTTACCTTGTCGTAGCTTGTCGCAGGTGGACGTAGGTTGTCGTAGATGTGGTCGCAGGTGGACGTCCTAATGGGTCGCCGGTTGTCGGTAGCTTGACGTCGACTGGGAAGTAGGTTGTTGTAGACATTGTTGTAGGGGGGTCCAGTCACCGTTTTTTCGATAACCTGCTACAACTGTGACAGTCGCCGGCAGTCGCCAAAAAAATCGCCTAAGCGGAACAGGCCCATTACTGATGGCTACATGCTAGAAATGAGTTCCAAAAACTCAAACTGAGCAACATTGATCCTGTAAACAAAAGTATCGGAAATCATTGCAAAGGATGCTGTATATCTAAACTCTAAAGTCATTGCTAAAAATCACTTAATTCGGTTTTATGGCAGTGTTTTTTTAATCTAATTAAGTTATTTCTGAAATGCTTTGCCATATTTCCTGAGGAAAAGGCATTACGTAAATGCAAACTGTTGTCATTTTGACATTATTGCCAATGGAGGAAACTAAAGTCTATAAAATTAATAGCTCTTAGCAATATTAAGAATCACGTTGGAATATATTCTACATTATCTAAACTATACACAGCTTACGTGTATGTGCATCATATCAGGTCAACACTTACAGAGCCAAAAGCAACAATCAATGGATTGCCACTTGTAAATGTTTTAAGTCCAGGTGCCTGAACAGAGAAGTACATCTGAAATCAAACGTAGGTAGAATAACACCTAAATTCATAAACAGGAAAAGGTACAAATATCTTGATTCCACCCAGAGCAGTGTATTTGAGAAGCTGGAGGAGATGTTTCCACTCTCTCGGGCTCAGTAAGGTGCCACTGCGGCAGTATCTGATAGAATGGTGACACCTTGTGACAAAGTGAGGAAGTGCTTACCAGGCAGAACTGTGCGGCTGCCCAAAACTGCCCAGTTGACCTCCCAGCAGAGCGACTTTTCCAGCATCTGCAGTTCCTTCGTAAACATCCCAGCAGAGCGAGATGTCCATCGGAGAATGGTGCCGACTGGCCCGCTCCAGACTGCAGGAGGACGTGCAGAGGGACGCACTGTAGCCAACGCTAAGGCTCTGTTGGGGAGGACCACAGTCCTTCCACTGCTGGACATTGTTGGGCAGAGTCCGGTGGGGACGCCCCTCAAACGAGGGAAGAGATATCACCCCAGGGGGTCACATGAGTAACAAATGTGCCTGGTATAATTATATTCCTGTAAACACTACTATACGATGCTCATGAATGTATGTACAGCCTCCAAGAAAATCTTTGCACAATTCTTTTTTATTCTGAATAAAGGTTATTTTGATTGATTAAAAAAAATTAAAATAAATGTGGGGAGGGCCAGTCTAGGGTCCTAGTGCTGCCGGATATTGAGGGGCAGAGTCCGGTGGGGACAAGGGAAGGGATATTACGCCAAGGTGCTCCAAGAGTGGCAAGGGTGCTTGGTTTAAGGATAGTTGCCAACACTACTGAATGTGACACTGATGAATGCATAAATGCTGAGAATTTTAGACTTTAAACTTTAGAGATTCCCACAGTGAAGATGTGGATCACAGAAATGACCGAGACACTACATCTAGAAAAAATAAGGCTTGTCTTGACTGACAAACCAGGTCAATTTTCCAAAACATGGTCTCCTTTCATTGAATTTCTTCAACAACATAATGGTTGAACACAAATTCAAAACCGACGCTAGGGTCGGGTGAGCGGGCGTAGGGAAGGGCAGTGGGATATATCTCCACTTCTTTCACTTCTTCGTTAGTTCAGGGGTTTTTCTTTTTCTTCTTTCGTGTCTTTTTCGAAATTCTTTCATTTTCTTTTTCTTTTCTTCTTTCTTTCCCTTTTTTCATTTTTCCTTTTTTCCGATTTAGTTATTAGTTTATAAAATGTTAAAATTGAAGCTGTATGAAAATTGTATCATTGTTACGTTGATTATTTTCTCCTTGCACAATTGCTTCTAATAAAATAAATATTTTTAAAAAATACACTTTAGTGATACAGCACGGAAACAGGCCCTTCGGCCCAACGAGTCCACACTAACCAGTGGTCACCTCGTACACGATCGCAATCCTACGCACCAGGGACAATATGCAATTTAACCCAAGCCAAGTAACTTACAAACCTGCACGTCTTTGGAGTGTTTGAGCACCTGGAGAAAACCCACGTGACAGCGCCCTAGTCATGATCAAACCAGGATCTCTGGCGCTATGAGGCAGCAACTCTACCGCTGTGCCCCTGTTCCACCATTAGTTATCAATTATTGTCACTGGCTAATGTTAGGTGTATTCTAGAGTTCTTTAAATGTGCTGAAATCTCCAGGGACTGAGACTCATTGACTCAAAAAGGTGACAATAAATGCACCCACTTCAGGCAGATCTCCTGCCCAATATAATAGCTTCAATCCATATACGCATTTCCCATCCTATCAAACTTCTTAACGAGCAAAGTCCGTGTCCCAAGCTACTCAGGCAATTTTCAGTCAAAGTTGCCATTAGTTTTACCAAGAAAATCCTTACCTCCCTTTGAGTTCCTTTGAAGGGTTCAGTGATAATAAACATCAAACCTTCGTGAGAGAAGGTCGCACACTCTCATTAAGTCATGGAGTCACACAACATAGAGACCGACCCGTATCCCTTGAAACCTCTCCTGCCCATAGATTCCCCTTGCCTGGTAACAATGTGAAATAGAACGTAAAAGCCCTCTGGATTGTAAATCTGCAGTTCTTCTGACACCAATATTCTTTGCAACACAAACCAGAATTTTGGTAAATCTAAGGCAACGCTTAATTTATGAAATGGCTTAATATACCTCATCTATGTGATATCATAGTTATTCCCCTTATTCTAAGCAAGAGATGTATTTAAGCAGCGAGAATATTAACATATATGTGGCATCTTTAATGTATAAAACTATCCCAATTTCCCCATAAGTGGAATGAACAGGCAAGCAGACGGATTTAACATCAAAATCCTGGCTCATGACGACTGATCTGAAATCCTCCCCCCCCCCCCTACCCCCCCCCCCCCCCCCCCTACCCCCCCCCCCCCCCCCCCCCCCCCCCCCGCTGATAAGTGTGAGGTGTTACATCTTAGCAGGACAAATCAAAATAGGACGTACATGGTAAATGGTAGCGAATTGAGGAATGTAGTTGAACAGAGGGATCTAGGAATAACTGTGCATAGTTCCCTGAAGGTGGAATCTCATGTAGATAGGGTGGTAAAGAAAGCTTTTGGTGTGCTGGCCTTTATAAATCAGAGCATTGAGTATAGAAGTTGGAATGTAATGTTAAAATTGTACAAGGCATTGGTGAAGCCAATTCTGGAGTATGGTGTGCAATTTTGGTCGCCTAATTATAGGAAGGATGTCAACAAAATAGAGAGAGTACAGTGGAGATTTACTAGAATGTTGCCTGGGTTTCAGCAACTAAGTTACAGAGAAAGGTTGAACAAGTTAGGTCTTTATTCTTTGGAGCGCAGAAGGTTAAGGGGGGACTTGATAGAGGTCTTTAA
The DNA here is from genome assembly GCF_010909765.2 of Amblyraja radiata. Taxonomy (NCBI): domain Eukaryota; kingdom Metazoa; phylum Chordata; class Chondrichthyes; order Rajiformes; family Rajidae; genus Amblyraja; species Amblyraja radiata. Next base: position 42,803,666 of record NC_045975.1, read on the forward strand.
AATGATGAGGGATAGACAGAGTTGACGTGGATAAGCTTTTTCCATTGAGAGTAGGGAAAATTCAAACAAGAGGACATGATTTGAGAATTAAGGGACAGAAGTTTAGGGGTAACATGAGGGGGAACTTCTTTACTCAGAGTGTGGTAGCTGTGTGGAATGTCCTTCCAGTGGAAGTGGTGGAGGCAGGTTCGATTTTATCATTTAAAAATAAATTGGATAGGTATATGGACGGGAAAGGAATGGAGGGTTATGGTCTGAGTGCAGGTAGATGGGACTAGGGAAGAATAAGTGTTCGGCACAGACTAGAAGGGCCGAGATGGCCTGTTTCCGTGCTGTAATTGTTATATGGTTATATGGTTATATGATCGGGTGGGGGGCAGAATGAGAAGAATGCAGAGTTTCCAAGCAGGATGCAGGGCTGGAGGAGACTTGGCAAGGAGATGCCTGTGTTGTATTGTGGACACATTGGTTACAGATTGACACCGGAAACATGTCAGGACTGTGAGCCAAATGCAAGAGAAAAAAATGCTCAGATTTATCTAAAATCTATCACAACTCAGGACATCCCAAAACACGCTTCACCCACTGGAATAATTTTATTCTCAACTCAAGCACAAGTCAGTGAGCTTTAGTTTAGTTTAGTTTCACCCAGAGAGTGGTGAGTCTGTGGAATTCCACTGATTGTGGATGATCAGCCATGATCACATTGAATGGTGGTGCTGGCTCAAAGGGCCGAATGGCCTACTCCTGCACCTATTGTCTATTGTCTATTGTCTATTGTCTATTGTCTATTTATTATTGTCATGTGTGGTACAGTAAAAAGCTTTTCAGTTGCGTGCTATCTAGTCAACGAATAGACCATATATGATTACAATCCATTGTGTACTGATACAGGATAAAAGATATAACCTTTAGATAAAGCTATATTAAGATAAAGTTTAGTAAAGTCCGATTAAAGATAGTTTGAAGGAATCCAATGGGGTAGATGGGAGGTGAGGACCACTCTCTAGTTATTGACAGGACAGATCAGTTGCCTGATAACAGCTGGGAAGAAACTGTCCCTGAATCTGGAGGTGTGCGTTTTCACACTTCTATACCTCTTGCCTGATGGAAGAGGGGGGAGAAGGGAGTGGCCAGGGTGAGACTCATCCTTGATCATTCATGGTGGCCTTGCCGAGGCAGTGTAAAGTGTAAATGGAGTCAATGGAAGGAAGGTTGGTTTGTGTGATGATCTGGGTTACGTCCACAATTCTCTGCAATTTCTTGCGGAATTCAGATTCAGATTCAGATTCAATTTTAATTGTCATTGTCAGTGTACAGTACAGAGACAACGAAATGCATTGGAGGAGCTGTTCCCAAACCGTGCTGTGATGCATCCTGGCACATCTGTAGAAGTTGGTGAGGGTTGTTGGGGACATGCTGAACTTCCTAAGCCTTAAAGTTTTTTCCAAGTATAATCCTGATACACCATACTAAAGAAGTAGAGGCTTTGGCAAGCTAAAGAGTCTTGATCTTCACTGAAGAATCTGAGGCCTCAGTAATTCCTCGTAGCTTGTGACTGTGAAAGCTTATCACTGAAGAATAGGTGTACAGTCAACCCCCTTCCAATCAACCCGAGGTTGTAGCCTCAGACTTAAAGGGCACTGTTCTTGAAAGGAGGTGAGGATGAACTTCTTTAGTCAGAGGGCTGTGGAAGCCAAGCCAGTGGATATTTTTAATGCAGAGAGAGACAATTTCCTGATTCTTGTGTCAAGGGTTATGGGGAGAAGGCAGGAACATGGGATTAGGAGGCAGAGATCAGTCATGATTGAATGACTCGATGGGCCAAATGACCTAATTCTACTCCTATAACTTGTGCACGTATGAACCACAAACCATAACTGCAAATAATAGCGGATCCTGTGAAGAAGCTGAGGAGGTGTTGCTGTGACTGGTTTGTGGCTGGTTTGGTTGGGGTTAGGAATCGCCCTGCTTTGAAATGCCATGTTTTGCCTACAAACCAAGGTAGCCCCAATTGTGGGCATTCAATTTGACACCGTGGAAGTGTGTGCAGATGAAGGTCAAACCCTGCTGATGTCAGCACTTCACGGCACGGCCACCCACGACCAACGTATCTGACCGCACAGTTGTAGTTACGATCTGCGCTTCTGATGAGCATGGAACGTTCAAAAGAAACAGGCAAACAAACCAAACGTGCACAAGGGTGCCAAGGGTTACGGGGAGAAGGCAGGAGAATGGGGTTAGGAGGAAGTGATTGACAGCAGTGATTGAATGGTGGAGTAGACTTGATGGGCTGAATGGCCTAATTCTGCTTCTATCACTTATGGCCTGCTGTTATCCATGAGCAAAGCATGATTAAGATAGAGTTATGTCAGGTCAAGGCGACGGTTTACTGTACCGAAGCATACTGTCACAAAAACGCTCTGATTTCATCCAATATTTTGGACAGTCAGGGGCAGATGCGTACCAGTTCCTGGACGTTAATTAGGCTTTAACTTGTTCTGACAGACAAGAAAAGAAAAATAAATTATGGATCTCTGCTGAAACACTTCTCACAACAACAAGCATGATCAAAGCCGTCACATATATGAAATGGATTATTCAGAACAATTATTATATGCTTCCACATTTTAACTCTCGTTCTTTTAACAAACAATAAAATGCAGAAGATTTTTTTTAAACATTCCCATCTTTCCAATTAATTGACACAAATTTTATTTAATTCTATAAAGTTCACTTTTGGACACATTACACAAAGGAGTCACTAAACATTTTTTAAAAGCAGTGGTGTTAAAATTCAGATTACCAGATTATATCAGTTCTATAAAGAAGATTTATTTTGTCTTTTTTAATCATTTGTTACCAATTTTCTCTTAAATGTTCTGGCGTGATTATTGTTTTTTTTAATGTTCTAATAATTCCTCCATAATTCAGGACATGAATGGGTTTATCAGTACATTGAAGATTCTGCAGAAATAAATTAATAAAGCAGCCTCTCAGTCCAAACATTTTCATCTTTCTTTAAAAAGAAAGTTAGTGAAATTCTTAGATACAAAAAGTGTTTATTTATTTGGAACACCAACAGTGCCAGCTGAACCTATTCCAGCAACTTATTCCCCCGTTAAAAGTTCTCACTAAATTCCAAGGTAATTTAATGAATCAAAGAAGTTCTTTGTTGACAAAATAACAAATTACAGAGAATTAATCTGGAATCTCTGTTTTGTAAGCCGAGGTATGAAAGGAAATGTAAAATTGTGACTTTCCAATAAAAAGGAGATAAGCGTGTTGGATTTAACTTTTCCTGGTGAGAATCCTGTGGAAATGGAGAATATATATATTTTCTCTCTATAAAACAAAACACTCTAATATAATGAGGCTTGCCTTTATAACGTGGCTGTTGGGATTCAAGTGAATTATAAGACTCCGCAGATATATACAATCCTGCATTTTCAACAAGTCTCCATGGATATTGTTTATGAAAAGACCTTCTGTCTTCTTTTAAGAATAACATATTACCTTTGTGTAATAAGAATTTCACATTTCTTGCCTTCCCTGTCAGATTAAGATGGTGCATGATGGAAAAGATAAAAAATAATAAAGACTCATTTGGGACTTCAGGGTGTGAGTCAGGCTGAAAGGTATCCTTATACTAAAACCTAATTAATTTACACCAGCGACCTATAGGATAAAGATTAACGCGGAGACGGGTGCTGATATGTGTTGCTTCCACCGAATCTCTTCAGTAAGAAGCAATCCCAGACCTACCTCCTATCTGTACCTTTCCACCATCTCTTCATTGTTACTTAAAAAGAAGTACATGAACAGGCTTATCAATTCAATGTAGATTCTGCGAAGATAAACTATATTTTTCTTATATCGTCTACAAGCATTAAACAATTTAAAACCGTGGTCATTTTTTAACGTACACAAATATATATTTTTAAGTTTTCCCATCAATATACTAAACATTGGGGATTATCGTAATATAATAACCGTACTCTATTTCTACACAAATATTTAAAGGTATTTTTTTCATGATTTTCTAAAGTACCTTTTACTAAGTATCTTAGTAAAAGATGGTATATTTTTGTGTTGTTGCACATGACACATTCCGAGCATTCCTAACATAGAACATAGAACAGTGCTGCACTTAAAAAAAGTTAGTGGTTTTGCAGATAGTGAAGATGGTTGTGAACCATTGCAGCAGGATCTGGATCGATTGGCAAGCTGAGTGGAGGAATGGTTGATGGAATTTAATACAGAGAAGTACAAGGTGTTACATTTTGGGACGTCGAACAAAGGCAGGACCTATTCCCAATTCTCTGGCTAAAAATGTTATTCTCCATCTCAGTCCTAAATGGCCTACCCCTTATTCTTAGACTGTGACTCCTGGTTCTGGACGCCCCCAACATCGGGAACAATTTTCCTGCATCTACCCTGTCCAATCCTTTAAGAATTTTAAATGTTTCTACAAGATCCCCTCTTATCCTTCTAAATTCCAGCGAATACAAGCCCAGTCGACCCATTCTTTCATCATACGTCAGTCCCGCCATCCCGGGAATTAACCTGGTGAACCTACGCTGCACTTCCTCAATAGCAATAATGTCCTTCCTCAAATTAGGAGACCAAAATTGCACACAATATTTCAGGTGTATTGTCTTTCTGTTATACTGGAAAGCACACAACAAAAGCTTTTCACTGTACCTCGGTACATGTGCCAGTAAACTTAGTTAAGCTAACTGTACATTTCCAAAATTGCAAATGTTTCAGTAAAGCATTTCCTTTCTTTAATACAAACTTTTTTTTGCTTAAAAAGCAGCCGAATCTGATTGAGCAAATGAACACCAGACAGAAGAAGCTCTCCGACTAATACAGATGAATCCCTGAATCATGCTTGGTCCGATGCCAAAGCACACTGTTGTTTTGACTGTAATGAAGCAATTAGCTAAAAGTCCTGCAGGAAAATGCAATACAGTGATTAGGATTTCAAACACTAGACACCCTTTTGTGAAATGTCCATCCCAATGGTTTGACAAATACACTTAGGTGATAATTGGTAATCACCAAACAGCTAGGAACAATTACAGTTTTAATTAGAACTATACCACCAATTAACTACAGACAACAGGTAGACATAAATTTTGAATATTAAAATTCTGTCAGCAAAGGGGGAAAAATCTAAAGTGATGTAGATGCAAGATGGCGGTGCTCGCGGCAGCGGCCTCTGCAGTCCGTCTGTCTTTATTTATTTTTGTCCTGATGAGTGTATGTTTTGGTTGTAGTTTATATATTATTTTTAGCTGGGTATATGTGGGGGGCAGGTGGGGGAAACATTTAAATCTCTTCCCTGTACGGGAACCCCGACCGTCACCGTTGTCGGGCCTAGCACTGTGGAGTGGCCTCCAACCGGAACGACCTGGGGGCCCCAGTCGCGGAGCCTGCGGACTCACCATCGCGGAGCTGGCCGACTTCGGAGCATGGAGAGCTGTGGTGGCAAGCGGCTGCGACCCGAGTCCGGAGCTTCGGAGGCTCCGGCCGCAGGCCCGGTGGACGGTGACATCGGGAGCTCGTGGGTCCCTGGTGGGAGACCGCTTTTCGGAGCTCCCGCAATGGCAACTTCTCCCGCCCGAATCGCAGGGTTAAAACGACCCCTAGCGGGGCCTTACATCGCCCGGCGGGGCTTTAACGGCCGCAGGACTTACCATCGCCCGCCGGGGGCTTTAACATCGGGAAAAGAATAAACAACTGGGGAGAGACAAGACTTTGCCTTCCATCACAGTGAGGAGGGGTTTGGAGATTCACTGTGATGGATGTTTATGTAAATTGTGTGTCTAGGTTTTTACATGTTTATATGACTGCAGAAACTTAATTTCGTTTGAACTTAGGTTCAACTGACAATAAACGGTTTTCTGATTCTGATATGATGCATGGTAGACAAAAATGATGGAGAAACTCAGCGGGTGAGGCTGCATCTGTGGAGCGAAGGAAATAGGCAATGTTTCGTATCGAGACCCTTCTTCAGACTGATGTGAGGGGGGGGGGGTGGTGGCGAGGAGAAGAAAGGAAGAGGCGGAGCCAGTGGGCTGAGGGAGAGCTGAGAAGAGGAGGAGAAAGCAAGGACTACCTGAAATTAGAGAAGTCAATGTTCATACCGCTGGGGTGTAAACTGCCCAAGCGAAATATGAGGTGCTGCTCCTCCAATTTACGGTGGGCCTCACTCTGGCCATGGAGGAGGCCCAGGACAGAAAGGTCAGATTCGGAATGGGAGGGGAGTTGAAGTGCTGAGCCACCGGGAGATCAGGTTGGTTATTGCGATCCGAGCAAAGGTGTTGGGCGAAACGATCGCCAAGCCTACGCTTGGTCTCACTGATGTAGAGCAGCTGACACCTAGAGCAGAGGATGCAATAGATGAGGTTGGAGGAGATGCAGGTGAACCTCTGCCGCACCTGGAAAGACCGCTTGGGTCCTTGAATGGAGTCAAGGGGGGAGGTTAAGCGACAAGTGTAGCATTTCCTGCAGTTGCAAGAGAAAGCCAGGAGAAGGGGTGGTTCGGTTGGGAAGGGACGAATTGACCAGGGAGTTATGGAGGAGCGGTCTCTGCGGAAAGCAGACAGGGGAGGAGATGGGAAGATGTGGCCGGTGGTGGGATCCCGTTGGAGGTGGCGAAAATGTCGGAGGATTATTTGTTGTATGTGACGGCTGGTAGGGTGGAAGGTGAGGACAAGGGGGACTCTGCCCTTGTTACGAGTGGGGGGATGGGGAGTGAGAGCAGAGTTACGGGGTATAGAAGAGACCCAGGTGAGAGCCTCATATATAGTAGAAGAGGGGAACCCCGTTCCTTGAAGAATGAGGACATCTCCGATGCCCTGGTGTGGAACACCTCATCCTGGGAGCAGATATGGCGTAGATGGAGGAATTGGGTGTAGGAGATGGAGTCCTTACAGGAAGCAGGGTGGGAAGAAGTGTAGTACAGATATCCATGGGGATATGCATGGTCTTCATTATTATTTCATGATTTTTGTTCATAGCTCAGTGTAGAAGTAAATCATAGTTAAACATGGAACAGTCCAGCACAGGAACAGACCCTTCAGCCCACAATCTTCTTCTGAACATGATGCCAAGTTAAACTAATCACCTCTGCCTGCATGTGATCCATATCTCTCCTATCCCTGCATATTCAAAAGTCTCTTAAATGCCTTCATTGATTATCTGCCGCCTCCACCAGCCCCAATAACAAGTTCCAGGTACCCACCACCCTCTGTGTAAAAAACCTGCCCCGCACATCTCCTTTAAACTCTGCCCTCTCACCTTAAAGCTGTGCACTCCTGTCTTTTCATATTTTCATCCTGGGATAAACGTTCTGACTGTCTACCCTCTCTATGCTTTCAGGGAACGTGTTCCAGTGTTTAGATGAAGGGACGGTGATAAATTTCTAAGTCAGGGCAGTGTGCCTTTCGGAGGCAAGCTGAAGGTGATGTTGTTCTTGGGCACCTTCAGTCCTTTCCTGTGTTGGCAGTGGAGATGTGGGGTTTAGAGGTTGCGTTTTGTAGTTGCCCAGGTGAGCAAGTGCTGTATATATTATAGATGATATACACAGTGGCCAAGTGCACTGTCGAGGTCAGTGGATGAAACACCATTCAAGCAGATTGCTTTGGCCTGGCTTTTTTAGTATTTATTTGCTGCTCCACTCACACAGGAAAGTAAAAAGTTTCATCGAACATAGTCATACTTTCGAACATAGTCATACTTCCTTTTGTGGTACCCAATCCCGACTTCAGGTGCTGTCTGTACGGAGTTTGCACATTCTCCCAGTTACCCGCATGGGTTTTCTCCGAGATCATTGGTTTCCTCCGACACTCCAAAAGACGTACATGTTTGTAGGCTAATTGGTTTGGGTTTGTATACTTGGGATAAGTGTAAATTGTCCCTAGTGTGTGTAGGCTAGTGTTAGCGTGCGAGGATCGCTGGTCGGTGCGGACCCAATGGGCCAAAGGGCACTGTATCTCTAAACTAAACACAACTAAACCAGTCTAATCAAATTGTGGAGTGCCTTGGGAGGTTTTAATACGGTAAACAAGTTACATAAATGCAAATTGCAACTTGCACATGATGTATTTGTCTGCGATTCTAACAAAGATCCCATAGTTTTTTTTTGTCCCTGTTAATGTTAGTCAGTGTGAGAATATTCATAAAAATAGCGGCCAGAGAAGATTCACACAAATGCGTTAATCAATATTAACAAGGGCGTTCATCTCCAAGCGTAGAGCTGAAAGACTGTGACTGTATAATAGTACATGATATCAGCAACAAACATACACATATCAAGACTTTGTTAGCCACTTTAGGCAAGGTGATAACTTGTAAATTAATACTTTCATAAAAATCGCACAGATTTTACATAATGCTATAAAAGTTTATATTGCCAAATAAGGTCACTGTCGGCACAAAAAGGTCATGTTTAACTAATCTTCTTGAATTTTTTGAAGATGTTACTCGGGAAATTGATGAGGGTAAAGCAGTGGATGTTGTGTATATGGACTTCAGTAAGGCCTTTGACAAGGTTCCTCATGGAAGGTTGGTTAAGAAGGTTCAATGGTTGGGTATTAATGGTGGAGTAGCAAGATGGATTCAACAGTGGCTGAATGGGAGATGCCAGAGAGTAATGGTGGATGGTTGTTTGTCAGGTTGGAGGCCAGTGACGAGTGGGGTGCCACAGGGATCTGTGTTGGGTCCACTGTTGTTTGTCATGTACATCAATGATCTGGACGATGGTGTGGTAAATTGGATTAGTAAGTATGCAGATGATACTAAGATAGGTGGGGTTGCGGGTAATGAAGTAGAGTTTCAAAGTCTACAGAGAGATTTATGCCAGTTGGAAGAGTGGGCTGAAAGATGGCAGATGGAGTTTAATGCTGATAAGTGTGAGGTGCTACATCTTGGCAGGACAAATCAAAATAGGACGTACATGGTAAATGGTAGGGAATTGAAGAATGTAGGTGAACAGAGGGATCTGGGAATAACTGTGCACAGTTCCATGAAAGTGGAATCTCATGTAGATAGGGTGGTAAAGAAAGCTTTTGGTGTGCTGGCCTTTATAAATCAGAGCATTGAGTATAGAAGTTGGGATGTAATGTTAAAATTGTACAAGGCATTGGTGAGGCCAATTCTGGAGTATGGTGTACAATTTTGGTCGCCTAATTATAGGAAGGATGTCAACAAAATAGAGAGAGTACAGAGGAGATTTACTAGAATGTTGCCTGGGTTTCAGCAACTAAGTTACAGAGAAAGGTTGAACAAGTTAGGGCTTTATTCTTTGGAGCGCAGAAGGTTAAGGGGGGACTTGATAGAGGTTTTTAAAATGATGAGAGGGATAGACAGAGTTGACGTGGAAAAGCTTTTCCCACTGAGAGTAGGGAAGATTCAAACAAGGGGACATGACTTGAGAATTAAGGGACTGAAGTTTAGGGGTAACATGAGGGGGAACTTCTTTACTCAGAGAGTGGTAGCTGTGTGGAATGAGCTTCCAGTGAAGGTGGTGGAGGCAGGTTCGTTTTTATCATTTAAAAATAAATTGGATAGTTATATGGATGGGAAAGGAATGGAGGGTTATGGTCTGAGCGCAGGTATATGGGACTAGGGGAGATTATGTGTTCGGCACGGACTAGAGGGGTCGAGATGGCCTGTTTCCGTGCTGTAATTGTTATATGGTTATTATATTATATGATTAAAAATAATTATTTTGTACATAAATGTGTTAAGGTTTGTTATAAAGGTTTGTTATAAAGTCACACCCTGGCCACACCCTCCTCTCACCTCTCCCGTCGGGCAAAAGGTATAGAAGTGTGAAAACGCACACCTCCAGATTCAGGAACAGTTTCTTCCCAGCTGTTAGAAACATAGACATAGAAAATAGGTGCAGGAGTAGGCCATTCGGCCCTTCGAGTCTGCACCGCCATTCAATATGATCATGGCTGATCATCCAACTCAGTATCCTGTACCTGCCTTCTCTCCATACCCCCTGATCCCTTTTGCCACAAAGGCCACATCTAACTCCCCCTTAAATATAGCCAATGAACTGGCCTCAACTACCTTCTGTGGCAGAGAATTCCACAGATTCACCACTCTCTGTGTGAAAAATGATTTTCTCATCTCGGTCCTAAAAGACTTTCCCCTTATCCTTAAACTGTGACCCCTTGTTCTGGACTTCCCCAACATCGGGAACAATCTTCCTGCATCTAGCCTGTCCAAACCCTTAAGAATTTTGTAAGTTTCTATAAGATCCCCCCTCAATCTTCTAAATTCTAGCGAGTACAAGCCGAGTCTATCCAGTCTTTCTTCATATGAAAGTCCTGCCATCCCAGGAATCAGTCTGGTGAACCTTCTCTGTACTCCCACTGTGGCAAGAATGTCTTTCCTCAGATTAGGAGACCAAAACTGTACACAATACACCAGGTGTGGTCTCACCAAGGCCCTGTACAACTGCAGTAGAACGTCCCTGCTCCTATATTCAAATCCTTTTGCTATGAATGCTAACATACCATTCGCTTTCTTCACTGCCTGCTGCACCTGCATGTTTACTTTCAATGACTAGTGTACCATGACCCCCAGGTCTCGTTGCATCTCCCCTTTTCCTAGTCGTCTACCATTCAGATAATATCCTAATCGGCCACCATTCAGGCATCTGAATCGTCCTACCACAACCAGAGCAGTGCTGAGCTACTATCTACCTCTCTAGTGACCCTCAAACTATCTTTGATCGGACTTTATTGGATTTACCTTGCACTAAACATTATTCCCTTATCATGTACCTATACATTGTAAATGGCACGATTGTAATCATGTATGGTCCTTTCTGTTGACTGGTTCGCACACAACAAAAGCTTTTCACTGTACCTCGGAACACGACAATAAACTAAAGGATTCTACTCCTCACTATATTCAAGACCATGAACTCAAACCCTCTGTTGAAGTGAAGCATTTTGTGTCTATCTTCACCCCTAAGTCATTAATTGGGAAATGAAATTTCTTGTATTTACCTGGCGTTTATCCTGTTTCTTAGAAACATTGCGATGCAATTCACCCAGAACGGAACACTTTTGAAATACACTGACTCTTTTAATGTAAGCACTTACATCACCATCTATTTTGCATGTGTCAAGAACCTACAAATAGCAATAATTAGGTGATTTTTGTTTAAGGAAGGAATACTGGCCAGAAAATGAAAGGAATAAATAGGACACGTGAAATATTTATATTCATTCGGATCTTTGCAAAAGTCAGATAGGGTTATGATTTAACAATCGGCATGAAGGAAAATGTAATGTAGCAGATGCTTAAAATGCAATTAAAATTTGTAATTATTTTGGTGTTCTTTAAAAAGTTTAGTTTAGTTTAGTTTAGAGCTACAGCGCGGAAACAGGCCCTTCGGCCCTCCGAGTCTGCACCGACCAGCAATCCCCGCACATTAACACACTAGGGACAATTTACATTTTTTTACACCAAACCAATAGCCTACAAACCTGTACGTCTTTGGAGTATGGGAGGAAACCAGAGAACTCAGAGAAAATCCACGCAGGTCATGTGGAGAACGTACAAACTCAGTGTAGACAAGCACCCGTAGTCAGGATCGAACCCGGGTCCCTGGCGCTGTAAGGCAGTAACTCTACCGCTGCGCCACCGTGCCGCCCTTAAGTAACGGACATTTTGAAATCAAAAACTTTTGATTTTTGAAGATGCTCATGAATAAATTTAAAATGGAATCATTGGGGAAAAAAATCTTCAATAGAAGGAATTTAAGTTTTCCAAAATGTCCTGAAGATTTGAGATGACAACTATTAGGCTGTTGGCTCCATCTATCTGCGGGTAAATAGCACACTTATTCTCCTTTAAGATGCAGGTGAGACGGTCCCATGAGGATAAACAGAATTCTACAGCTTCGCATAATCATTTTTCTTTGATTCTTTGAGAATTCTCCTGTTTACCTTTTAGAATTCTAACTTGGCCAGAATTCAAAACTATAGGAATCAAAGTTTTAAAAAAAAGCTTCTCAAAGATTCATTTCACACTGAACTGGTAAAGTAAATGTATTGAAGCCTTCACTTTTCTGTACTCCACCTCTTGTACGAAGTGGCCAAGTTACAGTGCCTCAATAGTAGTGGTAGACTCAAGTGCTGATATATGCTGAGAAGCAGCTATGCACAGATGTTGCCTGTCCCGCTGAGTTACTCCAGCATTTTGTGTCTATCCTTGGTGTACACCAGCATCTGCAGTTCTTTGTTTCCATATGTTGATAGTTGAGGAACAGCTCTTTGTTAAAACAGAAAGTTGTATACATTTCTGCTGCAATATCTAATACCTGATTTATTTTTTATTGCACAGACCAAGAGATGCTTGTAGACTTACCCGCCCACTGCTGTGGTTCTCAGCACATACCCTGTTCCTGTGCTTTTACTTGTCGCTTAACTAGTAGTAGACTGTTCTTTGAAGCGGGATTTAAAGCTGGCAAAATGATCAGCAGGACATAGATGGAGTCAGAAGAAGCAACAGCTGTACTGAGAGGTGAGAGGCAGAAGTGTTTCATCCACACAACAATTGAAGGGACCTCCTTAGGCCCCCCTCAGTCATGGCTGACCATGGGTTTCTCCAGGGTTGGAGGACGGCAGTGCGTGACTTTGTTTAACGTGGGGAGACTGGTGCAAAGACAGCCACCCCATGGTCCTTGACTGATCTGGGTCAGGATCCTGTGGCATGGAGTCCAAGATGACCGGTGACCCTTTGCTGCTGCAGCCTTCATCTGCCTTCCCAGCCGTTGTGACGCTCCACTAAGGTCAGCTATCGTCTTCTCCGCCTGTTCCACCGTTGAGGTCTTGGTTGGATTGCTCTTTGTCAGAGTCCTCCCCCTCGACCTTACCGCCATGGGTGGCCCTACCTGGAGCATAGCTCCAGACGGCATCGCTCTCAGGATCTCAGGACCACACAAGCTTCTCCACCACGACAAGGTGACAATCCATGGAGATAATTAGCTGCTGAGATTTGGTTCTCTTTCTCCTCTTTTACGACACTGTGCAGTGCAGGTTAAAGCTTACACCCCATCACATATCCCGACATCCCACTGAGCGATTCTTCAGCAAAGTGTCGGATGTAATTGTAGCTCAGTGATACAATATTTACAGCTTACATAAACCAATGTATATTATGTATTCCCAGCTGTTATCAGGCAATTGAATCACCCTATCACCAACTAGAGAAGGGTCCTGACCTCCCATCTACCTCATTGGAGATCCTCGGTGTAGATTGGTTATTGCATGTGATCCAATCATAGTAGAAATAGCATCACTAACCCCACCTTACAGTATGATCTATACTAACACCCACTTCCTACACTGGTCAGTCTTGGAAGCGGTAACGATGAACTAACAACTAACAACCTGCTGTACTGCTATAATATGTGTACAGATTAAAGATGATCTTGAACTCCAGATTGTGCAGCTTATTTACACTCGGAATATCTTTAATTGGGCTTTTATGGACTTGCACTGAACATTATCCTAAATCTGTACAAAGTGGGCAACACAATTATAATCATGTATTGTCTTTCCGCCGACTGGTTAGCACGCAACAAAAAGGCTTTTCACTGTACCTCGGAACACGTGACAATAAACCAAACTGAATTATATTGATTGATTAAAGAAAGCAACACCAAAAAATCATTAGCAGGATCAACACAGCTTTATTATCACACAGGCATTTAGGGCGGGCACCTACGGATGTCGAACTGGATGGCATCATCCTGCTGCGGGCATCTCCTGACTGAAACGCAGGAAGAAGATACTGACAGAAACAGGCCCTTTGACCCAACTACCCACACCCCACCTCCCTCCCATCTCCCCTCCCATCTCCCCTCCCCCCTCCCCTCCCCACAAGACCTCACCCCTTGCCTCCTCCCCCCACCTCACTCATCCCCCACTGCCCTCCCGCACACCCCTACCTCACTCCTCTCCCCCACTACCCTCCCCTCCCCTCCCCCACACCCCTCCCCCCCCACATCTCAGCCATCCCCCACTCCACTCCTCCACACCCCTCTCCCCTCCCCTCCCTCCCCCCCACACCCAACTGTCCCTCTCCCTCTCCTACACCCCCTCTCCCCCACATCCCACTGTCCCCCCACACTGCCCCACACTGCACTGCTACCCCTCCCTGCTCACTACCCCCCCCCCCCAGCTCCCACCAGGCCGCTACTCCACCTGCAAGTGTAAGATGTCACCACTTTAAACTTGGGAAAAATACATTTACATGAAAGTGGATAATTGCGGCAAAATCTGAATTCCGCGGTCTTTCTGTGCGGCAACACAACAGCCATTGGCTCTGTGGCTCTGTCGAATATCTCTGTGTAATTGTTTCCAAATATAATTTTTAAACTATAAATCTAATTGTAATAAATTGACCCTCTCATTGTCTAGAGCCCGGTGAACATGCATTAACGTAGTTATGTGAAAGCTAATTTGTCAAGCCCAGCAGCTTAGTTCACAGGTAAATGCTAATATTTGGAAGTCAAATTAAAGTTGAAAAGGGTTGTGAAAAGCAGTGACTAGTGGGGTACCGCAAGGCTCAGTGCTGGGACCCCAGCTATTTACGATATATATTAATGATTTGAACGAGGGAATTGAATGCAATATCTCCAAGTTTGCGGATGACACTAAGCTAGGGGGCAGCGTTAGCTGTGTGGAGGATGCTAGGAGGCTGCAAGGTGACTTGGGTAGGCTGGGTGAGTGGGCAAATGTATGGCAGATGCAGTATAATGTGGATAAATGTGAGGTTATCCACTTTGGTGGCAAAAACAGGAAAGTAGACTATTATCTGAATGGTGGCCGATTAGGAAAGGGGGAGATGCAAAGAGACCTGTGTGTCATGGTACACCAGCCATTAAAAGTAGGCATGCAGGTGCAGCAGGCAGTGAAGAAAGCGAATGGTATGTTAGCATTCATAGCAAAAGGATTTGAGTATAGGAGCAGGGAGGTTCTACTGCAGTTGTACAGGGTCCTGGTGAGACCACACCTGGAGTATTGCGTACAGTTTTGGTCTCCTATTCTGAGGAAGGACATTCTTGCCATAGAGGGGGTACAGCGAAGGTTCACCAGACTGATTCCTGGGATGTCAGGACTTTCATATGAAGAAAGACTGGATAGACTCGGCTTGTACTCGCTAGAATTTAGAAGATTGAGGGGGGATCTTATAGAAACTTATAAAATTCTTAAGGGGTTGGACAGGCTAGATGCAGGAAGATTGTTCCCGATGTTGGGGAAGTCCAGAACAAGGGGTCACAGTTTAAGGATAAGCGGGAAATCTTTTAGGACCGAGATGAGGAAAACATTTTTCACACAGAGAGTGGTGAATCTCTGGAATTCTCTGCCACAGAAGGTAGTTGAGGCCAATTCATTGGCTATATTTAAGAGGGAGTTAGATGTGGCCCTTGTGGCTAAAGGAATCAGGTGGTATGGAGAGAAGGCAGGTACAGGATACTGAGTTGGATGATCAGCCATGATCATATCGAATGGCGGTGCAGGCTCGAAGGGCCGAATGGCCTACTCCTGCACCTATTTTCTATGTTTCTAACTATTTTCTGTTGTAATACCAGTTAATTAACTCTTGGTTTGTGTGTTTCGACGTGAAACAGTGAACTGACTGAAATATCACTGGCTCGATGCTTAACATTTCTTACCAGAGAGATAAAATTCAAAGCTTTGAGAAAAGCCTTTGATGTGAGTATTCTCTCCAGATTAGACATTATTTTAGGATCCCTTTGTTTAAAAATTCATTTTTATTATCCCTGCATGAAATCCACGGCAAATCCCCAAATAACTAACCATCGGGGCATTTAACATCTTCGACCAACACGGTATTCTTGGTAATTGATGCCGACTGTCTACCTCCCGTGTGATGGTGGAAAGGTTAGATTTTACAGAGCAACCGTTCATTTAAGGGATTAGTTTCACCCTAATGGAAATGGATTGTGAAACTTTAATGAACAAGACTGTGCTGCCATAATAATAAAGACTTGAAACAAAACCAAGTCCGACTTAACAAGCAGTTGATTAAACTTGTGCAGAAACATCAAACCAATTAGATTTTATGTTGAATATTTACACTGGCCTTCAAAGGACATGACTTGAATGGGGAATCTGGATAGGAGTTAAAAAGGAATCTGTTGGTTAATACAAGTAAACACTGTCTGATGTTACACTTGAGGATCTCAGTGACTAACACGCAGCTGAAAACGTTTCAGACTGAGAAGAATGATTCATAATTTTTGAGAGTGCGTCAGCTTTTGCTTGTTTTAGCTTTCCTGCTGCAATGTTCCATTCACCCGTGATCTGCGGTTTTTTTCCAAGTACTTTTCGATGTTGACAGTTTGTTCCCTTCGTCACAAATCCAAATGGGTTTCTTTCGCACAGTTTCAGTTTTCCATTCTCGTTGCGTCTGGAGTCTGACTTGAGCCAACGGCCTTTCAAGGAACTGCAGATGCTGGTTTACCAAGTAAAGGAAACAGTGCTGGAGGAACTCAACGGGTCAGGCAGCATCTCTGGAGAACATGGAGAGGTGACATTTCGGGTCAGGTGCCTTGTTAAGGTCATAAGTGATAGGAGGAGAGCTAGACCACGGCCCATCAAGTCTACTCCCCATTTTCCTGCCTTCTCCCCATAACCCCTGACAGATTAATTCTTCCTATTGATAAGAGAAAGGGGAGAAAGCTGGAAGAGAGGTGGAGTCAGGACAAAGCCTGGCAAATGATAAGTGGAGTAGTCTGGAAAAGGGTTTTGGCCCGAAACGTTGCCTATTTCCATCACTCCATAGACGCTGCTGCACCCACTGAGTTTCTCCAGCACTTTTGTCTACCAAGTGTTAAGTGGATACAGGTGAGGGTGGTTTTGAGTGGCAGATAGAGGGACAATCTTTCAATCCCTTTGAATTCCCTTCCACCTTGACCTTGCTCCAAGTCTAATTCAGGTAGCAAATGTTCTGCTTAGTGCAGAACCAAGCTTTTCAGCCAAGTTGGGATATATGGGGCCAATATTTTTCACACAGTGGTCGCTGGGTGCCTGGGGTACACTGACATGGGTGGAAGTGGAGGCAGAAGATGGAGGGATTGGAGCAATATGAGAGGGGAGAAATTTAGTAGAAACCTAAGGGGAAACATTTTCACACAGAGGGTGGTATTTGGCACGAGCTGTCAGAGGATGTAGTTGAGGCAGGTATTGTAACAACATTAAAAAGACATTTGGACAAGTACATGGATAGGAAAGGTTTAGAGGGATATGGGCTAAACGCAGGCAGGTGGGATTAGTGCAGGTGGGGCATTTTGGTCGGCATGGGCAAGTTGGGATGCTTTTTCCGTGCTATATGACTCTATGACTCTAAAAGATAACGCTCATTTAGTTTAGAATGTAATTCCAAGTATTCTCAACTGAATCTTAATTTCAGGCAACTTTCACATGATCATGAGGGGGATATGGATCAAACAGGACCAGTTTAGATGGGGCATCTTGGTGGCGTGGAGGAGTTTAACTGAAAGTCCTGTATCTGAGCTCAATAACTCTATAAATCAGAGACTGTTAAAAAAAATTAGTAACTGACACTGCTACAACTTCTGTGTTCAAAAAGGAACTGCAGATGCTGGAATATCGAAGGTACACAAAATTGCTGGGGAAACTCAGCGGGTGCAGCAGCATCTATGGAGCGAAGGAAATAGGCGACGTTTCGGGCCGAAACCCTTCTCCAGTCTGAAGAAGGGTTTCGGCCCGAAACGTCGCCTATTTCCTTCGCTCCATAGATGCTGCTGCACCCGCTGAGTTTCCCCAGCAATTTTGTGTACCCTGCTACAACTTCTGTTCTTTGGCAGCTCCTGAGATCAAGTGTGAGTGGTTTCCACTCCAGTTTTGTGCGTATGAAGCAACTGCAGATGCTGGTTTAAACCGAAGATAGACACAAAAAGCTGGAGTAACTTAGCGGGTCAGGCAGCATCTCCGGAGAGAAGGAATGGGTAACAATAGCCTGTTTCCTATATCATCGTTACTTTTTTGCATATCTTTCATTCATTTGTTGCTATATCACCATCTATATCTCTCGTTTCCTTTTCCCCTGACTCTCAGTCACGGTGGCGCAGCGGTACCGTTGATGCCTTACAGCGAATGCAGCTCCGGAGACCCGGGTTGAATCCCGACCACGGGTGCTGTCTGTACAGCCTTTGTACGCACGCTCTCCCCATGACCTGCGTGGGTTTACTCCGATATCTCCGGTTTCCTCCCACATTCCAAAGATGTTCAGGTTTGGAGGTGAATTGACTTGGTAAATGTAAAATTGTCCCTAGTGGGTGTAGGATTGTGTTAATGTGCGGGGATTGATGGTCAGCGCGGACCCGGTGGGCCAAAGGGCTGTATCTCTAAAACTAAAGGTCTCGACCTGAAATGTCACCTATTCCTTTTCTCCAGAGATGCCGTTTGACCCGCTGAGTTACTCCAGCATTTTGTGTCTATCTTTGCCATAAACCAGCATCTGCAGTTCCTTCCTACTCTATTTTTTTTCCTTCTGTCCAACTCTTCCCAATGTGGGTGTCATCTCCAAGGCCAGTAATCCCTCTCCCCATGAGAGTTGTGGTGCGTAGTGGCTGGTGTGGTGGAGAGAGTGTCCTCAAGAACCAACATTCCTCTCAGATTGGTGGGCAGTAAATGAGCCATACAGCACGGAAACAGACCCGAGAGACCAACCCAACATACCCCATCCACATGCTCACGTATGGCCTCTATTCCTCTGAACCTTTCCTATCCATGTACATGTCTAAGTGCTTTTAAATGCTGTCATAGTACCTGCCTCAACTACCTCCTCTGGCAGCTCGTTCCATATGCCCACCACCCTCTGTGTGAAATGACAGATATCTAAGGCAGACCATCACGGCCATATGCCTGGCAGCAAACTCTACAAAAGACTATGATCAGCAACAATGCACAGAGCGGTGGAGTGGCATGGGGGTAGAGTTGCTGCCTTTACACCACCAGAGGCCTGGGTTCAATCCTGACTACAGGAGCTGACAAAGTGTTCAAGAAGGAACTGTCTGTACGGAGTTTGAATGTTCTCCTATGACCGCACGGGTTTTCTCCGACTTCTTCCCCCATCCCAAAGCCATGCAGGTTTTTAAGTTAGTTGGCCTGTAAATTGGTTTCCAGTATGTAGGAGAGAACTAGGGGTGATTGTTGGTCGGCATTTACTCAGTGGTCCGAAGGGCCCGTTTTCACGCTGTATCTCGAAACTAAAGCAACTAATCAGGTAAATCTTTTAGAACAGCATCAATATAAGAAGAATAATTGTCAATAATAAGTTACTGACTCTCAGATATAGTGGCAGCAAACAGCTTTATTCCAGGCCCCAAAATGTGGAGTAACTGCGAGACAGTAGCTGTTTATTAGGTTTACACTAGGGGTATTGTGTTACCATGCCTGTTTTATTAGATGTGGGCCAGATCAAAATAATATTTAAAAAATCCTAACCAACTCATGATCCTCTGCAATACAAACTTTCATACAGTTGTTTTTTAAAGGCAGAAAAAACCGTGGACCTGGATCAATAGGGCCAGTGTAGTGTTCACTTATCACGTGTGGTGCTACTTCAAATGCCCAATTCAGTCAATGGAAAGAAACTAAGACGCACTGGAAAAACAGTCCATTGGATGTGCACTATTTTACAGGACACAAGAAGTCTTGCAAATACCTGCAGGCTCCTAAAACTATAGCCTGCTGACATCTTGGGATTACTGAATAAATAGGTCGGAATTTGCAAGGTCAAGGGTTATGAAAGCTCTGAAGGAATGTTGTGTTGTTTGGCACCGGGGATGCTCAGATAGAAGGCCTTTGTACAACTCTTGCTGCTCCTGCAATTCCCTCCTCAGGATTTTAACATTTATTTGTAATTGGTGTGACGGAAAGCCATAGTCACAAATACAAATGGCACAGTGTGCTCACCAAATATTTCATCCAGCTTGCTCCAAATGCAAAACATTCTTGGTAGCATTGCTATAATATTTTTAGGTCAGGCTCCATTTGGATAAATGCTGTTCTGTGTTCTCATGCAAATGTCCGCTGTGTCCCGTCTCCTCTCCTCCCCCCCCCCCCCCCCCCCCCCCCCCCCCCCACTCACCATCCCACCCCCTCGTCCTCACACCCAGTGTGATTACCGTCGGACTTTGTAGCGTATTTATGGTAACGCGGCAGAATGGTGCAAGGGCAACACAGTGGTGCAGCGGGTAGAGCCGCTGCTTCACGGCACCAGAGACCCCGGTTCGATCCTGACCTCGGGTGCTGTCTGTGTGTGGAGTTTGAACCTTCTCCCCGTGACCACGTGGGTTTCCTCAGGGTGCTCTGGTTCCCTCACATATCCCAAAGACATACAGTTTTGTAGGTTAATTGGCCCTCTGTAAATTGCCCCCTAGTGTGCAGGGAGTGGATGAGAAAGTGGGAAAACATAGAACTGGTGTGAACAGGTGATTGATGGTCGGCGTGGACTCGGTGGGCCGAAGGGCCTGTTTCTGTGCTGTATCTCTAAACAAAACTTGTCTCTGATCCCTCAAACAGTCTTGACTGTTATCTCTCTTTAATACACATTTAAACTGTTGTCAAAGAACTCTTAGATGCCTCTTGAAGGTATATTGTTACTTTATTGCACACGCAGCTAGATACAATGAAACCCTTTGTTTTGTGTGCAATCCAGTATAATCATACTATACACATACACAAGCATTATTAAGTCGAAGAGTATTATATTACAATTGTCGTTTAGAAAATTAGTAGATCTCTTTTGTGTACAAAGAAAAACCACGTTTTCAGCGCCAGCTTGTAGCTTTCAATTATCAATTGGACAGGTACATGAATAGGTCAGGTTTCGACGGATGAGGTGCAAACGCGGGCAGGTGGGACTAGCTTTGATGGAGCATCTTGGTCAGTATAGACAAAGTTGGGCCAAAGGGCCTGTTTCCATGCTGTGTGATTCTAACTCCTAAAAATATTGAGCCATACCTTGGCCGTGAAGGCCCGTTGTCCAGGCGGTGATACTGGGTCGGAGCTGTCTAATTCTAATACTAACCTAATTCAACATTATTCTCTTCATATTGTGATCAACTCCACCAGATTTTACTACTCACCTACACATTAAGGGTGATCTACAGAGGCCAATTAACCCTCCAACTAGTCCCGAGCTGAAACATCACCATTCCATGTTCACCAGAGATGTTGTCTGACTCGCTGAGTTACTCCAGAAGTACGTGTCTTTTTTTAACCCATCAACCTGCAAGTCTTTGGGATGTGGGAGGAAAGATCAGAGAGATTGGGAGATCAAACTCGTGGCACCAGTCCTGGGCTCGGGTCACAGAGAGGGTTTTCATGGCTGTGAGATGGTCCTGATCATGTGCTTCTGGTGTGTGTTTCCCCCTCTAGACTACCTGCGCGCCTCCTCTCCCTTCCGTCTGACTGAAGAACTGAAGGAAACAGGAGCACCCGGAGGAAACCCACGCGGTCACAGGGAGAACGAGAAAACTCCACACAGACAGCACTCGTGGTCAGGATTGAACCCAGGTCTCTGGCGTCGTGAGGCAGCAACTCTACCAGCTGCACCACTCCACCGCCCCAAATCAGAAGAGTCAGAGACGATCAAAACATAAATAAAATAGGTATCCAATAAAAATACATTGAAAATATGCTGGCTGCCAATAATTATAATATTGTTTTAAGATTTTGCACACAAATTACAGTGCCTCTCTTTCAAGGAAGATGTCAAATCAGTTATTTTACATGGGTTAAAATAGGGTAAAGCAACTTAATGTGAACACTTTATGCTTCTGTATGTTACGGCGACACAATATGATATTAAGGACTGAAAGCAGATATAGTTAAAAATGTAACAATAGCCTAATATACAGTACAGAGGCATTCCCCCTCTAGTGGACAAAACACACCAATACAATTTGACAAACACCGAACCATACTTAACACCATAAAAATAACAGAACACTTTTTTTCCGCATTGTTTTCACCATTTTAACAGTTTTCAAGAACAAAAACACAAAACAATATCTTTCAAAAAATTGAGGTCAAAATCTGTTCAATTTATAAGAAGTTGAACACACTGGGCAGCCACTTCTGTTTTAATAAAGACACCAAAATGGCTGGTAAAACACCGCTTTGGGAAAAATATTTCAATGGCAATACTTGTTATATTTGCAAGTGACATTGCTTTTGTGTTTTATTTTTGCATCTTAGCACTTGCTCATTTAAACCCAGAAATGCAGTCTGACAAAACTTTTGTTGAAATCATTGAATGAATTCTAGGAGTATCTGAGCAATATAATTATCCTGTTAATTGACTTGAAACTTTTCATGCCAGGCAAACAACGTGAGCTAAAGCCATTTTTCTTTAAAAAAAAATGATTGGAGGTATTATACATTAGCTTGCTCGTACAGTTAGAATGGATATTGTTGTGAAGACACTGTAATACCTGTAATCATATTTTGCTTTAAGTTGTGCATGCCAGGTACTTTGAAGGCTTCAAATGACTGCTTTTGAATCTTGCATGCAAATGCTTTATTATACACATTCATATCAATTTAATGGAAGTTGTAGGGTCCTTTCTAATATCTCTTTGTCTTGTGTGCTTCTATGTTTTATTAAAGATACAAGTAAAGAGCGACGAGGATAATCATTGCTGAAATTGTTATTGGGAAAGCGGTAAAAACTGGCTTGAAATCAGAGACATTTCTAGTTGTGCACAGTAATAGGAAAATGCAATGGAAAAAAGTGTACATCTAGAGAAATGGAAAGCAGTCGTAATATAATGCAACTCACTGCTTGGGAGGCTCAAAACTGTCAGCCAAACGTTGAGCAAATATAACAGTGATGAAAACACTCCCACTTATTATTCATAACATCTAGCTTCAGCTTTACATCGGAGCCTGCATCTCGTTTGGTACTGGCAGCAGTCTAAGGTAAACTGGAGAAGCAATGTTCCCCACCAAAGCATAATTGAGAGTTAGGCAGCTACGTAATGCATACCTCACCTGTGGAAGGGTCAGGGCAGGACAGGTGAGTTACTGTGGAGATAAGCAGCCAAGCTCTTTTCACACAAAGGTCCCTGTTCAACGTCGCGGAGTCCTGCGACCCTTTGTCGGGGGTCGCCAGCGTGAATCTCCGCCCAGCTCGGCCTGTGGACTCCGGGAGCCACGGACTCCAGTGGGAGGTGGCTGATTTAGAGGTCTGGGCCGTTGAGGATGTTCTCTCGTTCGAGGTCGGGATTCCATCATTCCCGGCGAGAGGGCCTGAACATCGGGCCACCCGTAGCGGCGACTACGGGGTGCTCGGGAGCCCCCGACCACGGGTGAACATCTGGGAAAATCAGCGAGGAGGTGGACTGGGCTTTGGTTCCTTCCCTCACAGTGGGGAACTTTGGTGCCGCTGTGGGGATGCTGTGTCGTGGACTTCTGTGTTTTGTGGGGGGTTTTTAATTTATTTGTATGACTGTAAGGAAAATATCATTTCGTTGTCTCTTAATTGAGACAATGACAATAAATTGAATCCAATCCAATGATAATGACTGTGCATGCTGATGTTTTGCGTTTAATGCTTTGCAGGCAGAGTTTCACCGACATTTTGAGGAGAAAGAGGTGAGAAAGAGGCTAGATTTATTGAAGTGCATTATCAGCACTGTCTGGGAGCTTGGGGCCAGGTGATGGAGGTGGAGACAGATATAATGATGGCAGGGGAGAGGCTTTCAGATTGGCACTTTAGAGGCTTTTGGATATGAAGGGAATAGAGGGATATGGATCACGTGAAGACAGAGGAGATTAGTTCAACCTGGCATCATGTTTGGCACAGTCATTGTTGGCTGAAGGCAGACTCCAATCTCCTCAATGGGTAGAGGTGAATTGGACAGTACCCTAGCTTATGGAAGGACCATTCAGAAGCTCTGATAAAGGAAGCGAAGAGGCTGGTCCTGAGTCTGGTGGTTCGTGCTTTCATGCCACATATGTTATGATATTTCATAATTAAATCTATAATCAAAGGCAGTGGTTTAATCTCAACACAAGTCTCTCTGATCTTTGGTGCCATTACCTAGTCATTAATAAACCCAATGTGGAATTCAATACAAACTTTTTTTTTTACTCAGGGAATGATTAGGAAATGGAACTGGCCTCTCAGGGTATCATTGAAATGAACAGCACAGATGTCATTAATATGGAGAAATTAGTGCTTGAGAAGGGAATAGAAATGTACATAGTGATCACACCAGAAATGGGGTGGAAGATTGCAACCTTCACGTGGTCCGCCCTGTTTCGACTAATGCAATCAACTAGACGTGCACAAACAGAAGATCAAATAGAACAAGTTGTCCTACAACTTTAAGCTGTGCATGCCACACGAAAGAAGAAGAAGACACCAGAAATATCAACTTTTGAAAGGATGGTATACAGACGCTTTGGCTATATATTCAGGCAGGTGTGATCGTTCTTAAGGCATTAATTCTAAGGCAAATGGCAGAGTTATCTCTGATGCCCTGATCAATATGTATCTCTGTCACAATCTCCAATCAAAATATATCAGTAGATTATCTTATATGTGGAAGGTTGTAGTGAACAGGTTAGCTACAGTGTTCTTTATGTAACATGGTGACTACATGCTATCTGAAGAAGGTTTGTGACTGGAAACATTGCCTATCCATGTTCTCCAGAGATGCCACTGAGTTACTCCAGCACTTTGTGTCTTTTTTTTGGGTGACTACAAACCTGTAATGACTTTAGACGTTTCGACTTTAGAGATACAGCATGGAAACAGGCCCTTCGTCCCACCGAGCCCGCGCCGGCCTGTCATCATCCCGTTCATCAGCGCTGTCCTACACATTAGAGACAATTTACAATTTTACAGATGCCAATTAAACTACCCAGCTGTACGTCTTTGGAGTGTGGGAGTAAACTGGATCATCGAGAGAAAACCTACGCGGTCATGGGGAGAACATACAAACTCCGCACAGACAGCACCTGTAGTCAGGATCGAACCCAGGTCACTGGCATTGTGAGGCAGCAACTCTACCGTTGCACCAATATGCCTCCCTTGATGTAATGGCCCTGACACCAATTCCGATATGCCTTGATGTTGTTAGAGTTCTTCTATAAAATAGTAAGATTAAACGAGAACTTACCAGTTTGAAATTTGATCTGTATTTTATGAGGAGTTACGATGTGGGATTACGTGAAGAACCCGCTCAGTGCGCAGGCGCGGCATACTTCCAAGCAGCGGTGTGGAATCACAGATAGACACAGTTATTTTGAAGTAAACATAGTAAAGATAAGGAGACATCAATTTATTAGTTTGATCCATATAATGAGGGTGGGAGCGGAGGGCACGTAATCCCTCATCGTAACTCCTCATAAAATACAGATCAAACTTCAAACTGGTAAGTTCTCGTTTAATCTTACTATTTTACTTCGGAGTCACGTGAGTGACTACGTGAAGATTTCAAAGCTCTGTGATTTCAAACCGTGTAACAGTTTCATTTCACTCACTGCCGAACTTCTTGAGGGAGGAAGTGTTATCGTAATGAACCAATGAGTCTATTTGTAGAAAAACACAATGGTATTTTTTAAACAATAACAACAAAGAATTAAGTTGCTCCCCTGGGCTTAAATTAAATATTTGCAGTTCGTAAATCTTTACTGCAAATAAACCAGGTTTTGCCAACGGCTTATTATAAAATTTCTGAACGGTCTTTTCCCTTCCCACCATCCTGCTGTAGCCAGGATGTGGTGTATAGGCATGTCCATTCTTTAGCCGTCGACATGGATGCTGCCCTGGTGGAATAAAATGTGTACATGTTAGTGTTTATCCCAGCAGTTTCTAGCACCTGCTTGAGCCATCTCGCAATGGTTTGGCTCGTACCCCACCATAAGGTTTTTGTGATTGACCCACAAGGCTTTTCATCTCCCTCGAATATTCTGGTTGTGTCTATGTAGGATAGTAGGTAGGTCATGGCACATAACCGTGGTTCTGGTGGGTAAGCCACGACTGGATTAGGTGTTCCTGGTCTGCTCTGTTTGACCAGTCGCTGGATAACGACAGATCTGGTCTGGAGCTGTGATCATGTTGTCCAGTCGCAATAGGTGTAGTGACTGGACCCTCTGAGCGGATACAAGTGCCATCAACCTAAGCGTCTTTAGTGTAGCTTGCTCGAGGCCGGGGGATCTGGCTGGTGGCCATTCCCTGAGATATGTCAGGACCACACTGATATCCCAAATATGAGTATACCTGGGCTTAGGGCTTGATATTGTAAATGCCCTTCATCAGTTTTACCACCAGTGGATGGGATCCCATCGCCTGTTGTCCTGCCGCTGGTTTGAGATAAGCAGAAAGAGCACTCTGCGCTGTGTTGATGGCACTGTAACTGATCCCTACATCGTGGTGTAGATAGGCCAGGAACTCCAGTATGTTGGTGGCTGTAGCTGTTGCGTATGTTGTCCATGTTTCCTGGCAGTACTTCTCCCTTTTTTGATGCTGGTTAAGTACTGCCTCTTGGTGGATGTTCGAAGGGATGCCGACATGGTGGTGATGGTTTGTTTGGACAATCCCAGTTCCAGGTAAGGTCTGTTCAAACTTGCAACCCTGGCGTTTAATTTTCTCATGGCATGGGTGTTTAGCTTACCTGGTAGGTAAGTAGCTGATAGCCAAATATGTCTTTCGACATACCATTGCCAAATCATGTTGACCAATTTGTCGCATGATAATGATTTTATGCCACCCATATGGTTAATATAAGCCATCACCGTAGTATTTATCAATTTGTAACCGAACAGGCAAGTGCTGCATATTAGATACATATGCTTTTAAACCATAAAAGGCACCCAACATCTCTAGATAGTTAATGCCCAGTGTAAGTAGTAATGATGACTCTAGTTTAGTCCATCTACCACTTGTGCTGGATATGGAGTTAGTCGCTCCCCAGCCTTGAGCACTGGCATCTGTTTGAATAACTAAAGTAGGGTTAGTGATAAAGATAGGGCTGAAACTATGCCAAACGTTTTCTGCCCACCACTGTAGCTCTGATATTGCTTCAGTGGGTAAGGTCATGACACGATCATAGTGACCTGTATGTCGTTTTATTGCCCGTACCTTTGCTCTCTGTAAAATTTTTTGATAGTGCAAAGGTCCGAATTGTGTAGCCGGAAATGCTGCTACCATTTCCCCAATTACTCTTGCTACTTGTCGAATAGTTGGTCGCTCGTTGACCATTAATTTGTTGCATGATTGTGCTAATTCAACCATTTTTGCCTTTGGCAAGGTAACAGTCATATGGACTGAGTTAATTGTGAAGCCCAGGTAGTCCATGATAGTGGATGGCTTCAACTTAGATTTATCTGGATGTAGGACGAACCCCAGAGTTTCGAGGAGCTGTTTTGTAGCTGATACTGCTGCCACAGCCAATTCCATCGTTTTCCCTACTATGAGAATATCCTCCAGATATGCCATGACAATATGTTTTCTTAGTATTGCCATGGCTGGGTTCAATATTTTGGTGAATAATCTTGGGCTGAAGTTCGCCCATAGGGCAATGCTTTGTACCATCCAGATAAATTTTAGGTAACTGCGATGATCCTTGTATATGGGTACTAGATAAAAATCTTTAAGATAAATGCTTGCCATGAAGTGTCCTTTGGAATTCAGTTGTTTGGCAGTAACATATGTCTCCATTTTGAAATGTATATACTTAACAAATTTGTTTAGTGATGTTAAGTCAATGATGATGCGACAGACACCATCTTTTTTGGTTTTAGTGAATATATTCGATACAATTTCCAAAGGTTCATGTTTGGTCTTTTCGATGACCCCCTTTGTGATAAGTCTCACCAGTTCAGCTTGTCCCTCACGTTTCTCTTTGACGGAGGGAGAAATACCCTTTGGGGCCATTGTTGAACTGGCGGCGTTTTTTCTGACATGAATTGTATTTTATATCCTGTAATGTTGTTGAGTATATACTTGTCACTCGTGACCATACCCCATGCTTCTTTAAACAAGTGTAATCTCCCCCCTGTTAATAAAGCACCCTTATTCTCTATATGCTGGTAGGGACCAGACCCACCTTCCATCACACCCAACAGCTCTTCATGTTCCTGCACCCCTGGCATACTCCCGAATTCGTCCGCCTGCCCCTGTTCCAGACCAGCCCAGCCCTGGTCACCAATGCTAGCCTCCAGTAATGAGGGAGCAGAGGGCAGTGCATGAGGCACTGTGGAGGGGGTGCCTGACCTCCCTCCGCGAGAGCGCTCTTTCTGCGCATCTCGCTGGAGCTGCTCCAATTGCTGTTGGATGCAGCTCAGGCGGCTGTCTCTCCTCCATTTAGTTGGAGACATGTCCCCGTCCGACGAATCGGACGCCACCGGCCAGATGCCTGTTCGGATGGCTAGACATCCAGCCCGCAGTTCAGGCACTAGCGGGACTGGGCTCGGCGCGGTGATGGGGATAGCGGGGCGACCGGTAATTGTTCCTACCGCCTGTTGCTGCCCCCCTTGCAATGGAACGCTCCTCCGCTGGAGTCGAGCGGGGGACAGGTTCTTCTGGAGCTTTTGCCTTGTAGATGCGAGAGCGCCCCTCAAGCAGCGCGTCTCGCAGGCACTTGCTCCGTGAGCCGCTCCAGCGGCTCAGGCGGCTCTCTCTCCCCCCGTGCGGGAGGAGAGACGTCCCGTCCGACATCGGGAACACCTGCCGGATGCCTCTCGAGTGGCTATGCGTCCAGCCCGCTGCTTCAGGTACTAGCGGGCTGGCCTCGGCACGGTGTCGGGGAATTACGGAACACCGGGTCGCTCCTACCGCCTGTTGCTGCCCCCCTCCCCAACGGGAAAACGGGGGACAGTTTTATTCCAGAGCCTTTTTCTCTGCCTGTAAAAAACACAAGCTGAAAAAGGCTCACCTGTAAAAGAAAACCCGACCTCAGGGTACTCACCTGACGGTCCGGTTCATGCTGTAACGGGACAGCCTAACTCCCGTTGCAAGCCGCTGTTGCACTGCTGGCGTAATGTCACGCCTGCGCACTGAGCGGGTTCTTCACGTAGTCACTCACGTGACTCCGAAGTAAAATCAGATATGTTCCCTAATTGACTTCCCTGTGTAATGCTTCACGTGCGTAGTGGAGGAGGAGGTTTGTGTAACATCAAGATCAGCTGAGAAACAAGTGACCAGCTCCATGTGTATGTTGCAATCTATCTATCTATCTATCTATCTATCTATCTATCTATCTATCTATCTATCTATCTATCTATCTATCTATCTATCTATCTATCTATCTATCTATCTATCTATCTATCTATCTATCTATAACTGTAAAACTCAGATTCTGTGCTCTTCTGGTTTGCGCGGTTTTTCTATTTGCGCCAAAACGATATGCCATAGCGCTACGATTTTTCGTCAGGTTATTCACCGTTCTCCTGTGCTGTGAGTGCAACACATTTTGCTCTAATCGGTGGTATATTGTAAAAGTTTAAAAATCTTAAAAAACGAGCGTGCGCAGTTTCCTTCAGTCAGTGCCTCGCAGATTGGTCTCTTCTCCTGTCAGTCAACGCCACGGCCGCGATGGCGACGCCCCTTCCTGCCCCACTGGCGGCGGCCTGTCCCACCTCACTCACAAACTCCTCTCTACCCTCCTCACAGTAACTTGTCTATCATCTCCACCACCACCGGCAGCAGTTGCGGGGGTGTTCAGTGGAGGCCCTGATCCTGTCTCTCTCTCTCCCTCATCACTCACCTCTCACCCCTGCCCACCATCTGCGGCAATGGCGGTCCCGTCTACCCGTCCCCCCGGGTCCGTTTCCTCCACCTCCGCCGCTGCGGTAACTCACCCTCATGGCCTTCTCGGAAGAGATCTTCTCAACCAGATCATCGAAACTCGTGGTGAACACCAACTCCACCCCCCCCCCCCCCCCCCCCCCCCCCCATGGCCCGGCCACAGCAGCGAGCAGGCAGCAGGCAGGCGGGTGGGCAGGGCGGGGACGGGCCGAGCGGCAGTAGCGGGCGGGCGGGCGGGCAGGATGGGGAGAGTGAGTTGGGTTGCAGGGTGCCCGAGCAGTTTGCGCGGAGTTTGAGTAACTCACGCACACACACGCACACGCACGCACACACACACACACACACACACACACACACACACACACACACACACACACACACACACACACACACACACACACACACACACACACACAAACACACACACACACACACACACACACACACACACACACACACACACACACACACACACACACACACACACGCGATGCAAACTGGTCCAATCGTCAAGTCAACGGGATCCAAACCACAGCTAACAATGAATAACCTGTGGAGGAAGGAACTGCAGATACTGCTGTTTATGGATGGAGGGAGGGAGGGAGTGACTGAGGGTAGGGGCAAGGAGAGGGAGGGAGAGGTGAGGGAGGGATTGGGGGAGGGAAGGAGGAGAGTGGAAAGAAGAGGGAGGGTGAAGAGGAGGGGGAAGGAGTGCTGGGTATGAGGGGAAATGAGCCGTGCCTGCACAGTTGGGGGATGTTCGCGAGTGGTGGAATATTGCGTTGGGGGGACGGGTTGCATTGGGGGAATGGGTGAGAAGTGGAATATTGCATTGGGGAACAGGTTGCGTTGGAGGACCAGGCCTCATGTGTGACAGGGACCAACGGGTCCCACTTAGTCTAGTGATCATTATAATTCTCACAGTTTATCAAATGTTAGGTTTTAGGCTGAGAATCTGCACCAAAAGGTTCATGTGTGTCTCTGTGTCTCGTGTGGACCCTATTCCTTTTAGTTTAGAGATACAGCGTGGAAACAGGCCCTTCGTTCCACCGAGTCTGCGCCGACCAGCAATCACCCGTACACTAGCAGCATTCTACACACTAGGTACAGTTTACGATTTTACAGAGGCCAATTAACCTACAAACCTGTACATCTTTGGAGTGTGGGAGGAAACCGAATATCTCGGAGAAAACCCACTTAGTTCACGGGGAGAACGTACAAACTGTGTCCAGACAGCACCCGTAGTCAGGATTGAACCCGGGTCTCTGGTGCTGTAAGGCAGTAGCTTTACCGCTGCCCCACAGCGAGGCCCCGTTTTCTCCGGAGATGCTGCCTGACTCGCTAAGTTACTCCAGCATTTGTGTCTATCTTCCATGTAAACCAGCATCTACAGTTCCTTCCCGCACGTGTTTGTATTATTATTCTTTCTAATACTGTACAAAACCAATTTAAAACAGAATACTAAATGCAATGAAAGCACACGAAAGTTTAAAAGATCGTAATTTCCCTTGCTCTGAATACACATCAGGATGATGTGTTAATGTGCGAGCTTTGTCGGGCTTTTCACTTCTAACTTCTCATTTCTTTCTTCAAATCTGTTTGTGACTGGCAGAGTAATCTTTTCACCTTTCTCAAAAAACAATCCCCACAAGAAACAATTACCATTATTTTATTTGGCAGGGACTAAAGGGCGTGTCCCACCAGCAAGCGTTTGCATGCGTCTGGCGCGACCAAACGTGGTGGCTTGAGGCGTACGGCCTCGAGGGGCTGGTCCCACTTCCAACCGCGGAGCCGTCTGGAGTTGTGCGGAGCTGGTCCCGACATCATACTCACCAATCAGCTGGGCAGGAGGCGGGCCGACTGAATTTGGACGTCGCACGGCGTCGGGCGGTTACGTCATCACGCAACGGCACGCCGGGTGGTGACGTCATCGCGCAATGCCACCCGCTAGGTGTACGGCGTCAAGACGCTGTGTACACCCGTCGAGGTGCTGCGTACGGCCTCAATGCGGCTGCGGGCCGACAGGCCGTTGCCGCGCGGAATTTTTGGACAGCGTCAGTTTTTCGGAGGCCCGCGCGATGTCGGGACCAGCCCCGCACAACTCCATACGGCTCCGGCGATCGAAGTGGGACCGGCCCCGCGAGGCCGTGCGACTCAAGCGACCATGTTTGGTCGCGCTCGTCGCATGCAGTCGCATGCTCGTGGGACTGGTCCTTAAGTTGACAAGAATTAAATCCTGCACTCAGTAACATTGGGCCAGCAAATTAATATGTAATTGGTTTGTACCTTTAATTGCAAAACTAGAGGAACCCCACATGTCTCGACCCGAAACATCACCTATTCCTTCGCTCCATAGCTGCCGCCTCACCCGCTGAGTTTCTCCCGCATTTTTGTCTACCAATGATGTTGTTTTATAATGTCAGGATGGGCAATTTTTACAACACTTATTGGTTAAATATTAATTTAGAACTAAGAACATAATAATAATAATAATAAATTTTATTTAATGGGCGCCTTTCAGACATCTCAAGGACACCTTACATAGTAATCGGAATAACATATAATCGGAATATAACAAGTAATAAAGACATCACAGAGACACAAATTAAAAACAAAATTCAATCCAAAAACAGAAAATCAAAAACACAGTGTGAAGAGAGAGCAGCGGCACCAAAGCGCGCCAGCGTCCACTCTCTCTTCACGGCAGCCATCTTGGACACAGACCTACAGGACTACAATTAGACAAAAAAATAATCCCCCCACAGTGGATAGCACTGTGAAACACATAGAAACAGCGGCTGGCTATTTGGATACTTTAGTTATTTTTCTCTCTTCAATCATGACTCATAGGTAAAGGAATGTTTTACATTTTGGCTTTTTCTCATTTGCTTAAGTCATAGCAGCAGAATTAGGCCATTTGGTCCATCAAGTCTACTCCGCCATTCAATCATGGCTGAACTATCTTTCCCTTTCAAACCCATTCTCCTGCCTTCGCCCAATAACCCCTGACACCTGTACTAATCAAGAACCCACCAATCTCCGCTTTAAAAATACCCAATGACTTGGCCTCCACAGCCGTCTCTGGCAATGAATTCCACAGATTCATCGCCCTCTGGATAAAGAAACTCTTCCTCATCTTTCTAAAGATACATCCTTTTATTCTCAGGCTGTGCCCTCTGGTCCTAGATTATCCCACTAGTGGAAACATCCTCTCCACATCCACTCTATCCAGGCCTTTCACTACTTGGTAAGTTTCAATGAGGTGTCCCCTCATCATTGTAAACTCTCTGAGTACAAGTCCTTCTCCCTTAATATCATTCATTAACAAAATGATTAACATTAAAAATAGACTAAATAGGAATTGTCAGTTCCCACTTATCTGTCACCTTTTGTATACAGAAATGTTTTCTAACCATCTTTCCTAGTTCTAAACACAAAGTGCTGGAGGAACTTAGGAAGGTCAGGCAGCATCTGTAGAGGGAATGGACAGATGATGTTTTGGGTTAGTCTGTCGAAGGGTCTTCACCTGACACGTCGTCTGTCCATTCCCTCCACAGACTCTGCCAGACCCGCTGAGTTCCTCCAGCACTTTGCGTTTTGCTCAAGGTTCCACATCCAGAGCCTATTGCCCTGGTTCCAATCTGTCGGAGAGGCAACCTAACATTAACCTCCACAATGAGCTGCAGAAAACCCAACCACTAAGGAACTGCAGATGCCAGTTTACAAAGACACAGCGTGCTGGAGTAATTCAGCGAATCAGGCAGCATCTCTGGAGAACATGGAAAGGAGTCTGAGGATGGGTTCTGACCCATCATCATCCATGTTCTCCAGAGAGGTTGCTTGACCCACTTGGTTTGTAAACTCAGTCCCGAACTTTATATTAAAAAAATAAAGTGGCGGCTCCTGCAGTCCGTTTGTCTTTTTTTTTTTGTTTTCTTTTGTCCTGTTGCTTCAGTTTATTTCAGTTTATTTTAGTTGTGTATGTGTGTGGGGGGGGGGGGGGAGAAACTTGTTTTTAGTCACTTCCTTCGGGGGGGGATGCGACCTTTACTTGTCGTATCCCCCATCTCCGTCTGCGCTGAGGCCTAATGACGGAGCTGGCGGCCTCCAACTGGAACCCACCTCGAGGCTCCGGAGGCAGAGCCAGGACATGCCAATGCGCGGCTGGATGACTTCGGGGCTGGGGTGGCATTGCGGCGGTGTCGACCAGACTTCGGAGCCTCGGAGTCCCGGTCGCGGGCCCGGTGGACTCGGCCGCAGGCCCAGTGGACGACAACGTCGGGAGCTCGCTGGTCCCAGGTTGGTGACCGGTTCTCCGGAGCTCCCGCAACAACAGCTTCGTCCGCTGGACTGGAGGACGGCAGCTTCGTCCGCCCCGGGCCGCGGAGTTTGAACCGGCCCGTTCGCGGAGCTCGGATTCAGCCACGGGACTTACCATCACCCGGCGGGGTCACAACATCGGAAGCCTGGATCGCCTCAATGCAGAGGGAGAACAAGGAGGGAAGAGACAAGGACTTTATGACTTTTGCCTTCCATCACAGTGAGGAGGTGCCTGGTGGACTCACTGTGGTGGATGTTAAACTGTGTTTATTCAGATTCAGATTCAGATTCAACTTTAATTGTCATTGTCAGTGTACAGTACAGAGACAACGAAATGCAGTTAGCATCTCCCTGGAAGAGCGACATAGCAAATGATTTCAATAAATAAAACTATTTACATGCATACAGTCATAGTGTTTTTCCTGTGGGAGGAGTGTCCGGGGGGGGGGGGGGGGGGGTGATTGGCAGTCACCGAGGTACATTGTTGAGTAGAGTGACAGCCGCCGGGAAGAAGCTGTTCCTGGACCTGCTGGTCCGGCAACGGAGAGACCTGTAGCGCCTCCCGGATGGTAGGAGGGTAAACAGTCAATGGTTGGGGTGAGAGCAGTCCTTGGCGATGCTGAGCTCCCTTCGCAGACAACGCTTGCTTTGGACAGACTCAATGGAGGGGAGCGAGGAACCGGTGATGCGTTGGGCAATTTTCACCACCCTCTGCAGTGCTTTCCGGTCGGAGACAGAGCAGTTGCCATACCATACAGTGATACAGTTGGTAAGGATGCTCTCGATGGTGCAGCGGTAGAAGTTCACCAGAATCTGAGGAGACAGATGGACCTTCTTCAGTCTCCTCAGGAAGAAGAGACGCTGGTGAGCCTTCTTGACCAGAGTTGAGGTATTGTGGGTCCAAGAAAGGTCATCAGAGATATTAACACCCAGGAACCTGAAGCTAGAAACGCATTCCACCTCCGTCCCGTTAATGTGGATGGGGGTGTGCGTGCCGCCCCTAGACTTCCTGAAGTCTACAATGAGCTCCTTGGTCTTCTTGGAGTTAAGGGCCAGGTTGTTGTCAGCGCACCATGCTGCTAGGAGCTGGACCTCCTCCCTATAGGCCGACTCATCGTTGTTGCTGATGAGGCCAATCACCGTTGTATCATCTGCATACTTGATGATGGTGTTAGTACCATGTACAGGTGTGCAGTCATAGGTGAAGAGGGAGTAGAGGAGGGGGCTCAGCACACAGCCCTGTGGAACGCCGGTGTTCAGGGTGAGGGTTGAAGAGGTGTGCTTGTCTAACCTAACAGACTGGGGTCTGTTGGTTAGAAAGTCCAGTATCCAGTTGCAGAGGGAGGGGTTGATGCCCAGGTTACCGAGTTTGGTGATCAGTTTAGAGGGTATAATGGTGTTGAATGCTGAGCTATAATCGATGAACAGCATTCTTACGTAAGTGTCTCTGTTGTTATTGTGTGTTTTGTTATTTTATTCTATGTTATGACTGCAAGGCACAACATTTCTTTCAGATTGAAAGGTCTGAATGACAATAAAGGATACTTGACTTTACTTTTTTACTTTTTTTTAAAATAAAAAGTATAAAAAATAAAAATAAAAATAACAAATTTGCTCCATGTTCCCTTAATATCTTTCAGAAAATGCAACTCTATTTCCAGCAAAACTGTTCATTTGTTTGACGGGAAAAACTGAGTGCAGGCAACGTCGAACGAATTCCGAGGGTGTGCAGGGGGCAGAAAAAATGTTGGCCAGGTCATACCCAGAGTATTGCTTACAACTCTCCTCACCCTCTCAAAGATGGGATTGTCGCAGAGAAGGTGTACAAAAAAATCGAATAAAGTACTTCTCAGGAAGAAGGGTTTAACGTCTAAGGTTAGACGGGAGAAAGCCAGCTTAATCCCCATGGACCAAGGAAGGCTGAGAGAAAGTTTAATGGAATTTTACGAGTTTATGATCAGTTGACATAAGTTTACATAAACTGTTGGCTTGAGCAGACGGTTTGAGGATCAGTGGTCATAAATTCAAAATCATGAGCAAATGATTCAAGGGGAAGAATGGGGAGAAGGCAGGAGAATGGGGTTAGGAAGGAGAGATAGATCAGCCATGATTGAATGTCGGTATAGACTTAATGAGCCGAGTGGCCTAATTCTACTCCTATCGCTTGTGAATTTAAGAACTTATGAATGTGAGGAAGCAGAGTCATTGAGTCTCGGAGTCACACAGCACAGAAACAGGTCCTGCAGCCCAACTCATCCATGCCGACCATCTACCCCAGTCCCATTTGCTCGCTTTTGGCCCATATCCCGCTAAACCTTTCCCATCCATGTACCTGTCCATGTAGATCGACGCTTTCATAAGTAATTGGATAGATATTGAGGGAGAATCATTTACAGGGTTCAGTGGAATGTGGAGGGGAACTAGACTGCCAGGAATGCACTACCAAGAGCTCCTCCTGACTTAGTGAGTCAAAAGCTACTCTCTATACTGCAATCATTCTGCGATTTTACATAAAATTAGATCAAAATGGTTACTCTGGGAGTTATCTGTTAGGAATATTTTAATTTTGCAATAACGTTTTACAGCATGTGCAGTTATTGAGTGCTTCTCTGCAAAATTATTTCTGGAAATTGAATAAAAATCAGCTACTTTTATTGCCTATTATACATACGCTTAGTGCAATGCCTGCCGTTGGACTGCAACCTTGTTATGGTCGGGGAGCTTGTGTGTCTCAGTGACCCCTAGAGCTATGCCAGCGGGAGATTCGTCTCCTGTTAGGGTCCCCCATGCTGGACAGGTCGAAGGGTAGAGGTGAGACGAAGAGCGGTCCTCCAGGTTGGAGGTTAAGCACAGGGCTAACAACCCTGTCTCGTAAAGCAAATATGTTATGGAAACAGCAACAGAAGGAATCAACACTACTGGGCATGTTGGACTTCCAGGGCTATCGACAGATGCTAGGATGAACATCAATGATGAAAGATTGGCCATATACTGAGAAGAGAACCAGACAGCATCACAAGAATAGCCCTGCACTGGACACCAGAAGGGAAAAGGAAAAGAGGAAGACCCAAAACCACCTGGTGTCGAACTGTAGAGGAGGAAATGAAAACAATAGACCTGACCTGGGGTAATGTCTGGAAGCGAGCCCAGAACACACAGTAGTGGAGGACCTTCCTTG
The DNA here is from genome assembly GCF_010909765.2 of Amblyraja radiata. NCBI lineage: Eukaryota > Metazoa > Chordata > Chondrichthyes > Rajiformes > Rajidae > Amblyraja > Amblyraja radiata. The sequence goes on from NC_045975.1 coordinate 42,841,023, forward strand.
CTGCCCTACATGCCAGGAGGCATCATAGGCAGTAAGTAAGTTAATGCAATGAATGTTGATGGTATTACCCTGAGGTGACGAACAAAAGTGACAAATCGCTAGTAATAATGAAACATTTGCCATTAAGATTATATTCTAGTTGGATTTGTTAGATTATTAAAAGGAATTACTTGATATCATCATCTTGGAGGAGAAAACACAGAAAGCATTTGACTGCTAGATGAAATTGGTAAGTTTAGTTTAGTTTAGCTTACAGATCGGAAACAGGCCCTCCGGCCCACCGAGTCCGCACCGCCAAGTGATCCCCGCACAATAACACAACCCTAAACATTAGGGACAATTTACAGGGGAGATTTACGGGGAGAATGTGGAAACTCTGTACAGACAGCACCCGTAGTCAGGATCGAACCTGGGCCTCTGGCGCTGTGTGCGATGTAAGGCAGCAACTCTACCGCTGAACCTAATTTTTGAATCTAAGTTTTGAATTTAATTGGCAAAACTGACAGCGGTGAATTAAAGGAAGGTACCTCTTTGGCCCAACTTGCCCACACTGACCAAGATGCCTCATCTACGCTAGTCCCAGCCTCTAAACCTTTACTGTCCATACACCCATCCAAATCTATACAATTAAAAGTCTCATCTTGACCACTTCCTGTCTGCGCTGTATATTGATTATAGAAAAAACACTATCCTGTATTGCTGTGAATTTTTTGCCATCTTACTCACATTCCTGCTCCGCTGAGCCAGCCCCGAGAATTTTTCCCATCGATGAAAAATAAAAAAGTTACTCTTGGAAACTTTTCACACTGTTGAAAAAACTTCATGAGTTTTCTCATTTCCCGAGTACCTGCCGTTAGCATTACGAGCCGCCACGAGACATCCACGAGCTCCAACGTACCCGCTACGTACATTCTACGTACTTACCACGAGTTTGATTTTTTTTAAACTCGGGAGAGCTCTTGGGTGAACTCGCATCGTGGGACAAGCCCTTTAGGCAGTAACTCATCTGCTGCACCACCGTGCAAACTTGGATTTCTTGAATCTTGTATTTCATCTAATTGTGAAGCACAAAATCATGAAATGTGGACTGGATTGTAATTCAGAGTAGAAACAAAGAACTGCAGATGATGGTTAATACACAAAGGGAATCAAAGTGCTGGAATAACTCAGGCAACATCTCTGGAGACAAGGATAGGCAAGGTTTTGGGTTGAAATGTCACTGATACATGTTTTCCAGAGATGCTGCCTGACCCGCTGAGTTACTCCAGCACTTTGTGACCGAGATTGTAATTAAACCACTGATCTTGTAACTAAACTATCCAACATGTAGAAACGATGAACTGCAGATGTTGCTTTACACAAAAAGACACAGAGTGCTGGAGTAACTTAGCAGGTCAGGCAGCATCTCTGGAGAACATGGATGGATGACGTTTCGGGTTGATACCCTTCCTCAGATTGAAAATCTGAAACGTCGCCTATCCGTGTTCTCCGGAGATGTTGCCTGACCCGCTGAGTTACTCCATCACTGTGTGTCCTTTCCTATCCAACACATACTGTAAGTGCGTGGTGGTGCAAATTTGCGAAGTGCAGGAGTTCCTGTCTCCTCTGGGATCAGTTCTGCTGAGTTTGGATCATTCCCTTTTCGAGGAATTATTTTAGTAGTACCAGCAAAGAGGCAGTGAGTATTTGGCTCAGTCTCCTTGGGAGTGGCGTACGAAAGGGATATCTCCCCAGTGACCTTTTAAGATGAGAACTCAATTCTTTCAGTTTCTTTATGGGGACAAAGTGCCAAATGCATTGAAGAAATCCTTGCTGGACAACAATGGAGCCTTTGTTTAGTATTCACTGTTTCCTATTTTAATAGAATTACGTAAATACACTGCGCCCAAAGTATTACAAAGCTTGTTTGGCATCCACTTGCACCTGGGATGTGACTGATGAGACTGTATTTTAACAGCAGTGATTTGTTGATTTAATTTTCCGCTTGTTCAGTCTGGGTTTGTAATCCCACCAGTCTATGCTGACAAAAGCTACGCTGTCTTTTAGGGCATTTGACAACAGTGGAAAATAATAGACAGAGGGTGGAACGCACTGACTTTACAAAGCTATTCAGAGACCGGACCTGGACTGGCCACCACGCATGCCGTTTGTAGAACCAGACGACAATATTTCCGACTATTCCGAATATTTCCAATGTAATGCCCCCAACTCTGCTTTCACCAATTTCCCAACTACTGTCTGAGACGGAAGCCCACTCACAGTGTTATATACGTGGTCATTACTCCCTGAAAAATGTTACTGTCCACTCTACACCTCAGGAGGAATTTGTTCATGTGGAGAGTATGTTTTCACTAGTGGGAGAGTCTAGGACGAGAGGGCACAGCCTCAGAATAAAAGGATGTATCTTTAGAAAGGAGATGAGGAGGATTTTCTTCAGCCAGAGGGTGGTGATCGATGGAATTCACTGTCACACACGGTGGTGGAGGCCATGACATTGGGTATCCTTAAAGCGGAAATTGACAGGTTCTTGATTAGTAAGGGCGTTAAAGGTTATGGGGAGAAGGCAGGAAAATGGGGTTGGGTGGGAAAACAGATCAGCCATGATCGAATGGCAGAGTAGACTCGATGGGCCGAATGGCTCCTATCTCTAATGTTGATCAAATCTGGTTCTGCCTAATTTGTCCACTGCTGCACCTCCAGAATCCATTTGTTTAGTTAGGAGATACAGCAAGGAGACAGGCCCTTCGGCCCACTGAGTCCATGCTGACCACCGATCACCCATTCACACTAGTTCTATGTTATCCCACTTTCTCATCCACTCCCTACACACTTGGGGCAATTTACAGAAGCCAACTAACCTACAAACCCACACATCTTTGGAATGTAGGAGAAAACCGGAGCACCCACAGTCACAGGGAGAACGTGCAAACGCCACACAGACAACACCCATATTTTACTATTTTATTTCTTGTCAGCGCCCAACATGTCCTTTCCTTTTCTGTGTATTAATGCCCAATCCTACATGGTGCTTGAATCACGGCCTGGTTCGGCAACTTGAGGAGCGAAGAAGATTGCAATAAGTTGTGAACACTGCCCAGTCCATCACCGGCTCTGAACTCCCTACCATCGAAGGCAGCCAACATAATCAGAGATCCACACCATTTCACCCCTGCCATAGGGAAGAAGGTACAGGAGCCTGAAATCTGTAACGTCCAGGTTCAGGAACAGCTTCTTCACTACAGCCATTCGGCTATTAAACACTACAACCTCAAATAAGCTCTAACAACAATAGACTATCCATCTATCCATCCATCCATCCATCTATATTATTTTATATTTATATTATATTATTATATTATATATTATATATTGTTTTGTTTCATATTATATATTATATATATATTATTTTATTATTATCTTATTTTTAAAAATTATATATTATAATATATTATTATTATTTTATATATTACTAGATCGTGGGACACGTTGGGTCCCGTCCCCTCAAAACCCGGGGGGGGGGGAGGTGGCTTGCGGCGTCTCACACACACAAACACACACACCACCCCCCACACACACTAAGCACCCGGCACACACAAATTTACCACCCCCCCCCACACACACTAACCACCTGACACACACACACTAACCACCCCCCTTGATATTATATTAATATCATTCATTTGCTCCTTTTACCCCATATCCGCCCTTTCCACACGTATAGCCCCCAACTCGCAGGTGCGTCTGGAGAGGGAGAGGGGTAGAGAGAGAAGGCAGAGAGAGAGGGGGCAGGGACAGAGAGGGGCAGAGAGAGAGCGGGGCAGAGAGAGAGAAGGGGGAGAGAGAGGGGGGAGAGAGGTGGGTAGAGAGGGGAGGGGAGAGGGGGACAGAGACGGGGCGGAGAGGGGGGAGAGAGGGGGAGAGGGGGAAGAGAGAGGGGGAGAGAGTGGGAGAGGTGTGTGGTCGATGTGTTTGGTAGATTTAGTCGTTGGCCTCGGGAGCTTGGGCGTTCCCTCTTGCTCTTCTTGTTCTCTTCTTTTCCTTGCGCTTCGTTTTCTCGCCCCGTTCCTTTTTTCTCTTCTTCTTGCCTCTGCCTCTTGTTTCTCTTCTTCTTTGTTTTCCTTTTCCTCTTCTTGTCCTCTTCCTTCTTCTGTCTGCTTCTCCTCTTCTTTTTTCTCTTCTTCTTCGTTTTCTTCTCTTTTTCTCTCTTCGGCTTTTCTTTCCCTTTTGCTCCCAGTCTCTCAGGCGTTTTGTCCCATGCTGCGTCCCCACCGTGCATCGCGGTCGCACCGGGTGACATCACTCGCAGTGCGTGGAACACAGCGTGCAGTTTCATACCATTTCAAGCAGGGTGCAAGGCCATTAAAGGCAGCAATTCATGACCTCTCCCTCCTCCATCTTGCAGAGTGAGCCACAGCCACACTTCTGTGTTTTATAGTCCCTCCCCTTCATGGCATGATTGACAGGAGAGAGAATCTCAACGTTTTTTAAACACTAATAACTTTTTTATTTTTCATCGATGGGAAAAATCCTCGGCACCTGATGAGTGGAGGGGGACTGAGTAAGATGGCCAAAAATCACAGCTGTACGTGGTAGCATTTTTTCTAAAATCGATATAAAATGCAAACAAGAAGTGGTCAAGATTAGACTTTTAATTATATAGAAGGCAAGGCAACTTTAATTAGGCAAGGCAGCTTTAATAAGGCAACACAGCTTTAGCATTTCCAAACCAAAGGCAACACAGCTTTAGCATTTCCAAACCAAAGGCATCACAGCTTTAGCATTTCCAAACCAAAGGCAACACCGCTTTAGAATTTCCAAACCAAAGGCAACACAGCTTCAGCATTTCCAAACCAAAGGCAACAGAACTTTAGCATTTCCAAACTGTATTTTCAAACCACATTAAGGGCACTGGCAGGTCAGTGAAACCACTCACAGTTTAGTAGACATGTGTTCAGTGTTATACACAGCTCCGACTGAGAGACGTGACCCTCTCGCTCCCCCATCTTGCAGAGACTGACTGAGGCACTCAACACTTCCGGGTTTTATAGTCCCTCTGAAAGGGGCATGGCCTTCAGGAGAGAGAATCTCAACATTTTTTAAACACTAATAACTTATTTTTCATCGATGAGAAAGGTCCTCTTGTCCTGCACTGCGGAGGGGGATTCTGAGTAAGATGGCCAAAAATCACAGCCGTAAGTGGAAGCGTTTTTTCTAAAATCAATCTCGAAAAAAGTTAAAGTTCTACATATTCCGATAGAAATTTATCCAGTGAAGTCAAACAGCGCCTTATCTCAAAATGTCATGCTTTATTTCTCGAATTATTAATGAAAATGGTCAAAATTCTCAAAAAAATGGGAAAAAACAGCTTATTACTTGTGCTTACAGCCGTGACGTCACAATGGGATTATATATATATACATATATATATATATATATAATATTCATATCCATACAATTTCCCCCCCCCAAAACCCCACCCACATGCCCCGCCAACACCCCCCCTCCCCCCCCCCCACTACTCCTCCCCCCCACAATCCCCATTCCCACACATCACCTCTTCCCACAACCTACACACCCCCACCCACACCAATCCTCCCCACCCACAACTCCCAGTCCCCCCCACCCCCCCCGCCCATGCACCCCCCTCCCCCCCACGGCCCACCCCCCCCCTCCCCCCACAACCGCCCCACCTACACCCCCTCCCACACCCCCATCCTCCCAAACACGATTTTAGTCCCACTTGGCTGATTCTTAACTGCTATCTGAAATGCCCAAGTAAACTATTCCATTGTAATAAACTGCAATACAAACATTTAATGAAAGCCCACCATCATCTTCTCACAGGCACTGCCAACTTCCTGGGAATTAAGAAAAGTTATGACTGAGTTGGTTAAATTCAGTTCATGAAATTAAAAATATAAAGGCCAAAATTTTTATAACCAATTGCACGTTTCAGAGTTCAAACCACAGCTGAGTCTCCCAGCTCAGCCACTGTCCCTGGGAAATATCAGAGGTTACGCCTGACTGCAGTTAGAGAGGGGTTTCCAACATAAAGAACGTGAGCATACCTATGATGATCCATTCAATATACTCTATCATAGCTCCTCTGAGGTCGACACAAGCAACAGCAGATGCTGCAATCTTGAACAAAACTCAAAGTGCTGGAGGAACTCAGTAGGTCAGGCTGCATACAGAATTAAAGATGAGGAGGAATATCTTTACTTAGAGGGTGAGTGAATCTGTGGAATTCTTGGCCACAGAAGGCAGTGCAGGCCGTCAATGGATAATTCTAAAGCAGAGACAGATAGATTCTTGATTAGTGCGGGTGTCAAGGGTTATGGGGAGAAGGCAGGAGAATGGGGTTGGGAGGGAGAGATAGATCAGCCAAAATTGAATGGTAGAGTAGACTTGATGGGCCGAATGGCCTAATTCTACTCCTAAAGGATGAAAAACAAAGCAACTGTGGAGGGAATGGACAGAGGACCTATCGGGTCGGGACCCTTCTTCGGGCTGATTGTAGTAGGGGGGAGAAAGATGATAAAGAGAGATAGGGGTGGACAAAGCCTGGGAAGTGATAGGTGGAAAAACAAGAACACACAGATGCTGCTCCACATGAAAAGACACAAAGCGCTGGAGTAACTCAGCAGGTCAGGCAGCATCTGTGGAGGGAATAGATGGATGGATGGAATGCTATTTATTGTCATTCAAACAACTAGGTTTGAACAAAATTTCATTTCTACAGTTTTTCCATTATAAAAAAACCTAAGAGTCACACTTACACAGTTTACATAAACATCCATCACAGTGAATCTCCAACGCCTCCTCACTGTGATAGAAGGCAAAGTCTTTATCTCTTCCCGTCTTCTCTCGCGGTCCAGCAGTCCAACTGCAGCGTCGAGGCGAACTGGGGCTCCGATGTTAAGACCCCAGCGGGCGATGGTAAGTCCTGTGGCCATTTAAGCCGTGCCGGGCGATGTTAGGCCCCGCTCCGTGTCCTTTGAACCCCCTCGATTCCAGCGGGAGAAGTTGCTGTTGCGGAGCTCGGAAAAGCGGTCTCCCACCCGGGACATGCGAGCTCCGATGTTACTGTCCACCAGGCTTGCGGCCGGAGCCTCCGAAGCTCCAAAATCGGGTCGCAGCCGTGCGCCACCACAGCTCTTCCTGCTCCGAAGACAGCCAGCAGTTCGGCAGGCTCCGCGACTGGAGCCCTCAGGTTGGTCCCCAGCTGGAGGCCTCAGCCGGCTCCTTGATGTTAGGCCCAACGACATCCGAGACCCGACAGGGAAAAAGACAGGTCCCCGCACAGGGAGGAGGTTTCCTCCACAGCCCCCCCCCCCCCCCCCCACCACCCCCCACATATACACAGCTAAAAATAATAATAAAAACTAGCTCAAGACATACATTTAACAAGACAAAAATAAAAAAAAGACAGACGACTGTAGCCGAGCAGCTGCCGTTAGGTGCCGCCTAGGTGATATTTTGGTATGGAATCTTTCTTCAGACTCATGATTCCGGAGGAGGCGCTGTCCTGAACGGCTGCCTGTCCTGCAGCTGTCCGTTTTTTCCCCTTCTTTTTTATTATTTTTAGTACGTTAAATGTACAGTCAGGGGGTCTAAATCTTTTATGTGTGGGGGGTGGTGGGGGGGAAGGGGGAAACTGCTTTTCTAAGTCCCTACCTGGTCGGAGGGGTTGCCTTCCTCCGAGCAGCGTCTTCGACCTGTCTTCGCGGCCTACCAGCGGGTCCTGGAGCGACGTTTCCCTGAGGGGACCTGGCCAGAACATCGGCGTTGGCGGCGGCGCAGAACGTCGGCGTTGGCGGCGGCGGCGGCGCAGAACATCGGCTTTGGCGGCAGTGCAGCGCTGGAGCGCTATTGCGGAGCGGGTGATGCCTTTCCTGGGTCGCCGCGCTGGGACTCCAGTATGCTGGGACCGCCGAGGAAAACATCGTGGAGCCGCGGTTCTGCGGAGCGGCCAGCTGCGACGTTTGAACTTTTTTGAACTTACATCTCGCCGAGATCACCAGTGTGCGGAGCTCCGTCTGGCGTGGTCTGGTGGCTTGGAAGCCGCAGGCTCCGGTGGGAAGGTGGTCGTTCCTGGCACCCCAAGCTGCTGGGGGTTCTCCCGACGCCGGAGTACCATCACCCGGCGAGAACATCGGGCGCCGTGGCGGCGACTGTGGAGGCCTCAATAGGCCCAACTATGGGTGGACAAGAGGATGGGGACTGGACTTTGTGCCTTCCCCCACAGTGGGAATCACTGTGGGGGGATGTTTTGGTGTTGAATTCCTTTATGAATACTGTGTTGTATTTTTATTAGTGTGCTGCATGGACATCAGAACTTCCCCTGAATAAGGGGATTAATAAAGTATTTATCTATCTTATCTATCTATCTATCTATCTATCTTGTGTCTCCATAAAGAATGAGATGTGATTTTTGATTGTCAAGACACAATGAATTAGAGGGAGATGGATAATTATTAGCCTGCTAGGATCATAAAGATGTTTCAGGACCTCCCAGATTCCCACCACCCATGCATCTATATCACGTACGTACAAACAAACATTTGGAAGACCAGTGGGATAGATTTATCAACTGTTGAGGAATTGCAGGGACCTTCTACTATGTGGGAATGAGAATGATGGCAATACTTCTCATAACTGGTTGAGTTAAAGGCATTGATTTCTCTACACATTGACCTTGGTTGGTCCATGTTTTTTATTTAAATACACACCCAGGCTCTCCGTTTCCAACGTTGCACATTGTCTGGTTCACGAACAGATCTCAGAAAAATGACTCTGATATAAACTGGGGAGCAGCTGTAGTTATTCACAGATTCACAGTTTGTTTCTCATACATTCTCTCATTTTAATTCAAATAATTACTTTGGAATTAATTATTTCACAATTCTTTGGTATTCGAGAGACAGGTGCAGGTGGAGGAGACTGTGGGCCGAAGGGCCAGTTTCCGTGCTTCACTGTTCTGTGGTGTATGTTCATTGCCAAAGCAAATGTGAGGTTATCCACTATGGTGGCAAAAACAGGAAAGCAGACTATTATCTGAATGGTGGGCGATTAGGAAAAGGGGAGATGCAACGAGACCTGGGTGTCATGGCACACCAGTCATTGAAAGTAGGCATGCAGGTGCAGCAGGCAGTGAAGAAAGCGAATGGTATGTTAGCATTCATAGCAAAAGGATTTGAGTATAGGAGCAGGGAGGTTCTACTGCAGTTGTACAGGGTCTTGGTGAGACCACACCTGGAGTATTGCGTAAAGTTTTGGTCTCCTAATCTGAGGAAAGACATTCTTGCCATAGAGGGAGTACAGAGAGGGTTCACCAGACTGATTCCTGGGATGGCAGGACTTTCATATGAAGAAAGACTGGATAGACTCAGCTTGTACTCGCTAGAATTTAGAAGATTGAGGGGGGATCTTATAGAAACGTACAAAATTCTTAAGAGGTTGGACAGGCTAGATGCAAGAAGATTGTTCCCAATGTTGGGGAAGTCCAGAACAAGGGGTCACAGTTTAAGGGTAAGGGGAAAGTCTTTTAAGACCGAGATGAGAATTATTTTTTTCACACAGAGAGTGGTGAATCTGTGGAATTCTCTGCCACAGAAGGTAGTTGAGGCCAGTTCATTGGCTATATTTAAGAGGGAGTTAGATGTGGCCCTTGTGGCTAAAGGGATCAGGGGGTATGGAGAGAAGGCAGGTACAGGATACTGAGTTGGATGATCAGCCATGATCATATTGAATGGCGGTGCAGGCTTGAAGGGCCGAATGACCTACTGCACCTATTTTCTATGTTTCTATGTTTCAAAGCAATGTTTGCTTACTACTTATTTTTGCATCACTGACAAGGTAAAAGAGAAATTGTTAATACAGATAGGATTGTAAACAAGCAAGACACAAAAATCTGGATTAACTCAGCGGGACAGACAGCATCTCTGGATAGAAGGAATGGGTGATGTTTTGGGAAGGGTCTCGACCCAAAGCATCGCCCATTCCTTCTCTCCAGAGATGATGCCTGTCCCGCTGGGTTATGGGCCTGTCCCACTTAGGTTATTTTCAGGCAACTGCCGGCGACTGTCATAGCCGTAGCAGGTTGCCGGAAAAACGGCGACTGGGCCCCCCTATGACATAAAATTTGAAATAGAATCATACTTTAACAACAACAAAAAAACGGTCGGCACCAGCGACAACCTAGGTCATCCTGGTGACAACCTACGACGTCACCTACATCAGGAGAAGATAAGCTACGATCATTGGCGTCAAGCCAACTGTCGCCGAAAGGATTTGAACATTTGAAAATCCAGCGGTGACCAGAAAAACGCTACGATTCTTTGGGCGACTGAGGAGACGACTCACGACCATACAGGCCACGCCCCGGCAACCATGTGGTGACAGCCTAGTCGCCTGTAGTCACCTAAAAAATCGCCTAAGTGGGACAGGGGCATTACTCTATCTTTTTGTGTCTATTTTCGGTTTAAACCAGCATCTGCAGTTCCTTCCTACACATTTAGTAAACAAGTAAAGTTGTTTAGGAAAATTGTCCCTAGTGTGTAGTGTAGCGCTAGTGTACAGGGTGATCACTGGTTGGCATAGACTCGGCGGGCCGAGGAACCTGTTACCACGCTGTTTCTCTAAAGTCTAAAGTCTAAAGATTGACTCAATGGCTGAAACAAGTTGAAATTACTCATTGTGAAAAGAACTAATAACATAAGAGTCAAAAGAAATAACATGTACATAGCAGGGAAAGCATATGTCCCCACCAGTCTGAAGCAGGGTCCCGACTCAAAATGTTGCTTGTTCATTCCTTCCACAGATGCTGCCTGACCCGCTGAGTTCCTTCAGCACTTCATGTTTTGCCCAAGACTCCAGCATCTGCAGTTCCTTGTATCTCACTACCCTAAAACTGACTTGCTTCAGTCAATGGAAAAGCAATGAACTACAGATGCTGGTTTACAAAAATAAGACATAAAGTGCTTGAGTAATTAGGCAGCATCCCTGAGAAACATGGATAGGTGATGTTTCGGGTTGGGACACTTTTTCAGACGTCTGAAGAAGGGTCCCAATCTGAAACATCATATAGTCATAGTTATACAGCATGGAAAAAGGCCCTCCAGCCCAACTTGCCCACACCAACCAACATGTCCCATCTATACTAGTCCCACCCTCCTGCATTTGGCCCATATCCCTCTAAACCGACCCTATCCGCTTACCTGTGTAAATGTTTCTAAAACACTGCGATAGTCCCCACCTCACCTCCTATAGCAGCTCGTTCCATACACCCACCACCCTTTGTGTAAACAAGTTACCCTTCATGTTCCTAATAAATCTCCCCCCCCCCCCCCCCCTTCCCCCCCCCCCCCCCCCTTCAACCTAGGTCCTCTGGTTCTTGATTGTCCATCTATGCAGGCTCTCCAGAGTGGTTGCATAACCTGTTGAGTTACTCCACCACTTTGTGCTTTTTTTTTTTGCTTAAGTCAATGCTTTTCAAAAGGCACAGCATCACTTCACAAATAATACCTATTTTGCAGTGAATGTTCTTTCCTGCTATCCATTAGCATTGCATATGCTGTGTCCTGTCAATGAGAAACACATCAATCATTCGAACCTCAATGGTGTGGTGAATCTACAGTTGCTTGATGTGATTGAGTAACTTGATGAGTTTAATTTACAATTATAAATCCCTTTGGTATAGTAATTAATGCTTGACCCTGCTATGGGAGAACGCTCTAACGACTGGCAATATGTTAGAATCCATTGGTCTCCAGTCACTATGCTACCGACCCACCGAGTTCCACACTCAACTCCCTTCCCTCCTTTCACCACTAACCTTTGGACAAATTAATTAACTGAGGAGGCACTTGTCAAAGACAGAAGTGGAAAGCTATTCTGTAAAAGCTTTCAAGCTAACGTCTTTGGACATTTTGTTGAAAATAGAAACATAATCCCTTTAGTTGCACTTGGGGAGAACGCATTCATATAATGCAGTGTAAAACTCAGCAACCTCTGAAACACTTGTGCTTCTCATCCACTGCAAAATGTTGTGCTTGTCAATGAAGATAATTATTTGTTCAATTAATTTAATTGAGGTTATAATGTGAAAATTAGGTTACTTGTATTTTGAATACTGGTGATAGATTGGATGCCTGCAATGCTGCTGCAAGTGCCTGTACCTCACCATACCTGTGCAGGTGATAGAAAACTTAACTTGACCTGAATCATCTAACTATGGGGAGAAGGCAGGAGAATGGCGGTGAAAGGGAAGGATAGTACAGCCACGATTGAACTGCAGAGTAAACTTGATGGCCCAAATGATCTAATTCTGCTCTGAGAACTTACAAACTTATCGTGGTAGATTCTTCAGTCTCATCTGACCCAAGGCCAACATTCAGCTGGAGAAACAAGGAGGTATTTGATGCTGGTTTACACAAAAGGACACAAATTGCTGGAGTAATTCAACAGATCTCTGGGAAATGGAAATAGATGACGTTTTGGATCAGGACATTTCTTCAACATTGAAGATAGACACAAAATGCTGGAGTAACTCAGCAGGACAGGCAGCATCTCTGGAGAGAAGGAATGGGTGACCCTTCTTCAGGCGCCAGAGATGCTGCCTGTCCGTTGAGTTAGTCCAGCATTTTGTGTCTATCTTCGGTGTAAACCGGCATCTGCAGTTCCTTCCTACACACAACTTCAATATTTATCTGTTCAGGTATCGGTGGACACATACCTGGCCCGTACACATCAGGTGATCCCACCTTTCACTGCCACCACCTCACCAATGGAGACAAAATTGCTGGAGAAACTCAGCGGGTGCGGCAGCATCTATGGAGCGAACAAAATAGGCAACGTTTATGGCAGCATCTATGGAGCGAAGGAAATAGGCTATGGAAGGAAATAGGCATCGTTTCCGGCCGAAACCCTTTTGGGTTTCGGCCCGAAACGTTGCCTATTTCCTTCGCTCCATAGATGCTGCCGTACCCGCTGAGTTTCTCCAGCACTTTTGTCTACCTTCGATTTTCCAGCATCTGCAGTTCCTTCTTGAACACCACACTAATGTAGCCAGCTGATCCCTGCTCAAATCAACAGCGGGAGGTTTTTCATTTAGATTCAGCAGCCCTGATTTGAGACAGCAACATATCTCTCCTGTGTTCAAGTCTAATTAAATATTGAATAAATGTTGGCGGGGAGAGGGAGGGGGGTGAGGTGTAGAGGTGGTACAGAAAAGAAACATTCAGCACAATTGAAATAGCTCTCAAGAAGGGTCCTGACTTGAAACATAGCCTGTCTGTTCCCTCCACAGATGCTGACTGACCCGCTGGGTTCCTCTAGCACTTAGCGCTCTGTAATGGAAGTAACCTGTTCACACTCACTTGAAGGGGCTTAACTAGGTCAATGTCATGGAGGTCCATGAGAACTAAGTGTTCGGCTGGCGACCGGAAGGTAGCCGGTTCGAATCCCGCTTGGAGTGCATACTGTCGTTGTGTCCTAGGGCAAGACACTTCACCCACCTTTGCCTGTGTGTGAATGTGTGTGAATGTGTGTGAGTGACTGGTGGTGGTCGGAGGGGCCGTAGGCGCAGATTGGCAGCCACGCTTCCGTCAGTCTGCCCCAGGGCAGCTGTGGCTACAGAAGTAACTTACCACCACCGAGTGTGACTGAGGAGTGAATGAATAATGCGATGTAAAGCGCCTTGAGTATTCTAGAAAGGCGCTATATAAATCCCATCCATTATTATTATTAATGGGTGGAACAAGAATGCAGGAAATTGCCTGATCATTTTATTTTGTACATCGAGAAACACTGAGATTGATAGGTAACATCTCGAGCTCCATGCACATTGATGTGTCATTAACCAGGTAGTGAAATGGTTGCACTATTAAGCTGTTAAATACCAAGGCTGCACACTTAAAGTCGAGGTTTAGTCTTATTCACCACTCATCACCATAAAAGCTCGGCAGAGAACAGATGCTTCTCGCTCTGTGCCAAGGAGAGGCATTTCTCGATAACTCTGGAAGCACACATTCCCCCAATTATTAAACTCAGCGGGTCAGGCAGTATTCCCAGGGAACATGGATAGGTGACGTTTTAGGACAGGGTCATCTCCAGCAATGCAGCCTGGCCAGTTGAGTTACTCCTGCACTTTGTGTCTTTTGTGGCAAACCAGCATCTGCAGTGCCTCGTTCCCCCCACCCCCCCCAATTATAGATTGCTTAGCTGAAGATATCTGATTTATAAGATAGACACAGAGTGCTGGAGTAACTCAGCGGATCAGGCAGCATCTCTGGGGGAAATGGATAGGTGATGTTTTGGGTCAGGACCCTTCTTCAGAATGATTGGGAGAGGGGTGGGGGAAATGGAAGCAAGGGAAGGCAAGGAAAAACCAGGACCAGAAACTGATAAACCCAGTCAGGGAGGTTTCCTCATAGATCGATTGTTGGCTCAGGATGATGTGAGCCCAAGGGTGATGTGACGGAACAATGAGAAATGTGGAACTGTTTAATGGACCTTTAGTGGAGGAAGTCTGGCAAGGGGGCAAAAGAGGGAGGGGGGTGCTAAAATGAGAGAATTCAACACCCGTACCACTAGGTCGTAAAGTACCCAGGAGGAATATGAGATGCTGTTCCTCCAGTTTGTGTGTGGCGTCACTCGGGCAATGAAGGAGGCCCAGGACAGAGTGGTCGGCAACTGGAGATCCAGTCAGCCTTAGCAGATCAATGTAGCCCCATTGTCTGGTTATTGGGCCAATGTGTACGAATGTAGTCATGGTCACGTTGATTCACACGAATGGCTTCTTGGAGTGAGTCAGTAACCACCTCTCTTTAGGCAATGGTCCTTATTTATGCTGCCACCTTTTTAAATTCAAGACTGATTAGTGCTTGTAACTTATATCTTGAAATACTCGATGAAGACTGGTCCGCCTTTGCCATGATGGCGACTACATCTCGAACTTTATACTTTGACACAGTCTGCTTTGTGCTAACAGCACTCACAATGGCATTGAATGATCCTAAAAGAGATTTTACACTTGGACAAAGTATTCCACAAAACACTTGTGATCACTCCAAACAAATGAGGGGGTCTGAACATGCCAGCAATTCTGATGAGTCGAAGATGCCAAAGATTTGTGAAGACTGCAACTATTTATTGCTGATCCAAGCTCTGATAAATCATAGTGAAACAATAATAACAAGTTGCACAGCATGCCTTTATTCCCCTAAAGGCAAGGACGTGGCAAGTTGCCATTGTCTCCATCATCTAGGCAAACATAGTTTTGTTAAAGACTGTAATCTTTATTAGAACTAATTAAAATCAGTGCCAAGATCACACTCACTGTTTTAACTTTGAATATAAATTGGTTTGAAGCATTTCTTGCCGTTATTCTTGCAACACTTCAACTACCATTTCAGATTGCTTATTACAAAGCAGACTTCCTTCGAGTAGTTTTCTTGATGTAATGAGATCGTCAAAAAGGCCAAAGGTAATGGAACAGCTCAGAGCAACAACTAACTATCCATGTTAATTAGGATTGGCCGTGGAACTTTGTGATCACTAATCCTATAATTCTCATGATTGGCAACAGTCAGGTGGAACAGCTTGGAAGAACAGGTGCCAGACATTTGCAATAAGTCAGCGTTGAGAACCCGCTCAGTTCACTGTGAGACGATCCAGCAAGAATAATTTGCTGGCTTTGTACACTTGCTTAATGTCTCAGAGAAACATCGGAGCACTTCTTCCTCCAATCTCTTGTGCTAGTTCATTAAATGAGAAATGGATTGATTTGGACAGGAACATATTAACAATGTGACATCTTCTTTTCCCTTATTGTGGATCTGCAAGAATTCTTCCCTCCCAAATTCACATGTTGAACTGGGATTTTGTTTGGACAAAATCAAGCCCTGTGATATTCTCCGTTCTATCACCTCACACAATGCAGACATTGATTGAACATCACACCTTGTCTTTGTTTGGCTTTGCCTGTTATCCAGAGACAATTTTACTTAGGTTTCAGTTTATGTTTCTTAAGCCCCTGTCCCACGATGCGAGTTTACCCAAGTGCTCTCCTGAGTTTAAAAAAATCAGACTCGTGGTACTTCATCACGAGTATTTTCTTACTCTTGGAAATTTTTCACACTGTTGAAAAACTTCACGAGTTTCCGCGTTTCCCGATTACCTGCCGTTAGCGTTACGAGCCACTACGAGACATCCACGAGCTCCGACGTACCCGTTACGTACATTCTACGTACTTACCACGAGTTTGATTTTTTATTAAACTCGGGAGAGCTCTTGGGTAAACTCGCATCATGGGACAGGGCCTTTATTGTCACTGAGGTAGAGTGAAAACCTTCATTTTGCATGCTATCCAAACATCGTACACATCCAATCCAATACGGCAAAGGGGAACATACAGAGTGCAGAATATAGTTCTCAGCATTGTAGCGCATCAGTTTAGTTTAGTTTAGTTCAGAGATACAGTACGGAAACAGGCCCTTCATCACACCGAGTTTGCACCGACCAGCGATCCCCGTACACTAGCACTTTCCTACACACTAGAGACAATTTACAATTTTACCAAAGCCAATTAACCTACTAACCTTTGGAATGTGGCATGAAACTGGAGCACCCAGCGAAAACCCACACGGTTATGGGGAGAACGTACAAACTCCATACAGACAGCACCCGTAGTCAGCATCGAACCCGGGTCTCCGGTGCCGGACGGCAGCAACTGTATTGTTGCGCCACCGTGCCACCCCCGACACCCTACGAGTGGACTATAGACAAAGTACAATGCCCTCAATGGGGTAGAGGTGAATTAGACAGTACCCTAGCGTATCGCAAATACGGTGAACTGGACAGGATTTACATAGAACATAGAGCCATACACCACAGGAATGTGTCTTTCAGCCCACAATGTCCATGTCAAACATGATGCCAAGATCAACTAATCTCCTCTGCCTGCTTGTGATCCATGTTCCTCCATTAAACTTGCATTGCATGAGATAATACCAAATATACTGCATGAAGCTTTATATTATTTAGCTAACAGCGTTCATGGTTTGAAGGTGCAATGTTATCATATTAACATTTATCTTTTCTTTGTTTGGCAATGCTTGAGGTTAATGACATCATTCAAAGGGGCAGCACGGTGGCACAGCAGTAGAGTTGCTGCCTTATGGAGCTTACAGAGTCAGAGACCCGGGTTCGATCCTGACCACGGGTGCTGTCTGGACGGAGTTTGTACGTGCTCCCCGTGACCGCGCGGGTTTTTCTCTAAGCTGTTCGGTTTCCTCCTACACTCCAAAGACGTATAGGTTTGTAGGTTAACTGGCTTGGTGAAATGTGAAGGGGTGAAGACAGAGGAAGAAATATAGATGGAAGGAGATGGGGTGGAAGGGAAAAGGGAGCAATGGGAGTGCATCCAGGTGGGGCACAGGGAAGAGAGGGGGAAATGGGGTTGAAGGGACTAGTTTAGATGGGGCATCTGTTTGGCATGGACAGGTTGGGCTGAAGGGCCCACAGTATATCTGTATTGGATGACTCGAGGACTATATAACATATATATTTTAAAGGTCAGTTGCAATGGCTGGATGATTTTTGGCAAATCTATTTTATGACACACTGACTATTCCATGTCATACAATGCAAATGATTACATTTAGTTTAGTTTGGTTTAGAGATACAGTGCGGAAACAGGCCCTTTGGCCCACCGAGTCCGCACCGACCAGCGATCCCCGCACATTAACACTGCCCTACACACACTGGGGACAATTTACATTTATGCCAAGCCAATTAACCTGCAAACTTGTACAACTTTGGAGTGTGGGAGGAAACCGAAGATCTCGGAGAAAACCCACGCAGGTCACAGGGAGAAGGTACAAACTCCGTACAGACAGCACCCGTAGTCAGGATTGAACCCGCGTCTCTGGCGCTGTGAGGCAGCAAATCTCCCGCTGCGCCACAGTGCCACCGTGCAGATGATAAAATGATTTTAACTATTAAACAATATTGCCAAAAGATCCCTGGAGATGACAGTTGTGGTTAATGGTGCTACAGAAACTGTTCATTTATGTAAAACATATTGCCGAGAGATGAGACTTTGTGCACTCTGGCATGATGTAAAATTACTATAAACAATATTTCTCGGACATAACTAGGATTGTTGGCAGCTAAATAGCTTTCCAGCACATAACCTTCACCACTTCACTGGGTGAAAGTTATGGGGAGAAGGCAGGAACGGGGTACTGATTGTGGATGATCAGCCATGATCACATTGAATGGCGGTGCTGGCTCGAAGGGCCGAATGGCCTACTCCTGCTCCTATTGTCTATTGTCCATTAAATTTCAAAAATGCTCAAGTGATAAACATATATAGAGCATAGAGCAGTACAGTACAGGAGCAGGCCCTTCGGCCCACAATGTCTGTACAGCACATGATACCAAGACAAATTCTTATCTGCCTGCACGTGATCTATATACCTCCATTCCCTGCATTTACATGTGTCTATCCAAAAGTCTCAGGTGCCATTATCGTATCAGCCGTCATCACCAGTCAATAGACAATAGAAAATAGGTGCAGGAGTAGGTCATTTGGCCCTTCGAGCCAGCACCGCCATTCAATGTGATCATGGCTGATCATCCCCAATCAGTACCCCATTCCTGCCTTCTCCCCATATCCCCTGACTCTGCTATTTTTTAAGAGCCCTATCTAACTCTCTCTTGAAAGTATCCAGAGAACCTGCCTCCACCACCTCTGAGGCTGAGAATTCCACAGACTCACCACTCTCTGTGAGAAAAAGTGTTTCCTCGTCTCCGTTCTAAATGGCTTACCCCTTATTCTTAAACTGTGGCCCCTGGTTCTGGACTCCCCCAACATCGGGAGCATGTTTCCTGCCTCTAGCGTGTCCAAGCCCTTAACAATCTTATATGTTTCAATGAGATCCCCTCTTATCCTTTTAAACTCCAGAGTGTACAAGCCCAGCTGCTCCATTCTCTGGCAGCACGTTCCAGGCACCCACCATTGAGTACAAAAAACTTGCCACGTACATCTCTTTAAGTCTCGACACACCTCAACCTTAAAGCAACACTCTCCAGTCTTTGACATTTCCATTCTGAGAAAAAAGTTTCTGACTGCCTAGCCTAGCTGTGCCTATCATAATTGTATATCCTTCTACAAAGTCTTCCCTCAACTTCTGACATTCCAGATAAAGCAATCCAAATTTGTCCCATCTTGAAGAAAATACCTTCTATTAGATTTATAGAGTGATACAGCGTGGAAATATGCCCTTCGGCCCAACTTGCACGCACCGGATAACATATCCCAGCTATACCAGTCCCACCTGCCCGCGTTTGGTCCATATCCTTCCAAACCTGTCCTATTCATGTACCTGTCTAACTGTTTCTTAAACATTGCGATAGTCCCAGCCTCAACTACCTCCTCTGGCAGCTCGTTCCATACACCCACCATCCTTTGTGTGAAAAAATTACTGCTCAGATTCCTATTAAATCTTTTCCCCTTCAGCTTAAACCTATGTCCTCTGATCCTCGATTCCCCTACTCTTGGAAAGAAACTCTCTTGCATCTGCCCGATCTACTCCTCTCATGATTTTATACACCTCTATAAGATCACCCCCTCATCCTCTTGCGCTCCAAGGAATAGAGTCCCAGCCTACTCCACCTCTCCCTATAGCTCACACCCTGGTAACATCCTCATAAAGTCCTGGCAACATTGTCGTAGTATAGCCATCATTCTGGTAAAACTCCTCTGCACACTTTCCAAATCCTCGACCATCCCCCCCTCCATCTATATTTCTTCTTCTGGCTTCCCATCTTCACATTTCATCCATCTCACCAGGTCTCCCCTCAACCTCTGGTAGTCCAGATAAAACAATCCAAATTTGTCCCATCTCTCCTTGAAGCAAATCCCCTCTAATCCTGTCATCATTTTGGTGAAACTCCTCTGCACACTTTCCAAATACTCTATACCCTTCCTGTTATGAGGTGACCAGAACTGCATGCAACACTCCGAATGCAGCCTCAACAAAGTCCAATAAAGTTGAAACATGTCGTTAACTCACAACTTTTTTCATCCCTGGCCTTTATCCAACATCTGCCAATCAAAAATCCCCTTCACCTGTATCCACCTATCACTTGGCAGACTTTGTCTAGCCCCCAGGTTTCTCCACACCCTCCCTGCCGCTGCAATAATTCTGAAGGAGACTCTTGACTCGAAACGTTGCCTTCTCATGTATTCTAGAGATGCCGCCTGACTCGCTCAGTTGCTCCAGTGCTTTGTGTCTTTTCTTTCCAACTTTGGCCCATATCCCTGTAAAACTTTCCTATCCCTGTTCCTGACTCATTGTCTTTTAAAAGTTATTAATGTACCTGCATCAGCCTCTTCCCCTGGCAGCCCATTCCATATACCCACCACCCTCTGAGTGAGACAGTTTCCCCTCAGGTTCCTATTGAAATATGTCCTCTCACATCTTAAACCTGTGCTCTCTAGTTCTGAAGGGTCTGAAGAAGGTCTGGAGAAGGGTTTCAGCCCGAAACGTCGCCTATTTCCTTCGCTCCATAGATGCTGCTGCACCCGCTGAGTTTCTCCAGCATTTTTGTGTGTACCCTCTCTAGTTCTTGATTCCCCTACCTTGGGAACAGACTCTGTGCATTCACTCAATCTATTCCCCTAATGATTTTATACACTTCTGTAAGATCACCCCTCAACCTCCTGCACTCCAAGTAAAGTCCTAGCCTGCCCAACCTCTCCCGATAGCTCAGGCCATCGAGTCCTGGGAATAGTGTTTCCCAATAGAATTATTTGGCATTCCAACTAAGTGCCAGCTGGACGTAAAGTAAAGTCAAGTATCCTTTATTGTCATTCAGACTTTTCAGTCTGAAAGAAATTTTGTGCCTTGCAGTCATAACATAGAATAAAATAACAAAACACACAATAAACACAGATTTAACATCCACCACAGTGAGTCTACCAGATCCTCCTCACTGTGATGGAAGGCAAAAGTCTTAAAGTCCTTGTTTCTTCCCTCCTTGTTCTCCCTCTGCGCTGAGCTCCGGAGAACCGGTCACCAACCTGGGACCTGCGAGCTCCCGACGTTGTCGTCCACTGGGCCCGCGGCCGAGCCTCCGAGGCTCCGAAGTCGGGTTGCTGCTGCCGTAACGCCACCTCAGCCCCGAAGTCGGCCAGCCTCGCGTTGGAAAGTCCTGTCTCTGCCTCCGGAGCCTCGAGGTCGGTCCCAGTTGGAGTCCGCCAGCTCCGCCATTAGGCCTCAGCGCAGACGGAGACGGAGACGGAGACGGAGACGGAGACGGAGACGGAGACGGAGACGGAGACGGAGACGGAGACGGAGACGGAGACGGAGACAGAGACGGGGGATTTGACAAGAGACTAAAACAAGTTTCCCCCACCCCCCACACATACACAGATAAAATAAACTGAAACAAACCGAAACAAGAGGACAAAAGAAAACAAAAAAAAGAAAAGACAAACGGACTGCAGGCGAGACGCAGCTGTGGGGGAACCGCTACGTTGATGGTTTCCACACTTTACTGTGCTGGTCTACATGGATAGGCCTAATCCCGTGTTTGTGCGAGGATCACACACACGTGGATGTGGTCAATATGTGCTTTCACCAGCAGAAGCTCAACAACACACAGCTCCCATTGCTCTGAGGTAAAGACAACAACAGAACTGCGGACCATCTGGGACAATACAGCTCACCCCCTCTATGACACACTGGTCAACCTGAGGAGCACCTTCAACAACCACTAAGTTGTGTTCCACCAAGATGCAGCACAGAACGACACAGGAGATCCTTTATTCCCTGTGGCTATCAAACTGTTCAACTGCTCCCCCTTCTGCCATGGGGTAGACTGACTGCCCCCCCCCAATCTTTGCACATCCCCAATCCTGGACTTTCCACGTCACTTTAATTTCATGTTTCATGTATCTTGTTGTGTTTTATGACTGTTGCCAGACCAATCCCCCTCCCCTGGGATAAATAGAGTTCCATCATATCGTATGTTAGCATTCATAGCAAAAGGATTTGAGTATAGGAGCAGGGAGGTTCTACTGCAGTTGTACAGGGTCTTGGTGAGACCACACCTGGAGTATTGCGTACAGTTTTGGTCTCCTAATCTGAGGAAAGACATTCTTGCCATAGAGGGAGTACAGAGAAGGTTCACCAGACTGATTCCTGGGATGTCAGGACTTTCATATGAAGAAAGACTGGATAGACTCGGTTTGTACTCGCTAGAATTTAGAAGATTAAGAAACTTATAGAAACTTACAAATCTTATAGAAACTTACAAAATTCTTAAGGGGTTGGACAGGCTAGATGCAGGAAGATTGTTCCCGATGTCGGGGAAGTCCAGAACAAGGGGTCACAGTTTAAGGATAAGGGGAAAATCTTTTAGGACCGAGATGAGAAAAACATTTTTCACTCAGAGAGTGGTGAATCTCTGGAATTCTCTGCCACAGAAGGTAGTTGAGGCCAGTTCATTGGCTATATTTAAGAGGGAGTTAGATGTGGCCCTTGTGGCTAAAGGGATCAGGGGGTATGGAGAGAAGGCAGGTACAGGATACTGAGTTGGATGATCAGCCATGATCATATTGAATGGCGGTGCAGGCTCGAAGGGCCGAATGGCCTACTCCTGCACCTATTTTCTATGTTTCTATGTTTCTATGTATTGCATCGTAGAACAGTGAGGAAGTTGAGGAAAGACAGAGATCAGTAAACTTGAAAAAGTTTCCTTCAAGTTTATGTGAATGCAGCCATCATTTAAAGAAATTGCTGTTTAAGCAGATAAGTTTATGAAGTGAAATAGCTTTCATTTCTGACACAGTCGAACCACAGGTAAGATTAATTTGTGGCTGTCCAATGCTAATCAGTGGCTGTAATCTCTGGGGAGAGCTGCTGAAATTACTTACATTATAAATATTACTGCACATCATTTTACATATAGAAAATTAAAAGTAAATTATATTCATTTAATACTTCCACTACATTGGATATGTTCATCTAGAAAGCATGTTTATATCAGCATAATTAACTAAATGTAATCTATTTTTGTCTGAAAAGAAATTGCAACAGCAAATGAAAGAAAATCACAAATTAAGTTGTTAAGTGTAATTTATTTCTGCACCGGCAGTAAGATGGAGATGATGGTTTAAAACTTGTATAGA
Organism: Amblyraja radiata; assembly: GCF_010909765.2. Lineage (NCBI taxonomy): Eukaryota > Metazoa > Chordata > Chondrichthyes > Rajiformes > Rajidae > Amblyraja > Amblyraja radiata. Next base: position 42,864,226 of record NC_045975.1, read on the forward strand.
TAGCTTTGTCAACCCATTAATATTATTTTGTACTACATACTCAGCAAATGAACAACAGATCAAACTGCAATATAAAGATTTAACACCCTGCTGCATGCCACGTGATATTTTAATTACTTTAGTAATGGGGTCACAGTACAGTGGTGTATAATGGCCTAGATGCTGTGTTGGGAATAGTGATTAGGTTATTAGTGCTCACTGTTATTCTGGAGTTATTTGGACCGCTATTCGACATCCTTTGGACAGAGTCCATAGAACAGTACAGCACAGGAACAGGCCCTTCGGCCCACAATATCCATGCTGATCATATAGTTTACAGTTTAGTTTATTGTCACTTGTACCGAGGTGCAGTGAAAAGCCTTTAGAAACATAGAAACATAGAAACATAGAAAATAGATGCAGGAGGAGGCCATTCGGTCCTTCGAGCTAGCACCGCCATTCATTGTGCTCATGGCTGATCGTCCCCTATCAATAACCCGTGCCTGCCTTCTCCCCATGTCCCTTGACTCCACTAGCCCCTAGAGCTCTATCTAACTCTCTCTTAAATCCATCCAGTGACTTGGCCTCCACTGCCCTCTGCAATACAATACAATACAATACAATTTATTTGTTGTCATTTGAACCCAGAGGTTCAAACGAAATTTGGTTTCTGCAGTCATACAAACAAGAAGAACCAAGACACAACACAATTTACACGAACATCCATCACAGTGAATCTCCTCCTCACTGTAATGGAAGGCAAAGTCTTATCTCTCCCCTGCTCTCTTCGTTCTCCTCCCGATGTCAGAGTCAAAGCCCCCGGCGGGCGATGGTAAATAAGTCCCGCGGCAATTATAAAGCCGCGCTGGGCGATGCAAGGCCGCGCTCCTGGTCATGGTGTTGGAGCCCCCGGCGTGCGCTAACAAGTCCCGCAGCCATTTAAAGCCGCGCCGGGCGATGTAAGGCCCCGCTACAGGTCATCCTCAACCCCGCAACTCGGGCGGGAGAAGTCGCCGTTGCGGTAGCCCCGAAAAGCGGTCTCCCAGCAGGGACCCGCGGGCTCCCGGTGTCACCATCCACTGGGCCGGCGGCTGGAGCCTCCGAATCTCTGGGGTTGGGCCACAGCTGCGAGCCACCACAGCTCCTCCCGCTCCGAACTCGGCCAGGTCGTTCCGGTTGGAGGCCGCTGCACGGTGCTGGGCCCCAACGACAACGGAGACCCGACAGAGAAAAGGTCGGGTTCTCCGTGCAGGGGAAAGATTTTAAAAAGTTTCCCCCACCCCCGCCCCCACACACACACCCAGTTTAAAAATAAATAAAAACTACATACAAACGAGGGCAGGGAATTTCATAAATTCACAACTCTCTGGGTGAAAAAGTTTTTTCTCACCTCAGCCTTAAATGACCTCCCCTTTATTCTAAGATTGTGGCCCCTGGTTCTGGACTCGCCCAACATTGGGAACATTTTTCCGGCATCTAGCTTGTCCAGTCCTTTTATAATTTTATATGTTTCTATAAGATTCCCCCTCATGCTATCCAGTCAGCAGAAAGACAATACATGATCACAATCGAGCCGTTTACCGTGTGTAGATACATGATAAGGGGATAACGTTAGTGCAAGGTAAAGCCAGCAAAGTCCGATCAAGGATAGTTCAAGGGTCACCAAAGAGGTAGACAATAGCTAAGGACTGCTCGTAGTTGTTAATAGGACGGTTCAGTTGCCTGATAACAGCTGGGAAGAAACTGCCCCTGAATCAGGAGTTGTGCGTTTTCACACTTCTATACCTTTTGCCCGATGGGAGAGGGGAGAAGAGGGAGTGGCCAGGGTGAGACTGGTCTTTGATTATGCTGCTGGCCTTGCTGAGAGTGTGAGGCATAAATGGAGTCAATAGAATGGAGGTTGGTTTATATGATGGTCTGGGCTGCGTTTCTTGCAGTCTTGAGTAGAGCTGTTCCCAAACCAGGCTGTGATGCATCCTGAAAAAATGCTTTCTGTGGTGCTCCTCTAGAAGTTGGTGCATGCCAAGCTTAATCTCCTCAGCCTTCTATACCAAGTTAAACAATTCTCCTCTACCTGCATGTGACCCCATATCCCTCCATATCCCTGTGTCTACCCTAAAGTCTCTTAAACACCACTATCGTATCTGCCTCCACCACCACCCCTGGCAGCGCGTTCCAGGCACCCACCACCCTCTTTGTGAAAAAATGTACTCAGCACATCTGTTTAAAACTTTGCCAAACTCACCTTAAATCTACGACCTCTAGTTCTTGTCATTTGCACCCTGGGAACAGGTTCTGACTGTCTACTCTACCAATACCTCTACATATTCTCCGTTAAATAAGGTAAACTGGAAAGTACTGTTCAAGATATCCAGCAACTCCTCTGTCTGAAGAAGGGTCTGGACCCGAGACGTCACCCATTCCTTCTCTTCAGAGATGCTGCCTGTCTCGCTGAGTTACTCCAGCATTTTGTGTCTATCTTTGGTTTAAAACAGCATCTGCAGTTCCTTCCTGCAGTTCTCCTTAGGATACACTGTACGCGATTCATTGCTAAATCCAACATTGAAATTCATGTTAAGGACAAAAAGGAGCTATATTTAATCGTTAATTTTCAGCTAAGATTAAGTTAATGTGGTGCATTCAGGTGTAAGTGAATATTCAACAGTATAATAACAGCCGCTCTGTACTGAGGTTTAATGTTGCCACTGTGGTCTCTCTCACACTTTCAGGACTTAATTAGTGTTGGAGACTTTTTCTAAGGATTGTCTTTCACTTTATCTTTCTGGTTTTTATTCTCTCTCAATCAGGTGGGGGGGGGAGACTTGATAAAGGTCTTTAAAATGATGAGAGGGATAGACAGAGTTGACGTGGATAAGCTTATTCCATTGAGAGTAGGGAAGATTCAAACAAGGGGACATGATTTGAGAATTAAGAGACAGAAGTTTAGGGGTAACATGAGGGGGAACTTCTTTACTCAGAGAGTGGTAGCTGTGTGGAATGAGCTTCCAGTGGAAGTGGTGGAGGCAGGTTCGATTTTATCATTTAAAAATAAATTGGATAGGTATATGGATGGGAAAGGAATGGAGGGTTATGGTCTGAGTGCAGGTAGATGGGACTAGGGGAGAATAAGTGTTCGGCACGGACTAGAAGAGCCGAGATGGCCTGTTTCCGTGCTGTAATTGTTATATGGTTATATGGTAATCACAGCATTTTTTTTCTCTAGATCTTTATTTTGTCTTCTGTACTTAATTAAAATCCTATTTGTTCCATCTGAGTTATACTAGCTGGTTATATACCCTCGCCTGCACCACAGGGTCAGATATTTGGACCCAAGGGCCCTGAGCAAGGGCGGCGCAGCGGTAGAGTTGCTGCCCTACAGTGCTTCCAGCGCCGGAGACCTGGGTTCGATCCCAACTACGGGTGATATCTGTACCGTGTTTGTGCGTTCCCCCCGTGACCTTTGTGGGTTTTCACCGAGATCTTCAGTTTCCTCCCACAATCCCAAGGAGGTACATGTATGTAGGTTAATTGGCTTGGTAAATGTAAAAAATTACCCCCAGTGTGTGCGTGCATAGGGCAGGCATGGAAATCGCTATCAAAATATAGAGGGGACCGGGGGACAGGGGGGGGACACAATTTCTTGGCAGCCGCGCATGCATGCACACACTCACACGCGAGGCTTCGGAGGCTCAATCCAACGCTAAATGCAGCTCAACTCTGCCTGTCTCACCGGGTTAACCTACAGCCCTGCCTGGACTGACGGGACACCAGTGCTGCTTCTCCGCGCTGGCTGTAAACCTGGGCCATATTTCCCACAAGCCCAGGCAGGGCTGTAGGTTGACCTGGCGGGACAGGCAGAGTTGAGCTGGGTTTAGCGCTCTTTCTCTACGCTGGCTGTGGGCCTGGGGGCACCGCTCCCATCTGACTCCCGACCTCTCTGGCCAGCCCCGGCATGGGCGGTGGGGCACTCGGGTGGGGGCGGGACTGCACCGGTGAGTGCCAGATGCAATATTTGTGGGCTGTGGGTGTACGTGCAGTCACCACCATCCAGGGGCAGAGAGAGTGGGCAGCTCCTCTCATCACCAAGCATGCAATGATGAGCCAACAATGCCACCATCTCGAAGCTCAGTGCCAGGACAAACCGTTCCAACAATCATTCGGCAAGACGTTGGTGAGACCGCACTCAGAACAATCTATTGAGTTTTGATCACCCTTCCGTACGAAGAATGCCATTAAGCAGGAAAGAGTGCAGTGAAGATTTATGAGGATCTTGCCAGGACTCGAGGGCCTGAGCTACAGGGAGATGTTGGGCAGGCTAGGACTTTATTCCTTGGAGTGCCGGAGGATTAGGGGGGATCTTATGGAGGTGGGTAAAATCACGAGGGGAATAGATAGGGTGAATACACAGAGTCTTTTCGCATGAGTAAGGAAATCAAGAACCTCGGACAAAGGGTTCAAGGTGTGGGGAAAGATTTCATAATAACGAGCTACCACAGGAGGTAGTCAAGGCAGGATTATAACAATATGTGAAAGATATTTGGGCAGGTACATGGATAGGAATGGTTTAGAGATATATGGACCAAACAGACACAAGTGGGATTAGCTTCGATGGAGCATCTTGACTGGCATGGATGAGTTGGGCCGAAGGGCCTGTTTGCAATCTGTATTGTCTTTGTGATACAATTAAATAATATTTCTGTAGCCAAACAGAAGCGGCATGCCACACGTGTGATACATAAGCTTAAAGAATAGTCCTCACAGTGGAGTTTTGCTGAATAAAGAGCTTTGAAATTCCAATAATGAAGTTATTTACAGCGGCCAATATTTAATAAAAGAGAATGGTGTGCTATAGATGAACATACAGCATAAAACAAAGTGCTGGAGGAACTCAGCAGGTCAGGCAGCATCGGTGGGGGAAATGGACAGATGACTGAACTGAACTGAACTGAACTGAACTTTATTTATAGAGCACTTTAAAAACAACCACTGTTGCAACAAAGTGCTGTACATGACTAATCATAAACCTAAAACAAAACAATAAAAACATTAAAAGACAGTAAAAACAATACAAAACAATAATAGAAACACTAAAACAAGAGCAAAGTCTCATGCAGGGGCGAAAGCCAAGGAATAGAAAAGGGTTTTAAGACTAGTTTCGGGTTGAGACCCTTCTTCAAGACTGATGGAGTAGGGGTTAGAAAGTTGGGAAAGAGAGGTGGTTGTGGGCAAAGCCTGGCAAGTGATAGGTGGACAAAGGTGCTGGAGAAACTCAGTGGGTGCAGCAGCATCTAAGGAGCGAAGGAAATAGGCAACGTTCGGGCCGAAACCCTTCTTCAGACTGTGATATCAGAAGTGATAGGTGGATACTGATGAGGGGGTGAGCGTTGGTAGATGGAGGGAGTAAGGGACAAACAGTGGAGGTGAAAAAGAGTCAAAAGATGTCAGGTAAAGAGAGGAGGAGTGAAATGTAATGCTGGAGGGAGGGATATGGATGGAAGGAGATGGGTGGGGTGGGGAAAGAGATGAGATAAAAGGGAAAGGGGGGACTCGGAGATGTGAGACGAGGGGAAAGTAGCTGGGTGACTCGGATGGTGGAATATGGTTCTCGATTCCAGCATCTGCAGTTTCTTGCATCTCATGTTGTTTACAAACTGAGGGGAAGAGGAGAATAGGATCGCAGAGAGATGACATCATGATGTCACCAGCCATTGTGTATTGATGAGGCTGAACAGTTGGTTGATTGAATTAAGTTGAGAATTCATTTATGTTTTGTCTTCACCAGATTAAGAGGAACAAAGACTTCATGGAGCTACTTCACTTAGTGTAGTTTAGTTTGTTGTCACGTGTACCGAGGTACAGTGAAAAGCTTTTGTTGCGTGCCATCCAGTCAGCGGAAAGACAGTACATGATTACAATCGAGCCATTTACAGTGTACAGGTACAGGATAAAGGGAATAACGTTTAGTGCAAGATATGGTTCAGCAAAGTCCAATTAAAGATAGTCCGAAGGTCTCCAATGAGGTAGACAGTAGCTCAGGACCGCTCTCTCGTTGTTAATAGGACGATTCATTTGCCTGATTGCAGCTGGGAAGAGACTGTCCCTGAATCTGGAGGTGTGCGTTTTCACACTTCTGTACCTCTTGCCCGATGCCCAAAACCTGGGGTGCGACTCCTCCTTGCTTATGCTGCTGGCCTTGCCGAGGCAGCATGAAGTGTCGATGGAGTCCGTCTTTTCATCTTTTTTTTTAATTTTTAGTTAGTTAAAGTGTTTTTGTTTCTGGAGTTCTAGACTTTTTTGTGTGTGGGGGGGTGGGGGGGGGAAGGGGGAAACTACCTTTCAGGGTCCCTACCTGGTCGGAGAGGCAGCTTTTCTCCGGGCTGCAGTTTCGACCCGTCCTCGCGGCCTACCAGCGGGCCTGGAGCGGCGTTTCCTGTCGCGGACCGCCCAGAACCACGGCTTCGGCAGCGGCACAGCGCTGGAGCGCTATCGTGGAGCGGGCGATGCCTTGTCCGGGTCGCCGCGCTGGAGCTCCGGTGAGCTGAAGACCGCCGGGAACAACATCGCGGAGCTGCGGGACTGTGGAGTGACCAGCTGCGGGCGGCGGTGCCAAACTGTACACCGGGAGCCTGGGATCTCGCGACGAGATCGCCAGTAGTGGAGCTCCTTGTCAGCTTTGGAAGCCGCGGCCTCCAGTACGGAAGCGGCCGTTCCAGGTGTCCCATGCCGCTGTGAGGATTCTCCCGACGCCGGAGCACCATCACCCGGCGAGAACAGCCTGGAACATCGGGTCTCCGTGGAGGCAACTGTGGAGGCCTCAATTGGCTCGACTATGGGTGAACTGGGGTTGGGGACTGGACTTTGTGCCTTCCCTCATGGTGGGAGCCATTGTGGGGGGATGTTCTTTATGTTTAAATCTCTTATTATTGTTATGTCTGTATTCTTTCTTTATGTGCTGCATTGGCAAGAAGCATTTCACTACACCTAGGTGTATGTGACCAATAAATAACCTTTGAACCTTTTGAACCTTTGGAGTCAGTGGAAGGGAGGTTGGTTTGCGTGATGGTCTGGGCTGCGTCCACAATTCCCTGCTATTTCTTGCGGTCTTGGATGGAGCTGGTCCCAAACCATGCTGTAATGCATCCCGATAAAATTCAACAGTGAAGCATTAAAGTGCATGAAGTTTTTAAAAGATGACTGGATTTGAATGTAAATCAAGCAGGCATTTTGAGGGAGAATGGAAACGCTGAATGTTCTGGCCAACACGAGCTCACCCAGTGCCAGGAGTGTCCAGCAGGTGTCACCATCTGCCCTTCAGCCTACCCTGATGGTGGACAATCCACTGTGTTCCACGGAGGGACTGTGGAGATCTCCCCTCCAACCCTACTGCCCACAGCCACTCACCTCCATTTTACATTTCTTCATGAAGGCATGCAAGCTACGGATCCACAACAGAGCTAACTTAAGAACGGTCCCGACCCGAAAACTCACCTCTCCATGTGTGAGCAGGAACTGCAGATGCTGGTTTAAACCGAAGATAGACACAAAATGCTGGAGTAACTCAGAATAACTCAGATTCTGAAGAAGGGTCTCAACCCGAAACATCACCCATTTCTTCTTTCCAGAAATGCTGCCTGTCCCGTAGAGTTACTCCAGCATTTTATGTCTATCATCACATATTTATGTTCTCCAGAAATGCTACTTGACCTGCTGAGTTACTCCAGCACCTTGTGTCCTTTAGTGTAATAACCAGCATCTGCAGTTCCTTGTTTCTACATTACTGGGATGCAACATTTAGTGCACGATAAAATCCAATAGAGTCTGATTAAAGATAGTTTCAAGGTCTCCAATTTGGTGGATGGGAGCTCAGGACTGCTCTCCAGCTGTGGTAGGATGGGTCAATTGCCTGATAACAGCTGGGAAGAAACTGTCCCTGAATGCATGAAAAATGTTCCCAATGGTGGGTGAGTTCAGAAACAGGGGGCCACAGTCTTAGAATAAAGGGGAGGTCATTTAAGACTGAGGTGAGAAAAAACTTTTTCACCCAGAGAGTTGTGAATTCGTGGAATTCCCTGCCACAGAGGGCAGTGGAGGCCAAGTCACTGGATGGATTTAAGAGAGAGTTAGATAGAGCTCTAGGGGCTAGTGGAGTCAAGGGATATGGGGAGAAGGCAGGCACGGGTTATTGATAGGGGATGATCAGCCATGATCACAATGAATGGCGGTGCTGGCTCGAAGGGCCGAATGGCCTCCTCCTGCACCTATTTTCTATGTTTCTATGTTTCTATGTAATCTGGAGGTGTACGTTTTCAATCCTGCCTGATGGGAGAGTGGAGAGAGTGGAGAGTGTCCAGGTGAGATTGGACTTAGATTATGCTGGAGCAGCGTGAAATGTAGATGGAGTCAATGGAAGGGAGGTTAGTTTGTGTGATGGTCTGGGCTGCGACAACTCTGCAATTTCTTGCAATCACTCTCAATCCGGACGACTGCCTACAATGGAGAAACAGAAAAATGGACTGAAAAACATTTAGGCGTCTCACTTAAAATGCCTGACCACAAAGAATATACCGCTACCTTTTGTCTGAAAACTCTACTACATTCATGATTTAACTACTTTTCCATAATGATTATATTCAACGACTAAAAATAACTACACAAAACTCTGAAGTCATATTTATAAATTTAACAGAACATAGATCTATTGTACGCAGTATATAGTTTTCATAGCCTTTCTGAACCTTAATGAATTACCAATCAATTATTTATAGAGAAACATTTCAATTAGAATTCTACTCAAGTTAAATTCAGATATCTGCACAATTTCTATGTAAGCTCTGACACGGATTTTGCACCGATTTCAATTCAAATGCTGCCCAGATATTTCACTCTTTGAAGACTTTTATGTTCGAAAATTGCATAGGTTCTGCACATCCATTTTCCAACTCCACACAGAATTAACAAAAAAAAATCAAATTATGTTTCTATACACAATTAAGAAATCTCTGCAAATTCTGCACACATGCCTGCACACCATCCGCCACTGATCCCGATACGAATTCAGCAGCAACTCTGCACAAATTCCACACGGACATCCACACACATTTAATCTGGTCTTGGCACAAGTTTAACAAGGGTGGCTACACGATTGCTACACAGAATTCTGCAGTGATTTCTACGTCAATTCTAAATATATGATCATAAAAATTCTTAATTCTCTATCTAAATGGACCTATAAGACAAACCCCACACTGACATCTACACTAGTTCTACAAGACAATCACACAATTTCTTCACAGGCTTCGACATAAATTCTGCACTTACTTTCATACAAATTCTTCTTTGACTTCTGCACAAAGCATAACGCACCCGACTTTTAGATAAATGTTGCATAGAATTCAACAAAAATCGCACATTACCTTCCACACATATTCTGACAGAATTCTACACAAATTCTGAACAAACATTTTTGCATTTTGCAAGATTAAAAAATCCTATGATAGAATAGCATGGCACAGTGGTACAGCGGGTAGTGCTGCTGCCTCACAGTACCGGAGACCCGGGTTCCATCCTGATCTCATATGCTGTCTGTGCGGAGTTTGCACATTCGCCCTGTGACCAAATGGTGCTCCGGTTTCCTCCCACATCCCAAAGACTTGCGGGTTGTAGGTTAATTAGAACTCTGCAAAGCGCCCCTAATGTGCAGGGAGTAGATAATGTGCAGTGGGATAATATAGAACTAGTGTGAATGGGTGATCGATGGTCGGCGTGGACTTAGTGGGCTGAAGGGCTGAATTCTGGAGGTGGCCAAAGACACAGGTGATGATTGCAGTACTAAATTAAATGGAATACAAGTTCCACTGAGTCATCTAAACCATTTCAAAACAAACTTTGGCAGTTATTCTAAACACTCTTTGTATACTAATCTTTTGCAGAGTGCACATAAGATCAAGGTACCCCCACAAGAGTTTTAGAAATGATTAAAGAGAAATGACCAAAGAAAATATAGTCCTTCAGAGAACAATAAACCGTTACCTGCATGTGGAGCAGTTGGGAGATATGTGTCTAACTAGGAATGAATATGTGACCACCCTATCCACTGTAGAAGGGTCTCGACCCAAAACGTCGCCTATCCATGTTCTCCACTGATGCTGCCTGACCCGCTGAGTTACTCCACACTTTGTGTCTATTTTCGTAAACCAGCATCTGCAGTTCCCAGTGTCTGCCTCAATCACAGTTTAAACTAGTATATAGATAACTAACTGTTTGATCTCTCCAGACCCTGGGAAAACAGTCAGCATTCACAATCATTACTCATGTGAACAGAGTGTAGGAAGGAACTGCACATGCTGGTTCACACCAAAGATGGACACAAAGTGCTGTAGTAACTCAGTGGGACAGGCAGCATCTCTGGATAGAAGGAATGGGTGACATTTCGGGTCAACACCCTCCTTCAGACTGAGAGTCGAGTGAGAGGAAAACACAGAGATATGGAAGGGAAAGGTGCTAAAATGAGACATCAGAGGACAAAGTTCAAGGAAAATGAAGAATAGATCATTGTTAGCGTGGAGAAGTTACAACGAAGCATACAAAGGTAAAATTTAACCATGGGGACAGTCAGACCGGACAGAGAACTTGGAAGGGAGAGGGATGGAGAGAGAGAGAAATCAAGGGTTACCCATTTTATCTCTGTATGTTTCATTGTCACGTTTTCCTAGCTAACAATAATCTATTCCACATTTTCCTTGATCACCATCCCCTTTGATATCTCGATTTTACACCTTACCCTTCCTTATCTCAGTGACCCTCTCCCCTGGCTCTCAGTCTGAAGAAGGGTCTTGACCCAAAACGGCACCCATTCGTTTTATCCAGAGATGCTGCCTGGCCCGCTGAGTTCCCCTTTGAACAAACCTGGCAACCCAGCATAAGATATGGGGGTTGCCTTCCAGATAACAGCACAGGTGGTGCAAGGAACCATATTCACATCTGGTCACAATTGTGGAGCACAGTGAGCTGGCAGGACTGAACTAATCGCTCAGATCTTGCATTCTGACCTTGCCAGAGCATAGTACGCCTGGTTTGAGGAGGTGTTTTGAATGGAAGCGAATGGCTGTGGGAGTCTCAGGAAGGATTTTGGTAATTTAGTATTTCAAATAAATTACCAGTTTTAAGATATTCCTTCAAATTGTTCCAAAAACTTATTTTAAATCTCTAAAGGCTTGTTAACGTTGATTTCTGTAAGTGCTTAAAGGTGTTCAGAAGTGTTTAAAAGGTGTTAAAAAGTGTGTTCAAATTGAAGGTATTTAAAATAGTTTGACAGCGGATTGAAGTACTTAAAGATGTTTCAAGTTGTGTTTAAAATATGTAAAAGTGTTTTAAGATTTTAAAGGGGTTGAGTGTCTTAACATTTAAGCTTCTGTTTATTTATTGTCTCAGAGATATCCTTTGCTATAAAAGGTTGTAGGTGTTGATTTGGCCAAGGCTTTGAACAGACTTTGCCACAAACATTTGTTTGTGTTTTGAGGGCAGATCGAGTGTTAGCCTCTCTGCATCACTCCACCAATATAGGAAAGGATATTGGGGGCGGCACAGTGGCACAATGGTAGAGCTACTGCCTTACAGCGCCAGAGACCCACGTTTGATTCTGCCTGTGGGTACTGTCTGTAGGGGTTTTCTTTCTGTGACCACGAGGGTTTTCTCCGGGTGCTCAGGTTTCCTCCCACACTCCAAAGACGTACAGATTTGTGGGTTAATTGGCTTGGGTAAAATTGTAAATTGTTCCTCTTGTGTAGGATGGTATTAGTGTACGAGGTAATCGCTGGTCGGCATGGACTCGGTGGCAGTGACGTGCGGTGAGGTCAATGGCTAGGGAGGTACCGGCTAGTATCAGTGCCCAGCCTCCCTATATAGATCACCGCCTCTCCCCGAGGAGAGAAAGGGTGGAGCCATGGCTGGGAGGGAGGTGATAGGGAAGAGAGGGGGGAGAGAAAGAGAAGGGAGAGGGAGAATGGAGAGAGAGAAGATCGAGATGAGAATAGAGATAGATACGAGAAGAGAGAGGATAGCTATATATAGCTATACTATCGGCGATATCGACTCTCTCTCTGCTCTCTAGAGCTCTCTCTCGCTCTCTCTCTCTCTCTCTATCTCGCTCTCTCTCCTCTCTCTCTCTTCTCTCTCGCTCTCTCTTCTCTCTCTCTCTCTCTCTCTCTCTCTCTCTCTTCTCTCTCTCGCTCTCTGCTTCTCTCTCTCTCTCCTTCTCTCTCTTCCTCTCTCTCTCTTCTTCTTCCTCTCTCTCTCCTCTCTCTTTCTCTCTCTCTCTCCTTTCTTTTCTCTCTCTCTCTCTCTTTCTCTCTCGTCTCTCTCTCTCCTTTCTTATCTCTCTACCTTCTCTCTTCTTCTCTCTCGCTCCTTTTTCCCGCTCTCCTTTGTCTCTCTCCTTTCTCTCTCTCTCTCTCTCGATGAGAACAGGAACGATGGCACGTTATAAACCGCAGCCGTCCCATTCTGACCACAGCCGAACCCCCCCACCGCACCATTGCACCCTTCTTCACAGCGGCCATGTGATGTCTCAGCTCTGACAATTCGAGGGATCTAACCGGTAACAACACTAAGAGCAGCCCCGGGCCGCAGCGCTCCCCGACTCGAATCTGAGCTTGAAAAATCAGGTGGTGGGCCTGATGTGTCCCGCGGGCCATATTTTTGTAGACTCCTGTTTTACATGAACTAAACAAAAATGTACAGAAGTACAACAATTGATGACTTTATTATTGTGATAAGTATAGATCTATTTTTTTTAAATCTAATAACTTTCTAATGTACCGACAAAGTCTACCTTCCCAAGTGGCGTATCTTGTTCCGCTCCATGACCTTTGGTCTGCGCCGCCGCTGCTGAAGCTCGCTAACGTGGAGGGAGAGTGAGGTAGCGTCAATTACGTGGGCTGAGCCTACGTAATTGACGCTCGCTCTTCCTCCACTGGGCTCAAGACACGCCCCCTTGTGAGGCAGATGTGATCGTTGCCTCCCCTGGAGCTTTTTCAATGCAGTGTTATGATGAGACCAGTGAGTACAAATTTAAATATATTTAAATGTGAAATAAGCTACCTGGACTATGGAAGGTGAGGTTTCATAGGCAATGAAGGGGTTTACACACTTTACATTGGTGACATACATAGAGATAGTAACAGGCACACGCTTATTGCCCGCGCTCCATCCAGTTTCTGAGGGGTGGCGCAATCAGAGGGGAGGCTCAGCTCGCCGCTGCCTCACCTCTTATCTCTCCTTGAATTTGCAGCGGAGCTACGCAAATTTGGCGATTTTGACTATAAAAAATCATTAGATTCATATAGAAATGACATTTATAACACAGATCAGTGGGAAAATCTTTATATTTATCTTATTTTATTATTATTTTTCTTTACTTTTCTTAACAGCTATTTTCATTGGGAGTATGACAGGTGAGGCTCTGCCTCCCCCGACCGCACGTCCCTGCTCGGTGGGCCAAAGTGCCTGTTTCCACGCTGTACCTCTAAAGTCTCCAGCCTAAGGACATATCACAGAGGACACTATGCAATAAGGGTCACTTTATTTACCACAATCAGAAGTGGACATTGCCAGGAACACAGCATTGAAGATAGAAACAAAAAGCTGGAGTAACTCAGTGGGACAGGAAGCATCGCTGGAGAGAAGGAATGGGTGATGTATCGGGTCGAGACCCTTCCTCAGACTAAGAGTCGGGGTGGAGGGGGGGAACTAGAAGTAGAACTTCTTCAAAGAAGGCATACCTTGAGGAGATTCTGCAGTGGAGCAGTTCCTTCCTAAACAACATTGACCCCATTATCTGCTGTCGAAACAGGAATTGAAATGAATTGAAAGATACAGCAGGGAAACAGGCCCATCGGCCCATTGAGTCCATGCTGACCATCGATCGCCCGTTCACACTAGTTCTATGTTATCCCACTTTCACATCCAATCCTTACACATTCGGGGCAATTTTACAGAGGGCCACTCAACGTGCAAACTCCGCAGAAACAGCACCCCAAGTCTGGATGGAACTTGAGTCTCTGAGTTTGTGAGGCAGCAGCTCTACCAGCTGCACCACCATGCTGCTTCTTAAGATTATGACCATCCACCTCATGGATGGCCTCAATCATCAGCAAAGGAAAGGGGAATATTTCCAGCTGAAAATGTCAGGCTTTTGCTTTGAGGAACAACTGTTATGATGTCAACTGGTACCATTGTTTATCATTACCATTCTGAAGAAGTTTTTATAATTATTCTGTATCTTCAGGTTTTAAACTGCACCAATTTCTTTCCTGATCTGCAACTTTTCTCTTCCTTACATGCTTCTGTGTCAGTGCCTTTAACCCAGTCAGTCCCTCTAATTTGGTTTCAAATCATCTCCCATCCCGTCCTCCATTTCCCTCTTATGTCCCCCTTATTTCTTGGGGCCACGGGTGCTGTCTGTACAGAGTTTGCATATTCTCCCTGTGACCGTGTGGGTTTTCTCCGGGTGCTCTGGTTTCATCACACACTCCAAAGATGTGTGAGTTTTTAGGGTAATTGGCCTCTGTAAATTGCCCAGTGTTTAGGGAGTGGATGAGAAAGTGGGATAACATAGAACTAGTGTGGTATACACTAACTGCGGGAGTAACTCGCTTGGGCAGCTTACAACACATGAATATCGACTTCTCTAACTATATGTAACCATTGCTTTCCCTCTCCCTCCATCCCTCCCCCATCCTAGTTCTCCGACCAGTCTGACTGTCTTCCTGATTACATTTTATCTTTGTATGCTTCGTTGTCACCTTCCCATAGCTAATGGCCCTGTCCCACGGTACGAGTTCATTCCAAGAGCTCTCCCGAGTTTGCCCTGATTCAAACACGGAGATTTACGGTAATGGCCGCTCGTCGGTACTCGGGGCTCTCGTGGACATTTTTCAACATGTTGAAAAATCTTCATGAGTCTTACCTGCCGTTAGCGAGTCTTCCCAAGTACCTGCCGTTAGCGTTATGAGCCGCTAAGAGACGTCGCCGAGCTTCAACGTACCCGCTACATTCATTCTCCGTGCTTACCATGAGTTTGATTTTTTTTTTAACTCGGGAGAGCTCTTGGAATGAACTCGTACCGTGGGACAGGGCCGTAACAATGATCTATTCTACCTTTTTCCTTGATCTTCATTCCCTTTGATGTCTCCTTTTCATACCTTACACTTCCATATCTTTGTATCTCCCTCTCCCCTGACTCTCAGTCTGGAGAATGGTCTCCACCTGAAACATCACCCATTCCTTCCATCCAGAGATGCTGCCTGTCCCGCTGAGTTACTCCATCAAGTCGAGTCCATCTTCGGTGTAAACCAGCATCAGCAGTTCCTCCCTACACATGGAACTAGTATGAACGGATGCCGTGGACTTGGTGGGCCGAAGGGCCCAGATACATGCTCTCTGTACTAAAAGCAAAGTCAGCAAAGTAGAAAATTAAGGATGGAATGAAGTCTCTGATCATGTTATCCAGAGAGGTTAATACAACTATAGTTCCAGATGTTGCTGACAAGTTAATCCTCTGCATTTACCCAGATGTAGATGGTCGACTTTATCTGGAGTTGAACCAGGAGCTGCTGCTGAGATGTGGTTCGACACGACTTAGAGTACGACCAGCCTGGGTGCCTAACAGCTGTGCAAACAGAAGGTAAATGAATCTCCAGGGCCGGATATAATGCAGCCCAGGATCCTCGAGGAACGCGAGGAGAAAATTGCAGGAAGCCAAGCACCGATTTTCTGAGAAGTCACTGAAAACTGGATTAGTGTCTGGGGACAGGAAGAAGGCAGATGTTATATCTCTTTCGGGACAAAAAAAAGTAACAGTCTTCGAGTTTGATGATCACTATTGATAGAATGATGGAGAGCTATATTAAAGAATCAAGAGCATATACGAAGACGTAGCCAGCATGTTTTCAGGAGAGACGAGGAGAGAAAGGTAAAGCCAGAGGGAGGGCTTGGGGTGGATGAGGAATGGTTAATGTTAGCATAGTGGTGTGGAGAGAGCATGCTCATCAAAGACTGCACTGGAAAGAATTCTGGTTTCTGTGTCACCACTTTGTAACATACTATAGACAATACACAATAGGTGCAGGAGTAGGCCATTCGGCCCTTCGAGCCAGAACCGCCATTCAATGTGATCATGGCTGATCATCCCCAATAGGTACCCCGTTCCTGCCTTCTCCCCATATCCCCTGACTCCGCTATTTTTAAGAGCCCTATCTAGCTCTCTCTTGAAAGCATCCAGATAACCTGCCTCCACTGCCCTCTGAGGCAGAGAATTCCACAGACATTCTACATTGTGTGCCAAGTAGCATCAGTACTTTGGAGGGAAATGATGGCATAGGGTGATGATGTCAAGGGAATATACATGAAACTGAAATAATTTTGTATGAATATTTTGCCTGTTCGTATTAGAATTGTCTAAAGACTATTTTAATGAGGCCAGTAACTCATCCCTCTTCGCGTCAGACACTGTAAGGTGCCTTCCCGAGTCATTCAGTGCTTGGAAAATTAATGAGGTGAAAAATTCAACTCTGTACATTTATAATTGCTTAATTCTTTTCCTGTGTGTGGTACACCTGGCAGAGATTTGTGGTGGAGTTTACAGGGAACCGGCAGTAAAATTCTAATGACGTGATAAAATATGAAGCCGGTGCTAAATAATGTCAACTTCAAGTTGTATCTGGCACAGTGCATCGAATAACAAAGCCGGTCCACAGGAGAATAGACCTGGAGAAATATTTCATCAAAGTCTTTTCTTGCACTCCTTTAAAGTGATGCAGGAAGATAGAATATTGTAATATCAAAATTCAAATTTGATAAAACTTCTCAAATTTAATCTCTTCTACATTAATGCTAATCATGATACTTGATGCACTTCTAATTAACAGCCTCCAGGATAGTGTGCATCTTCTGAATGTAAATGTAACATATTTTAATTGCTGGCAATGGAAGCAATAATCTGAATAGAAATCTGCCCAAAAAGGTTAA
Organism: Amblyraja radiata; assembly: GCF_010909765.2. Taxonomy (NCBI): domain Eukaryota; kingdom Metazoa; phylum Chordata; class Chondrichthyes; order Rajiformes; family Rajidae; genus Amblyraja; species Amblyraja radiata. The sequence continues at coordinate 42,881,230 of NC_045975.1, forward strand.
CTTATACTACAACGATTTACTTTACACAAATTGAAAGATTTTGATAAAGTGCAGCCCTTAAAAAGCATTATCACCGAACAAGTGTTGCCATTTCTGGCAGGCCGGGTTTAGATGTTATTGTAGTCTTAAGAAACTGCAAATACTGGAATCTTGTGACAAAACTCAAAGTGCTGGAGGAACTCAACGGGTCAGGCAGTATCTGTGGAGGGAATGGACAGGCGGCGTTTGTGATCGGGACCTTTCTGCAGACTCAATCTAGACTTAATTGTAGCTGTGTGAAGTACAAAAACAAATAACTCCTCTAACTCCCCTTCTGAATGTGTCCACACTACCCTAGGTGTCATCTAGGAACCTGTACAAACACATTGGGCGCCTAGGGCATTTAAGGAAGACTGTCCCTTCCCACTCTGTCATGTATATGTTGGCATAAGCTGGGGCAAACTTGTTCCCCATTGCCATCCTTTTGACTTGTAAGTAGAACACCCCGTTAAATTCAAAAAAGTTTTGCGGAAGTATGCAGGTTGTGGTGAAACTGGAAATTGTAGTTGTTTAACCAAAGGAAGGATATACGGTATAGGGAAGGCGGTAAAATGGCTCACCAGACTAACTCCTGTTCATTGAGAAAAGCTTGACAAGAATAAACTCACCTCCTGATTTTATTATAGCATATAAATTCTTAAGAGCAGTTCATTTTATTTGTGGACATGTCTATGTCTATCTGTGTCTGTCTATGCAGATGGAGGTCCGAAGCCAAAGGTCACAAGTGTAGGGGTAAGCTCATAAAAAAAAACAAAGTAATAAAAAAAGATCTAGTGTTAGCCTCTCTGCATCACACCACCAATATAGGAAAGGACATTGGGGGCAGAGCTACTGCTTTACAGTGCCAGAGACCCGGGTTCCATCCTGACAACCAAGCTGTCCGTACAGAGTTTGTACATTTTCCATGTGACCACATGGGTTTTCTCCGGGTGCACCGGTTTCCTCCCAGACGTGCAGGTTTGAAGATTAATTGGTTTGGGTAAATTGTAAATTGTCCCTAGTGTGTAGGATAGTGCTAGTGTACGGGGTGATCAAGTCTAAAGTAAAGTCTTAAGTGTAAAGTCCTTTAAGCTATTTGGACTGTTTAAGGGCCTGAATGTCTAATTTTATGAACACATTTTTTATTTTAAACTTTTTCCTTGTAATAAAACCGGTAATTTAAAATTGAAGATCATAAAAATGATAATTTGGAAGATTTGGAAATCTAGTTTTAAAACTTTTTAGATGTGCCTGTACATCATACACGTGCATACAATCACAAAAAGCACAATTTTGAAGGATTAGCATGTTGAGAGGTGTTGAGAATGAGGTTTCTCAGACTTCAATTCAGTTATTTGCTATTTGTGACTAGGATGAAGAGAGATTTTTATCACTGATGGGATGTGATTCTCTCAAAATCTAATTTTAGTTTAGTTTAGTTTATTATTGTCATGTGTATCAAGGTACAGTGAAAAGCTATTTTGTTGCATCCTATCCAGTCAGCAGAAAGATTACACGCGATTGTAACCAAGCTGATCACAGTGTATAAATCAAGGATAAAGGGTATATCATTTAGTGCAGGCATGGGCGGAAATCCCAGGGGGCACATGGGGGGAGGGGGGCACGTCCCCTCCATGTTTTGAGAGGTGGGGGGAAATCCCCACCACGTTTTGTAATTGGATTTTTAAATTCGGTGAAAAAAATCTATTAATAATCTCCGCGACAAAGTGGGGGTGGGACTGATGATCGAGGCCGCTGATTGGATGAGAGTGACGTTGGTCAGCAGGTACTGGGGGCGGGTGGAGGGAAACATGGTGATTCAGCGCGATGATTGGGGGAGGGAGGTGTCGGTCAGAGGCAAAAGTAGGGGGGTGGGACTGAGGATAGAGCGCGGTGATTGGAGGAGGGAGACGTCCTGGTGGAGCAAAGACCATCGAGCGGAGTTTGAATCGACCCGTTCGTGGGCCTTTCACCGCCCCGTGCAGCCGCGGTGTCTTCCATCGTCCCGCGGTCAAATTGCTGCGTCGAGGCGATCGAGGCTCCCGATGTTGAAGCCCACGCCAGGGGATGTAAGATCCCATGGCCGATTATAAGCTGCGACGGGCGATGAAAGGCCCCGCGAACGGGGCGGATGAAGCTGTTGTTGCTGCAGTTCGGAGCCGATCACCAACCAGGTCGGCTCCTGATGTTACCATCCACGGGGCCCACGGCTGAAGTCTCCGAAGTCTCGTGTGTGTGCGTGCGTGCGTGCGTGTGCATGTGTGTATGCGTGTGTGTGTGTGGGGGTGTGTGCGTGTGCATGGGCGTGTGCGTGTGTGTGCATGTGGGTGTGTGTGTAGCCGCCAAGAGATTGTGTCCCCCCCCCCCCCCTCATATTTTGATAGTGATTTCCACCCCTGAGTGCAGGATAAAGTCCGATTAAAGATAGTTCAAAGATAAGAGGACGGTTCATTTGCCTGATAACACAAACCTGTATGTACATACTGTATACACTGTATCTATACACTGTAAATGGATCGATGGTAATCATGTAATGTCTTTCTGTTGAATGGTTAGCATGCAACAAAAGTTTTCACTGTACCTCGGTACACATGATAATAAATTAAACTAAACTATAACAGCTGGGAAGAAACTGTCCCTGAATCTGGAGGTGTGCGTTTTCACACTTCGCTACCTCTTGCCTGATGGGAGAGACCGGTGTAGTGGCCGGGGTGCGACTGGCCCTTAATTATGCTGGTGGCCTTGCTGAGGCAGCGTGAAGTGTAGATAGAACTACACTTCCTAGAGAGACACAAAAACCTGGAGTAACTCATCAGGACAGGCAGCATCTCTGGAGAGAAGAAATGGGTGACGTTTGGGGTCAAGACCCTTCTTTAGACTCTGATGTTTCGACCCGAAACGTCACCCATTCCTTCTCTCCTGAGTAAAGGGCCTGTCCCACGAGCATGTGACTCCATGCGGCAAGCACGACCTAACATGGTTGCTTGAGCCGTACGGCCTCGCGGGGCCGTATGGAGTTGTGCGGAGCTGGTCCCGACATCGCGCGGGGCTCTGAAAAACTGACCGTGTTCAAAAATTCCGCGCGGCAATGGCCTGCCAGCCCGCAGCCGCCTCGACGCCGTACGCACCGCTTCAACGGGCATACACAGCATCTCGACGCCGTACGTCACGCGCGAACTTCCCGCGGACTCCGCTCGAACTTCACGTCACTCACTCGACCTCCGCGCGGCCCCCGCTTCTGGTTTGGTTGCGCTCGCCGCATGCAGGTCGCATGCTCATGGGACAGGCCCTTTACTCTAGCATTTTGTGTCTATCTTCAATTTAAACCAGCATCTGCAGTTCCTTCCTACGCTTCTTAGAGGTTGGCCTTTGTTTACTCATTGAGGGTCCATAGAGCTTAAGATTTTCAGTCCGTTTTTCGTTCTGCGGTAGGATGGTTATAGTTTTTATTAATGTTCTGCAAAATAAATGCTTATGTTTATTAAATAAAACTTCTCTCGAGAGACATTGCCATATGAATATTCAGGCTACAGAGAGCATAAACCTATTATTGCTATTTTGAATCAGTCATTAACTTTTTTTTCAATTAGTGCTCAAATTGTTAGTGACATCTATGAATAATTCCACAAGTACATTTAAAGGACAACCATAATTGTTTTCATTCTAATATCTATTTAAACTAACCCAAGCAAGATATGAGGTGTTCCTCCAATTTGCATGTGGCCTACTCTGGCATGGAGGAGGCCCGGGGTGGGAGATTGCAACCTTCACGTGGTCCGCCCTGTTTCAACTAATGCAGTCAACCTGACGTGCACAATCAAATAAGATCAAATAGAACAAGTTGTCCTACAACGTCAGGCTGTGCACTACGTACGCAAGAAGAAGAGGCGGCCCAGGACAGTGAGGTCAGTGTGGGAATGGGAAGGGGAGATAACATGGTTAGTAAACTCTCGGACTCAATTCCAGCAGTTACATAGTGTAGCTACTAGGACTCAAACATATGTAAAGATACAACATATTTTATTCAGCACTTACAGCTCAGGATCTGCAGTACGTTACGTTTCCACCTGATGTAGGTGAGTTGTGATAGTATAAAGCAAGTATTAGGCGGGGCTTCTACTAACAATTGGCTAGCATGCAATAGCCGATCAACATCTCTTCTTGTAGGAAATGAAGAAACCACGGAGCCTGAAACATGCATATGATGGGGGAATATTAAGATTACGCTGGCAAGATTACACAAAGTCGCCATATCTGTCTGGTGGTCTACAAACCCGTCCAGCCCTCATGCGGTAGGAGACTGCCTCACCTCCTTTCATAGAAACATAGGAACATAGAAAATAGGTGCAGGAGGAGGCCATTCGGCCTTTCGAGCCAGCACCGCCATTCCTTGTGATCATGGCTGATCGTCCCCTATCAATAACCCGTGCCTGCCTTCTCCCCATATCCCTTGACTCCACTAGCCCCTAGAGCTCTATCTAACTCTCTCTTAAATTTCGCCGGGAAACTGACAGGAAGGGAGAGGGGATGCGACTGGCGACCCAGCAGGGCTGGTTGGAGACGCCGCAGGCGAGGCAAGCGCTGACCAACACGGGAAACCCGTGGCAGGAGGAACGGCTGGTGGTGGGGGTCTCTGGAACGGCTGCAGGAGGGAAGGCAAGAGGTGGTGCATCTGGACCAGGAGTTACAGGACGTGGTTCCTTCACTTGAAGGATATGTTGACGGTTGCGTCGTTAGAGGACTCCGTCCACTTCGACCAGGTAGCTCGGCTATTGCATGCTAGCCAATCATAGTGCTTGTTAGTAGAAGCCCCGCCTTATCCTTGCTTTACCCCTGCGAAAGGAGGTGAGGCGGGGCTTCTACAAACAAGCACTATGTTTGGCTAGCATGCAATAGCCGATTTACAGCAACCAAAGACTGTTTAGTGTGTAGGAAGAAACTGCAGATGTTGGTTTAAACGGAAGATGGACACAACATGTTGGAGTAAATCAGCAAGTCAGGCAGCATCTCTGGAGAAAAGGAACAGGTGATGTTTTGGGTCAGACTCTGCAGAAGGATTTTGACCCGAAACATCACCTATTCCTCTTCGCCAGAGATTCTGCCTGACCCACTGAGTTACCCCAGTTTTTTGTGTCTATCTTTGGTTGTATATAGGTATTTATGGACAGGATAGTTGCAGTACACACCAAGATTTGAAGTCTGTAAGCCTCTTCTTCTCTAACAGAATATCAGGGAGAATGATAACACAGAAAATTGTTTTAGAAAATAAATAGAAACTGATTTAATCATTTGAAGAATAGCGTGAGGTTGTCAGTACATTACAAAGTAACGTTTCTGACTAAAAGCCCTGTCCCACTGTACAAGTTCATTCAAGAGCTCTCCCGAGTTTAAAAAAAAATCAAACTCATGGTAAGCACGTAGAATGAACGTAATGGGTACGTCAGAGCTCGGGGACATCTCTTAGCGGGTCGTAACGCCAACGGCAGGTACTCGGGAAACGCGATAAGCTCAGGAAGACTCGTGAAGATTTTTCAACGTTGAAAAATGTCCACGAGAGACCCGAGTACCTACAAGCGTCCATTACCGTAAATCACCAAGTTCGAATCAGGGCAAACACGGGAGAACTCTTTGAATGAACTCTTACAGTAGGACAGGGCTTTACACTGATAAGCTTCTGCTATAGTTATCACATTAAAAAAGCTAAGCAGACTGTCGTTGACAGGAAAAAAAATGGCAAATAGTCAAAGGCAACCAAATGCAAGATTTATTTTATATTTTTAACAATATATTCTAAATGGTTACATGCTCACAATCTACCATTATATATCCTGTATCATTATCTGATGGGTCTGTTTCCACACTATATCTCTGAACTGTAGTCTTTTAAGGAGAGCTTAGACTAAACTGCCTGAAGAGGTGACGGAAACTTATTCCGTAAATAATTTAAAAAATGAAGATGGATAACAATGAAAATGGATTCAACCCATGTAAGATGCAAGATCTTACGGATCAGGCAGCATCTCTGGAGTAAAAGAATAGGTGATGTTTTGTGTTGGAACACTTCATCAGATTGAATGTTAGAGGGGGGGGGGGATAAAATGGTGGGAAAAGGCCAGAACAATTCAGGGCCGGCAAATGACCTCAGGAAGGGTGGAGCCCACAATGGCTCATTGTTGGCTGTGGAAGGTGTGCTAATGAGAGGAATGCAAGGATGGGAGTAGTGGAACTGGTAGGGTGACAAAGGTGGGGGAGGAGAGGTGAAGGATTGCAGGAGTTACTTGAAATTAGAGAAATCAACATTCCTACTATTGGGTTGTAAACTGTCCAAGCTAAATTGCATTCAGCTATAGGATGTGTCTATAGGATGTAGACAATAGACAATAGACAATAGGTGCAGGAGCAGGCCATTTGGCCCTTCGAGCCAGCACCGCCATTCAATGTGATCATGGCTGATCATCCCCAATCAGTACCCCGTTCCTGCCTTCTCCCCATATCTCCTGACTCTGCTATTTTTAAGAGCCCGATCTAGCTCTCTCTTGAAAGCATCCAGAAAACCTGCCTCCACCGCCCTCTGAGGCAGAGAATTCCACACTTATGTCTGTACATGTAGGAGACATAAGGAACCGCAGATGCAGTTTCAAAAAACAAAACAAAATGCTGGAGTAACTCAGCTGGTGAGGCTGAGGGTTGGGTCCAAGGCCGGATTTACATATAAGCTAGACAAACTTAACCTTAGGGCCTCGAGATCTAGGAGGGCCTATGCTCGCTGCACCAAGGTATGTTAATGGCGTTGTGGCGTTGTGGAGATAGTGGCGTTGTTACAAAACCTACCATCGGTGGCACTGTGCTTGCGATTCCGGAGGCTTTGGATGGGCGGGATTAGAATGCAGGTGAGGTTTATATGTGTTGTGGAGAGGAATTTGCTCCACAGATCCTTGGATCATTGGAAGTGCAGGACAAAGCAAAAGGTATGTAGTTTATTTAACCCTTCCCCCCGCCGAACCTCGCTGCTGCACCTGGGGCCTACCCACTTCCAATCCGCACTGGGGGCCTATCAACCTCGCCACCGCACCTGGCCGACCCACATCGCACCGGGCCCATCCAACTTCGCCGCCGCACCGGGCCCATCCAACTTCGCCGCCGCACCGGGCCCATCCAACAATGCCGCCGCACCGGGCCCATCCAACAATGCCGCCGCACCGGGCCCATCCAACAATGCCGCCGCACCGGGCCTACCGAACATCGCCGCCGGACCGGGGCTCTCCAAACATGGCCGCCGCACCGCGCCCTACTCACCTCGTCGCCTCACCGGTCTGGCCGATCCACGCCGTCCCACCGACCATCCGCCCACTGGGACCTCCCACGCATCGCCCGCCGACCCCGACTCTACTGCCCGTGGGCTCCTACCATCGGGTCCGCCAACCCTCGCCACTGCACCTCCCTCCAACAGCCCGCAGCCGTCGCCTTACCTAGAGCCTGGACTCAACCCTGGGCCTGAAGCCTCCATGCTGCTAACTCCCACTCCCCTGGGTTTGACTGCACTGGGTCCTAGTGCCAGTCTTCCCAAACCTGGTAACCTCAGTGGCTGGTCCACTGGGTCTTCCCCATCCCCCTCAAACTATGTGACCCCTGCTCTTCCCCACCCACACTACAGTCCTCATACCCCCTACCCCCTGACCACCCCCCCCCCCACCCCCCCCCCCCCATCAGATATCACCTCGGCCTCAGTTCACTCACCTGCCTTCCTCCGGCCCCAACCCCCATCCCTGCCGTGTGATCACCATCCCCCCTGACCTCCCCCTCTCCGACACTGAACGGTCAGTCCTCAGCAGAGGTCTTATCTTTGTCCCCCTCCGTCCCCACCTCAATGAGTTCCTCGCCCACCACGACTTGGAGCTCTTCTACCGTCGCATCCGCCTCACAGCGTTCTTCCACGGGAAGGAGTCCTCTGGACCATGACCCCCCACAGACGGGCACCAGGCCACTATCTCCAGCACCATCACTGACTTCATCCACTCCAGCACCCTGCACCCCCCCCCCCCCCCAGCCTCCAACCTCATCGTTCCCCAGCCCCACCTGGCCCAATTTTACCTTCTCCCCAAAATCCACAAACCTGACTGTCCTGGTAGACCCATTGTCTCTGCCTGTTCGTGCCCTACCGAACTTATTTCCACATACCTTGACTCCATCCTACCCCCCTGGTTAAATCCCTCCGTAACTATGTTCAAGACTATCACAGGTGATAGACTTCTGACCGACATCCACTATAAACCCACTGACTCCCATGGCTATCTAGACTACTCTTCTTCCCACCCTGCTTCCTGTAAGGACTCCATCCCCTACTCCCAATTCCACCGTCTACGCCGCATCTGCTCCCAGGATGAGGTGATTCACACCAGGGCATCGGAAATGTCCTCCTTCTTCAAGGAACGGGGGTTCCCCTCCCCTACTATAGATGAGGCTCTCACCAGGGTCTCTTCCATACCCCGTAACACTGCTCTCTCACCCCATACCCCCACTCGTAATAAGGGCAGAGACCCCTAGTCCTCACCTTTCACCCCACTAGCCGTCACATACAACAAATAGTCCTCCCTCATTTTCGCCACCTCCAACGTGACCCCACCACTCGCCACATATTCCCATCTCCCCCCCCCCCGTCTGCTTTCCGCAAAGACCGCTCCCTCCGCAACTCCCTGGTCAATTCTTCCCTTCCCTCCCGCACCATCCGAAGTCCACAGGCTGAGCAGGGCGGAGATTCACGCTGGCGGCCCTCGGAAAATTGATCCCAGGGCTCCACGATGTTTAAATCAGCGCAGCCCGAGGCTGGGAGCTCCGCAAACCACAGCTCCATGATGTTGAAGCAGCAGGCCCAACACTCCAGAGCTTCAAACGGCGATCCAGGTAAAGCATCGCCCGCTCCGCGCTGAATCCAATATGTATTTTAATACCAACTGTTTAATGACAACATACAGTAGGATCTAAAAGTGTCACACTGTCACTGTCGGGTAGTCATGGTCCTCTAGTCGTGGGGGTGGGGGATTGGGATGGGGGGGGGCCTCACAAGTGAAATAGCTTAGGGCGTCTCTTCATCTAAATCCGGCCCTGGTTGGGTCAGTTCAGAGAAGGGTCTTGACCTATCCATGTTCGCCAGAGATTCTGCTTGACTCTCTAAGCTAACTTGATGTGTTCATTGTTCGTTGGAACAGTCAAGACAGTGTATTCCACCTCTGAGTTGGAAGTCACAGTGTCCAGTTGTCCAATCTGGGTGCTTACGAAGGTCCATCCCCATTAGACTTCAGACTTAAGAGATACAGCGTGGAAACAGGCCCTTCGGCCCACCGAGTCGGTGCCGGCCAGCGATCACCCCGTACACACTATCGTACACACTGGGGAAAATGTTACATTTTATAAGGCAGTAGCTCTACCACTGCGCCACTGCGCTGCCCTCCCCTGTACAAGGCATAACAAACTACTGGCTGCATTGGGCTGGTTTTCGCCTCGGATGGGAAACCTGCAGTCAGTGAACTGGAGATTCCTTCCATGTCATCACACCGTCTCTCGAGTGAAACCAACTAGAAAATCCTCTTATCTAATCATTTGTGTTCCTTACCTCCCACAACTGATGCAAATCAAACTCGATGGGAAACAAATATCATCACGAGGGAAATGGCCTGATTTCAACTTAATTATAGATTATGTTCACTCAGACCAATGGCTTGTTTCCACTCATCTATATATAGAATATGTACAATTAATTTTGGAGCGCAGGAAGACGAGGGGTGATCTTATAGAGGTGTATAAAATCATAAGGGGATTTGATAGGGTGAGTGCACAGGGTATTTTACCTAGACTAGGGGATTCAAGAGCGAGAGTGCGTAGTTTTAAGATGAGAGGTGAAAGATTTAACATGAGGGTCAACTTTTTCATACATAGGATGGTGGGTATATGGAACAAACTGCCAGAGGAGGTAGATGAGACAGGTACTATGACAGCATTTAAAAGACATTCAGACAGGTGCATGGATAGAAAAGGTTTATAAGGATACGGGCCAAATGCAGGCAAATGGGACTAGTTTAGATGGGGCAAGTTGGATGGCACGGACAAGTTGGGCCAAAGGGCCTGTTTCTGTGCTGTATGACTCTATGACTCGAAAAAGGTTGGGCATATTTTTGAAATCAATGAAGCCTGTTGTGTCTCTTTAAGGTTACATTTCCATCATTAGAATTCATTCGACTAATTTCTGGAATGAACAGCCTGAATCATGCTCGATTAAAATTCAAGGCAGTCCTTTTATGTTAATGAAGGACTATACTTAACATTAGCATCCTAAAAGGATGCACAGTAGGGGAACAATATGAGTGCTGAGCATTGAGCGAGCACTTGTGAATTATTAACTGTGTACGCTTGGCGCAATGCACTAGAACATCATTTGAAGTATCTGCAGACTGAGAGTGTGAAGAAAGATCTCCTCTCATCAGATAAAATAAAGCACGTGGTGGATTAATCCCGAGATATGTATCAGAACAAACGGAAAGATATTTGCATGAGAAAGGTGGAGGACACGACCAATCTCCGCTGGGCCAGGGCGGTGAACCGTGGAGAGGAAACACGCAACGCCCGGGTGCTGAGATACATCCAGAGAGCTGCTGATGCTCATCGCTGCAAAATCAACAGAGAAATGAAGGCTCTTCAAGTGTTCTTAGAGAAGGTGCAGACGACTACAGGCTATCTGCAACAGGAGAAACCTGAAGCAAAGCTGTGAGCTAGAAGTTGCATGGAGCACCCTTCCCCAAATATGGTTTGCTGTTTCTTCATCACTCTTCCTAATGTCTTGCCTGCTCCTCACCTTGAGAACACCTTCTGCCTTTCCTCACTCAACACTAAGACTCTGCCTTAAGGGTGCACCCTAATCGGGAGTTAAAGATAGTCCAAATAATGAGTTTAGTTTATTGTCACGTGTACAGAGGTGCAGTGAAATGCTTTTGAAGCGTGCTAACCAGTTAGCGGAAAGACAATACATGATTACAATCGAGCCATCCACAGTGTACAGATGCATGATAAAGGGAATAACGTGAATAATATTTAGTGCAAGATAAAGTCCAGTAAAGTCCGATCAAAGATAGACCAAGGGCCTCCAATGAGGTAGATGGAATTCAGGACTAATGCCGGAATAAAGGAGGCAATGCCATTTGGCACTGAGTGCATTAGTTCCTTCTTGGAATTTATTTATGTGGCTTTATATTTGGATTTAAAAGAATGCTAGAATTAAAGGAAACAGAGATAATAAAACTTGCTCCATACTGCTGCTACACGGCTATGTCCATACTCAAAACCATCCCTGTATTTTATAACCTAACGGTATGAACTTGGAATTCTCCATTTTCAGACACCTAACCCACTGACAATACCCCTCCCCCCCCCCCCTTACCTATCGCCCACATGGACTTGCACCATTCCTCACCTCCCCCCTCCCCCCCTCACCTATATTCCTTCCTCTGGCTTCACAATTCGCACCACTTCTCTCTGTATCTCCCACTTTTTGTCCCTACATCTCTTGTCTTTGTCCAACCATATGCCTCTCAAAATCCCCCTTCGCCTGCATCCACCTATCACTCGCCAGACTTTGTCCTGGCACCACCTCTCCTCCAGGTTACTCTCCCCACACCCTCCCACCCCAATTAGTCAGAAGAAGGGTCCTGGCCCAAAATGTCACCTCTCCAGTGATGCTGCCTGGCCTGCTGAGTTACTCCAACACTGTGTCTTTTTTTGCAAAACAGCAACTGCAGTTCCTTGCATCACCAAAGCATCGCCTCTCCATTCCTTCCATAGATGCTGCCTGACCTGTTGAGTTAAAGTCATAGAGAGTCACACAGAACGGAACGGCTCAACTTGCCAATGCCACAAAGATGCCCCAACTATGCTAGTCCCACCTGCACCAATTGGCCCATATCACTTTAAACCTTTTCTATCCATGTACCTTTATGTGAAAAGGTTGTCCTTCAGGTTCCTATTAAACCTTTCCCCTCTCACCTTAAACCCATCTTCTGATTGCCACAACAGAGGGACACCCAGAAGATATTTTGGATGTGGACATCAAACAATGCTGCCCCGTGAACTCCACCAGACTGATGATTGTCAATGGTACATCTGTTGTAACGTGTACAGAGATACAGTGAAAGGCTTGCCTGCATGCTTTCCAGTCGAGTGATACTATACATGAGTCCTAATCGGCCAAACTCAGCAATCATGACAACTTCTTCTCGTTTCTTCATGTTGTCTAACAGGTTAATGATAACATTACTTTTTAATCTGTATTTCCAATTGCAAGCTAGGCAATAAATTCAATGTATTTTGAATTGTACTTACATTAATGCTTTCATCAGCAATCAAACACAGCATGCTCAAATATTGGTACCAAGCCAAGGGGTTTAACAATCAGTAAATAAAACTGAAATCTGCAGTATTTTAGAAAGACCTGCATTTATGCCTTGGTGACCTTTGCAAGAGAATGGTATATTTTTCTGCTGTTTGTAAGAATTCTTAGCAACATGCACACAATCTGCCAATTCATTCTTTATGAAGCCCACTTAAAAATGTTATTTGTTTAACTATAAGTTGCTCCTGCATTAAACTGGAGAACAATAATTGCAGATCCAATCATTAATGTATTTTATGAGTTTTATTATGGTATGTTTCATAACCATTTAAATATGTTTTTCCTTTATGTGTAACCGACATGGGTCTAATTACCCTTCCTGTTTTGTTTAGTTTAGAGATACAGCGCGGAAACAGTCTTCCATAAGCTGTCCGATTCACCTCTACCCCATTGTGGACTTTGGACTTTGTGGCTGGAACTGATGCACTGCAATGCTGAGTACTATATCCTGCACTCTGTATCTTCCCCTTTGCTCTACCTATTGTAGTTTGATGTGATTGTATTTATGTATGGTATGTCTGATCTGTTTGGATAGGGTGCAATACAAAGCTTTGCCCAAGAAGAGCAAGGTGATGTGCCTCAATGACTATCGACCTGTGGCACTAACGTCTGTGGTGATGAAGTGCTTTGAGAGGTTGATCATGGCGCAAATCAACTCCTACCTCGACAAAAACCTGGACCCACTGCAGTTCGCTTACCGCCACAACAGATCAACGGTGGATGCGATCTCGCTGGCCCTCCACTCCGCTCTGGACCATTTGGACAACAAAAACTCATATGTCAGGCTGTTATTCATTGATTACAGCTCAGCATTTAATACAATCATCCCCTCCAAGCTGGTTACCAAACTCGCCGAACTGGGTCTCTGCGCATCCCTCTGCAATTGGATCCTCGACTTCCTCGTCCACAGACCACAGTCTGTTCGTATTGGTGGAAATGTGTCAGCCTCGATAACAATCAGCACGGGAGCACCTCAAGACTGCGTGCTCAGCCCCCTGCTGTACTCACTCTATACTCATGACTGCACAGCCGGTCATAGTGCTAACTCCATCATCAAGTTCGCTGACGACACCGCTGTTGTGGGATGTATCACTGATGGGGATGAGTCAGAGTATAGAAGAGAGATCGAGCAACTGTTGATATAGTCCAGCACAATAACTTGGCCCTCAACACCAGCAAAACCAAGGAACTGATTGTGGACTTTGGAAGGAGTAGGATGGGGACCCACAGTTCCGTTTATATCAATGGTTGAAAGGGTCAAGAGCTTTAAATTCCTGGGCGTGCACATCTCTGAAGATCTTTCCTGGTCCGAGAACACTGATGCAACTATTAAGAAAGCACATCAGCGCCTCTACTTCCTGAGAAGATTACGGAGAGTTGGTTTGTCAAGGAGGACTCTCTCTAACTTCTACAGGTGCACAGTAGAGAGCATGCTGACCGGTTGCATCGTGGCTTGGTTCGGCAACTTGAGCGCCCTGGAGAGGAAAAGACTACAAAGAGTAGTAAACACTGTCCAGTCCATCATCGGCTCTGACCTCCCTTCCATCGAGGGGATCTATCGCAGTTGCTGCCTCAAAAAGGCTGGCAGTATCATCAAAGACCCACACCATCCTGGCCACACACTCATCTCCCTGCTACCTTCAGGTAGAAGGTACAGGAGCCTGAAGACTGCAACGACCAGGTTAAGGAATAGCTACTTCCCCACGGCCATCAGGTTATTAAACTTGGCTCGGACAAAACTATGAACATTAATAGCCCATTATCTGTTATTTGCACTTTATCAGTTTATTTATTCATGTGTGTATATATTTATATAATGGTATATGGACACACTGATCTGTTCTGTAGTCAATGCCTACTATGTTCTGTTGTGCTGAAGCAAATCAAGAATTTCATTGTCCTATCAGGGACACATGACAATAAACTCACTGGAACTTGAACTTGAGCTTTCACTGAAACTCAGTACATGTGGCAATAATGAACCTAATGTTGGGCACAGACATTGTGGGCCGAAGGGCCTGTTCCTGTGCTCTACTGTTCTATTTTCTAAAATTCAGATCTGGATATATACCACAAGACAATATTGTGTTTTTCACCCTTTCTATTCCACTACATTTCACTCACGGGCAGCTTAGTGGCGCAACGGTAAAACTGCTGCCTCACAGCGCCAGAAACCCGGGTTTGATCCTGACTATGGGTGCTGTCTGCGTGAAATTTGCACGTTCTCCCCGTGATAATGTGGGTTTTCTCCGGGTGCTCTGGTTTCCTCCCACAACCCAAAGACGTGCGGGCTTATAGGTTAATTGCCTTCTGTAAATTGCCCCTAGTGTGTAAGGTGCGGTTGAGAAAGTGGGATAACACAGAACTTGTGTGAGCAGGTAGTCAATGGTCGGCGTGGACTCGGTGGGCCGAAGGGCCTGTTTCCATGCTGTATCTCTAAACTAAACTAAACATTCTCGCTCGAGAAGTGATATCAATTTCAAATAAAGCTGTGTCAATGTTGCCATATAATCCACCCCAGCCAGCAAAACAAAACACATTTTATTCTGAAATAGGGGAAGGTAAATAATTGCAATATTTACATTACAGTTATGCACGATGATCAGTTGTAAATCTGCAGTGACATAAACTCAGTATGGTCCTGTCTGGTCGAACAGCAGACTTCTTTGTGCAATAGATTGATAGGCACCAGGGAGTTTGCTCAAGCCCAGGACTGCCGAGGTTCATTTCACTTGATCCTCAGATGCTATCGTGGAGGAATGTGAATGGGAACGCACACTCCATGGTGCCCAGGACTTCTTCGCACCTCTACAAACCCTTGTGTAAAACAAAACTCTCAGAGAACATGCAAAATGTTCAGCCTTGAAAACCAGCACATGGGAGGTTAACGAAGGTAAACATTAGGTAGCAGTATTAGTCCAACAAGGATTACATGCCAGAGAAATGCAACAATGGGTTCTCTTTTTCAAGTTCATATTCCATTTTGCTCTCCATCATTTTTCAACCTTTCGCTGGAATCATGAGGTCATTCTTGAGAGGTTTACACGGACAAGTTAACAGAGTGTGTCAAAGAAATGGTTCGTCATGTTTCCGTGTGGGACCTGATGCCTCTTCGTTGCAAAGGCCTCTGCCAAGACACAGCAAGGGATGTGGCAAGAACCACTCACTCACCATTGATCACCAGATAACTTGGGCTCAGTAAAACCAACATCCAGCCAACCATCATCCTTGCCTTGCTTCCACACCCCACGCCTCAAACCCCAAGTGAATGAGTAGATTATTACAAATACTCTGGACACAAAATGCTGGAATAAGTCAGCGGATCAGGTAGCATATGTTATTTCAGAGATACAGGCCCTTTGGCCCACCGAGTCTGCACTGACCAGCAATCCCCGCACATTAACACTACCCTACCCACTAGGGACAATTGACATTGAAACCAAGCCAATTATCCTACAAACCCGTACGTCTTTGGAGTGTGGGAGGAAACTAAAGATCTCGGAGAAACCCCATGCAGGTCACGGGGATAACGTACATACTGCATACTGACAGCACCCGACGTCGGGATCGAACCCTGGTCTACCGCTCTGCCACCATGCTGCTCTCTGGGGGAAATGAATAGGTGGTGTTTCAGGTCAGGACCCTTCTTCCTACTGGCAGTAGAGGTGGAGAACGGGGGTGGGAGAAATAAACTGTAGTTGAGAAGAGACCAGAACAAATGAGGGTCGGCAACTGATGACCTTCCACAGACAACAATGGGCCATTGTGGGCTCCACCCTTCCTGAGGTCATCTGCTGCCGGCCCTGATTTGTTCTGGCCCTATCTCGCCTCTAGTTCATTTTCCCCCACCTCACCTCTACTTTCAGTCTGAAGAAGGGTTCCGATCCAAAACATCATCTATTCTTTTTCTCCGGAGATGCTACCTGAACCGCTGAGTTGTTCCAGCAATTTGTGTCTATCTTCGGTATAAACCAGTATCAGCAGTTCCTTCCTGCACAAGTAAATTGTTGGATCTGTGCCAGGGAAAGATTTAATAGAAACCTGAGGGGTAATTTTTTTCACATAGTGGGAGGTGGGTGTATGGAACGTGTAGTAGGAGGAGGTCGTTGAGGCAGATACTATAAGCATCTAAAAGGCACTTGAACAGGTACATGGATGGGAAATGTTTAAGATATTGGCCAAACACAGCCAAGTGGGACTGGCTTGATGGGGCATGTTGGGCGGCATGGACAAGTCGGGTTTGTTCCTGTGCTGTATGACTCAATGCTGAGTATTATTATTTATGTTTTTGTGTTACACTAAGATGTGGAATAATCGTAACATATCGTGATCTTACCTATATACAGTTATATTAACTATATTAACAATTTCTTTACTCCTGCAATGAGAGCCTCTTGTAGTAAAGTCAAACATACCATTTGTGTTACGAATTGTTCGCCATGATTCTATGTTGCCTTCTGTGAACTTCATAGTCATAAATTGCCTCACCTATTAATTAACACCAGCACCTATTAATCTCACGACATTAACAACATCTTCCATCTTCTCTTTTACTATCAAAGTCGACCATCTATGTTAGTAAAAGTAAGATCTTGACCACTTCCTGTTTTCTGTTTCATGATTTTTGAAAAAACGCTGCCACTTACAGCTGTGAGTTTTGGCCATCTTAGTCCCCCTCCGCTGCACAGGACAAGAGGATTTTTCCCATCGATGAAAAATAAAAGAGTTATTAATGTTTAAAAAATGTTGACATTCTCTCTGCTGCCCTTGCTGATGGGAGGGGGGAGGGACTATAAAACCCGGAAGTGTTGTGCCGCACTCAGTCTTGCAAGATGGAGGAAGTGAGAGGTTTAGTGAATAATACTGAACACATGTCTACTCAACTGTGAGTGCCCTTAATGGGGTTTGAAAATGAAAATATGGTTGTTTTAAAATGCTGCACTGCAAAAATGGTTGTTGTTGGTGGAAACTTGACAACATCCTGTTTGCACTGTATATTGATTTTAAATAAAACGCTACCACTTACGGTTGTGATGTTTGCCCATCTTACTCAGTCCCCCGCCAGTCATCGGGTGCAGAGGATTCTTCCCATCAATGTAAAATAAGTGTTATTAGTGTTTTAAAAAATGTTGAGAATCTCTCTCCTGTCAATCATGGCATGAAGGCCACGCCCCTTCCGGTTGGAGGGGGGAGGGATTATAAAACTGTGGTATGAAACTGCACTTGAATTCGGTGGCCTTGCATCCTGCTTGAAGTGGAATGAAACTGCACTTGAATTCGGTGGCCTTGCACCCTGCTTGAAGTGGTAAGAAGCTGCACTTGAATTTGGTGGCCTTGCACCCTGCTTGAAATAGAAATTTCAAGGAATAGCCGTGAGTCAACTGCCAACCCACCAGCCGTGAGTGAGCTGCCAGCAAATCAGGCTGGAGTGACTGAGCTGCCACCCCAAGAATCCATTTGGCCCACAATGTCCATACTAGCCCTCTGGAAACCGGTCCCTTCAGCCCACAATACCCATACTAGCGCTCCAGAAAGCCCCCCCTAATGAAGGTGGGGCTCCAGCACAATTCCCTCTATCACAGGCTCCCAAAGAAAAACATCAACCCATTATTCCTGCTCCCTGTGCCACCTGGTTGCTGACATCATGACCACACTTGTAATTTCCGCTGTACACAGACTGGATGAATGGCTTAACACAATGTAGTATCCTGTGTCTGCGGTCTCATATGATCAGAAGATCATGAGATCATGTGCTAGGAGTAGAATTAGGCCATTTGACCCATCAAGTTTACCCTGCCATTTCATGCCTGATGTATCTCTCCCTCCCAACCCCATGCTCCTGCCTTGAATTTGAATTTGAATTGAATTTGATTCCTTTGTTGTCATTCAGACCTTTCGGTCTGAACGAAATTACGTTGCCTGCAGTCACACACAGTAACAATAAATAACAAAACATACAATAAACACAAATTAACATCCACCACAGTGAGTTCACCAAACACCTCCTCACTGTGATGGAGGCAAAGTCTTAGTCTCTGTCTCTTCCCTCCTTGTTCTCCCTCTGCGCTGAGGCGATCGATCCAAGCCGAAGATGCCGCTCTCCATGTCCAGCAGACCTCCGTGGTGATGTCGCCGCCGCTGAAAGCCGGAACGCCATCTCCGCTCCGAGTCGGCCCGCCACAGCCTCAGCTCCGAGTTCCGTTGCATCAGCTCCGAGTTCCACTGCCTCAGCTCCGAGTCCCGCAGCCCCAGCTCCGAGTCCCGTTGCATCAGCTCCGAGTCCCGCTGCCTCAGGTCCGAGTCCCGCAGCCTCAGCTCCGAGTCCCGTTGCATCAGCTCCGAGTTCCACTGCCTCAGCTCCGAGTCCCGCTGCATCAACTCCGAGTCCCGCTGCAACAGCTCCGAGTCCCGCTGCATCAGCTCCGAGTCCCGCTGCAACAGCTCCGAGTCCCGCTGCATCAGCTCCGAGTCCCGCAGCCACAGCTCCTAGTCCCGAAGCCTCAGCTCCGGGCCGCTGCATCAGCTCCGAGTCCCGCAGGCTCAGCTCCGAGTCCCGCAGCCACAGCTCCGGGCCGCTGCATCAGCTCCGAGTCCCGCAGCCACAGCTCCTAGTCCCGAAGCCTCAGCTCCGAGTCCCACTGCATCAGCTCCGAGTCCCGCAGCCTCAGCTCCGAGTCCCGCTGCAACAGCTCCGAGTCCCGCTGCAACAGCTCCGAGTCCCGCTGCATCAGCTCCGAGTCCCGCTGCATCAGCTCCGAATCCCGCAGCCCCAGCTCCGAGTCCCGCAGCCTCAGCTCCGAGTCCCACAGCATCAGCTCCGAGTCCCGCAGTCTCAGCTCCGGGCCGCTGCCGAAAGCGGGAACGCCGCATCAGCAAGTCGGGCCACCGCTGCCTGGTAAGTCCTGGCTGGCTCTGCCTCCGGAGCCTCGAGGTCGGTCGCAGGTTGGAGACCGCCAGCTCCGCCATTAGGCCTCAGCGCAGACGGAGGCAGAGAAGGGGGATACGAAAAGAAAAAGTCGCATTCCCCCGAAGGGAGAGACAAAAAACATGTTTCACCCCCCCCCCCCCCCACACACACATATACACAGCCTAATAAACTAAAATGTAACTAAAACAAGACAAAAAAAACAACAACAAAAGTAAAGACAAACGGACTGCAGGCGAGCCGCAACTGTTAACAGCGCCGCCACTTCTACCCATAACCTCTGATACTCGTACTAATCAAGACTATTTATCTCTGCCTTACATACATCCACTGACTTGGCCTCCACAGCCTTCTGTGTCAAAGAATTCCACAGATTCACCAACCTCTGACTAAAGAAATTTCCCCTCATCTCCTTCCCAAAAGAAATTTCTCCTCATCTCCTTTAATTCTGAGGCTATGACCTCTAGTCCTAGACTCTCCCACTAGTAGAAACATCCTCTCCACATCCACTCTATCTAAGCCTTTCACTATTCTGTTCGTTTCAATGAGGTCCCCCCTTATTTTTCTAAACTCCTGCGAATATAGGCCCAGTGCCATCAAACGCTCATCATATGGTCTCTAGACTTTGTTATTTCGTAACAAATATACAGGTGAGTAAAACAATCAGACATTGAATGCATTGATCAACTCAAAGTGCTGGAAGAACTCAGTGGGCCAGGCAGCATCTGGGGAGGGGATGGGCAGATAATGGTTCGAATTGGGACTCTTTTTGAAGCCTGAAGACTGCAGGTTCAGGTTCAGAAACAGCTACTTCCCCACAGCCATTAGGCTATTAAACTCAACTCAAACAAAACTCATAGCCCATTATCTGTTTATTTGCACTTTATCTGTTTTATTTATTCATGTGTGTATATATTTATATAATGGTATATGGACACACTGATCTGTTCTGTATTCATGCCTACTATATTCCGTTGTGCTGAAGCAAAGCAAGAATTTCATTGTCCTATCTAGGACACATGACAATAAACTCTCTTGAATCTTGAATCCTCTGACTGATGGAATAGCTGGAAAAGAGAGATGGGTCCCGGTCCGAAGGCGGTCTGTCCATTCCCTCCACAGATGCTGCCTGACCCACTGGGTTCCTCCAGCACTCTGTGTTTTGCTCAAGATTCCAGCATCTGCAGTTCCTTGTGTCGCTATTGATGAAACTAATCAGGAAGCCAAAGCCCATTAACCCAATGCACTTAAAACTGCTTAAAAATCCTCCAACATTAACCCTGTGAATTTAAAAACAGCTTAAAAATCCTCCAACATTAATTACATATGCTGAGCTGTTGATGTATCTCCTGTTAAAATCCTACCAACAGCTGCTCCCAGCTTACTTTCCTGCACATCAGATCATACTTCCACTGGAGTTAATTAATGGTTTAAATCAACAGTTCATAGTTCAGTGAGATAAATACCAGCCTGTATAATGTCGTTGATTTCCACAGCGAAGTTTAACACTACTCACCGTGACAGACCACACACTGACAAATTCAGGACAACCTTAGTTGGTAAAATATCCCCCCCTCCCCTCAATATCATGGTCATAATCTCATTATATCACAAAGGCCTTCTTGTTTGCAGATCGCAGCTGATACAATACTAGAATACCTAGAAAATTGATCTAAAAAATGTTACATTCCAGCAAGATAATCAGTAGCTGAAATAAAAATAGAAAATGATGGAGCTAATGAACTGGTGTGGTGGGAATCAACAATATTTCATTGGACGATTAGAACGTGGGACAGTCAGCACAGGAACAGGCCATTCGGCCCATACTAACCATAATGCCAAGTTAAATTAATCTCCTCTGCCTGCATGTGATCCATAACCCTCCAGTCCCTGCATGTCCATTTGCTATTTAAAAGTCTCTTAAATGCCACTATTGTATCTGCCTCCACCACCACCCCTGGCAGCACGTTCCAGGTACCCACCATCCTTTGTGTAGAACCCTTTAAAAAGGATTAGGCCGGTGAAATGTTTAAGAAAGAACTGCAGATGCTGGAAAAATCGAAGGTAGATAAAAATGCTGGAGAAACTCAGCGGGTGAGGCAGCAGCTATGGAGCGAAGGAATAGGCGATGTTTCAGGTCAAGACCCTTCATCTATCTGAAGTAGGGTCGCGACCCGAAACGTTGCCTATTCCTTCGCTCCATAGATGCTGCCTCACCTGCCGAGTTATTCCAACACGTCTAAGGACGATGAAATGGATCACCGTACAAGTAATTTGTGCCATGGTATTTTATCTGCAGAGTTTTGCATGGGGCAACACCCACAGGCCGAGATATCCATCAATTTAAACGTGATTCGCAGAGAAGATGCGCTGGCAGGAAGAATTGGGAAGGGCAACTATGAATAAAACTCAAAGTGGTTGGGAAAGGAAGCTCACCTTTGTTGAGGTATTGGCTCTGAGGCAGCAGCTGGGGACCGTGTGGGTCGGTCACCAATGGAGGCGCCACTGAGGCAGAGTAAGTGGATCGGACACGGCCTGCAGCGGCATGGAGTGGCAGAGCAGCAGTGGTGGACACCTACACCATCGCCAGGTCAGCCCCTCCAACTCCCACCTAGCCCCATCGCCACGACAACAGGCCTTTAAGGCCAAGATAAGACTGTACTCTGAAGAACTTTAAAACTTGAAGTTGGTGCCAGAATCGCAGCGAGTCTTTGTGTACTGCCTCAGTGAAGTCTACTATTCTTACACTACGATCTTTCATTGGATGATTAGAACGGCATGGTGCCTTAGCAGTAGAACCACTGCCTCACAGTGGCAGAGACCTGGGTTCGATACTGACCACGGGTGCTACCTGTACGGAGTTTGCATGGTTTTTTTCCTCGTGACTGCATGGATTTTCTCCGAGATCTTCGATTCACTCCAAACTCTAAAGACGTACAGGTTTGTAGGTTAATTGGTTTGGTATAAATGTGCGTAGCTAGCTGGTCTGCGTGGACTCGGTGTTTCGAAGAGCCTGTTTCCGCGCTGTATCTCGAAACTAATTGTTGCACGTTTGTACGATTGCGCTTATTTATCGTATGATTTTGCAGAATTCTGTGCAAAACAAGGAATTTCACTGTACCTGTGACAAAGTATCATTGAATCAGTAATATCCATTCCGTTTAGCCTCTTCACCCATAACAGTTGCCTTTGCATATGAATGATCGGTACTTTACAAACAGATAAAACAGTCATCTGTGCACAGCAGGCTTTCATTATTTGCAAAGAAACAATCGGAGTATCCTGTTATTATACTTTTGATTTAATGTGGGTGATAGGTTGTTCCCCATGGGAATGGATACAAATAAAGATAATCAGGTAAACTTGGATGCTTTCCAGAATTGCTCTTAATTGATTTTGTCACACAGTTAACAATCTGTTTTGGACACTGTTTGAATTTGTGTAGAAGGAACCTTGGCTGATGATTTATACCAATGGTAGACACAAAGTGCTGGAGTAACTCAGCAGGCCAGGCAGCAACTCTGGAGAACAAGGTGCTGCCTGGCCTGCTGAGTTACTCCAGCACTTTGTGTCTATCTTCACTATTTGAATTTGCTTTGTAAAACACTCATTGCATCAATTGCTTCTTATAAATTATCAGAATAAGTAGACACCCTCATTAAAAATATATTTTAGGCCTTCATTTCTCTTTAACCAAATCCATTGCATTTCTTAACTAAGGCGACAGGGTGGCAGTAGTTGAGCCGTTTACAGTGTCAGGGACCTGTGTTCAATCCTGACGACGGGTGCTGTCTGTACGGAGTATGAATGTTCACCTCGTAACCGCTTGGGTTTTCTCCATCATCTACAGTTTCCTCCCACACTCCAAAGACGTACAGTTTTGTAGGTTAATTGGTCTGGTATAAATGTAACATTGTAAAATTGTCCTTAATGTGTAGGATAGTGTTAATGTGCGGGGATCGCTGGTCGGCACAGACTCGGTGGGCCGAAGGGCCTGCTTCTGCACTGTATTTCTAAACTAAACTAAACTAAACTAAGTTAAGAGAATCACTTTTATTAGACGTGAGAGGCACAGATATCTCCGACTGAAGATATTCTGCATTTTTTCCTTCTGGGGAAAGGAGCCATGATATATGTGTAAAATTCATCTCTCACATTTCCAAACCTAAACCCACTGGGATTGAAAGCAGATGTTGAATCAAAATTAGTTTCTTTTCATCTTTTCTCTGAAAAACGCACCGAATTGCATTATTTTTAATGTATACATAACTGCAAATAAAACTCAAGTCTACTGGCAGACACTAGTCCTGGAATATCTTAACATGACAGATAGTCAAAGAGGGGGCGGGGGGGGTGGGGGGGGGCAATTAATTCAATTATTTACAATGCCAGAAAAATAACACTGAAAGGTTTTTGGCTGTTCTGAAAAGAATCAGTTGACCAATATCTGCACACCACACTCAATATTCTGCCCTCTTCCTGATTCTAATTGCAAGATGCAGTTGACCTCAGAAATTCAATAACTAATAAAACTGGTGGAGTCTATGATCTGTGCCTCGTGCCAAAGCTAAAAGCCGTGATCTCATCTCAAACAGCCCTGAGTGCTACTCCTCAACAACATAGGACAGTATTAACGCTGGGAGCTCTACAAATAACTGTAATTCTCAAAAGTCCAAAAGCATGGCAGCAATTACTGGGACTGTTGCCTCCTGAGCTGAAAAAGTTACCAACATATCTTTCCAATAATGATACCAGAGGGAACTACACCCCCCCCCCCCCCTCTTTCCAGAGATTCACCACTCTCTGTGTGAAAAATGTTTTTCTCATCTCGGTCCTAAAAGACTTCCCCCTTATCCTTAAACTGTGACCCCTTGTTCTGGACTTCCCCAACATCGGGAATAATCTTCTTGCATCTAGCCCGTCCAACCCCTTAAGAATTTTATAAGTTTCTATAAGATCCCCCCTCAATCTTCTAAATTCTAGCGAGTACAAGCCAAGTCTATCCAGTCTTTCTTCATATGAAAGTCCTGACAGCCCAGGAATCAGTCTGGTGAACCTTCTCTGTACTCCCTCTATGGCAAGAATGGGCAGGCAGATGAGATTAGTTTAGTTTGACATTTTGTTCGACACGGGCATTGTGGGCCGAAGGGACTGTTGCTATGCTGTTCTAAGACATCCAGCAACAAGCAACTTCCTGAACACTGAACTGGAGTAACTTAGCGGGACAGGCAGCATCTCTGGAGAGAAGGAATGGGGAAACGTCACCCATTCCTTCTCTCGAGTGATGCTGCCTCTCCGGCTAAGTTACTCGAGTATTATGTGTCTGTCCACCTAATACTTGCCGGGCTATGTCCCACCTCCACCTCTCTTTACCAACTTTCTCTCCCCTACTCCATCAGTCTGAGGAAGCATTCTGATCAGAAACGTCACTTGTCCATTCCCGCCACAGGTGCTGCCTGGCTCGCTGAATTCCTCCAGCACTTTGTGTTTTGCTGATAAAAAGAATAACAGCTGTGTGAAAGGAAATGTGGAACGTGATGTGTGAAAGATCTTGCTATAACCCCCCTTGGTTCTGTACTGTTGCAACACAACGCAAGAAGATTTTATTTTTGTTTATATTTATATTTATTTATATTTATTTATATTTATTAAATATTTTTGAGGCATTATCCAAGCAACTCAGAACGTGAATGATCTCAGAGAATGAAGGGTGTACAGGAGACCCAGACACCCAGAAATAACATGGGTAGAAACTTTAAGAAAGCTACAGAGCAGATTAAACAATGAATGCAGTGGTAAGTGGATGACTATAGAGCAAATGGCATAATTGTTACTTTTTAAAACCATCCTCCAAGAGGTTGCTCCATGGTCATAAGGTCTTAATTGATCGGAGTAGAATTAGGTCTTTCAGCCCATCAGGTCTACGCCATTCAATCGTGGCTGATCTATCTCTCCCTCCTAACCCCATTCTCCTGCCTTCTCCCCATAACCTCTGACACCCGCACTAATTAAGGCTATCTATCTCTGCCTTAAATATATCCACTGACCGCCTCCACAGCCTTCTGTGGCAAAGAATTCCACAGCTTCACCATCCTCTGACTAAAGAAATTTCTCCTCATCTCCTTCCTAAAATAATGTCCTTTAATTCTGAGGCTGTGACCTCTAATCCTGGACTCTCCAATTCTGGAAACATCCTCTCCGCATCCACTCTATCCACTCCGCATCCACATCCACCGCATCCACGCCTTCCGCTATTCTGTATGTTTCAAAGGTTCAAAGGTTGATTTATTGTCACATACACCTAGATGTAGTGAAATTCCTTTTGCCAATGCAGCACATTAAAAAAGGAATACAAACATAACAATAATAAACAGCTTTAACATAAAAAACATCCCCCCACAATGGTTCCCATTATGGGGGAAGGCACAAAGTCCAGTCCCATCCCCAATGTCCACCCATAGTTGGGCCTATTGAGGCCTCCACAGTTGCCTCTACGGAGGCCCGATGTTCCAGGCCGTCCTCGCCGGGTGATGATGTTCCGGCGTCGGAAGAGTCCTCCCAGCGGCATGGGAACCCTGGAACGGCTGCCTCCCTACTCGAGACCGTGGCTTCCGGAGCCGACAAGGCCGCGCCGAATGGAGCTCAACTGGCGATCTCGTCGCGAGATCCCAGGCTCCCGATGTAAAGTTTCAGCGCCGCCGCCCGCAGCTCCGCGATGTTTTTAACGCCGGTCCCACCTCAATGAGGTCTCTCCTCATTCTTCTAAACTCCCGCGAATATAGGCCCAGTGTTATCAGATGTTAACCTACTTATTCCTGGGATGATTCTTGTAAACCTCCTCTGGACCCTTTCCAGAGTCAGCACATCATTCCTCAGATATGGTGTCCAAAATTGCTCACAATATTCCAAATGCGGCCTTACCAGCGCCTTATAGAGCCTCAACATTACATCCCTGTTGGCATGGGTTGCAAAACAAAACAGAAAACCAATTTGTATGAAATTAGACATTTGTTTTTAGAGCTCTGCTTTAATGAATTATCAATTAGATTCCCACCTGTACCACACAACTTAGCTCCAATCTTCAAATATTTCCCCTTAAATGAAGCCTTCTTTGTAGCTTCACCTCCCCTTTCCACCATTCCACCATTCCAACATCAGGAACATGTTTCCTGCCTCTAGCGTGTCCAAGCCCTTAATAATCTTATATGTTTCAATGAGATCCCCCTCATCCTTCTAAACTCCAGAGTGTACAAGCCCAGCCGCTCCATTCTCGCAGCATATGACAGTCCCGCCATCCCGGGAATTAACCTTGTAAACCTACGTTGCACTCCCTCAATAGCAAGAATGTCCTTCCTCAAATTAGGGGACCAAAACTGCACACAATACTCCAGGTGTGGTCTCACGAGGGCTCTGTACAACATTTAGGTCACAGTCCTTTTGGAAAGCACTGCCACAGTGTTTAATCACTTTTTCCAAACGCAGGAGAGAATTAAACTTCCTTGTCACATTTATGGCACAGACATGAACCCATACCAAATGTTAGTGAAAATTAGCAACATAACATAAACAATAAAAAAAATAGCAGCAAAAGCCTCCAACTGTGGTAGTCAAGGACATTTTTAAAAGTGCTCATGATCTGTTACATGAAATGTTTTTCGTTGAAGATTCTTTGAGTATTAAGGGCCTGTCGCACTGTACGAGGTAATTCAAGAGCTCTCCCAAGTTAAAAAAAAACTTGTGGTAAGCACGTAGAATGTACGTAGCGGGTACGTCGGAGCTCCGCACGTCTCTTAGCGGCTCGTAACGCTAATGGCAGGTACTCGGGAAATGCGGTAAGCTTTTGAAGACTCGTGAAGATTTTTCAACATGTTGAAAAATGTCCACGAGAGCCCTGAGTACCTACGAGCAGCTATTACCGTAATTCTCTGAGTTTGAATCAGGGGAAACTCGGAAGAGCTCTTGAATTAGCTTGTACAGTGGGACAGGCCCTTTACACACTTTCTGGCAATGTTCGACTGGAAGTATATAAAATTAAGAGAGGCATGGGCAGGGTGGACAGGCAGAACGTTTATCCCCAAAGCGGAAATGTCATAGACCAGACGGCATAGCTTTAGATGCGAGGGGTAAAGTTTAAAGGAAATGTTCTTTCAACTTTAAGAAAATACAATTTTACCAACGCCAATTAACCTCCATCTTTGGAGTGTGTCTTTGGAGTTTGGGAGGAAACTGGAGAACCCGGAGAAAACCTACATGGTTACAGGGAGAACGTGCAAACTCGATACAGGCAGCACCACTAGTCAGGATGGAACCCGGGTCTCTGGCACTGTGAGGCAGCAACTCTACCGCTGCGCCACTGTGCTGCAACAACTATGCAGGGAATGGAGGGATATGGATCATGGGCAGGCAGATGAGATTAGTTTAGTTTGACATTTTGTTCGACACAGGCATTGTGGGCCGAAAAGGGACTGTTGCTATGCTGTACTGTTCTATGTTCTAAGACCGTCCAGCAACCAGCAGCTTCCTGAACACTGAACAACACTAATCATTGATCGTAGCCTAAAAGAGGCTCTTAGATATGTACATGGATATGCAATTTTTTCACACTGAATGATGGGTATATGGAATGAGCAACCAGATAATAACAATAACAGCTACAATAATTAATAGACAATTGGTCAGACACATGGTTAAGAAAGGTTTAGAGGGACATGGTCCAAATGCAGGTAAATAGAAATATAGAAACATAAAAAATAGGTGCCGGAGTAGGCCATTTGGCCCTCCGAGCCATACTAATATTCAATATGATCATGGCTCATCTAAAATCAGTACCCCGTTCCTGCTTTTTCCCCATATCCCTTGATTCCCTTAGCCCTAAGAGCTAAATCTAACTCTCTCTTGAAAACTTCCAGTGAGTTGGCCTCCACTGCCATCTGTGGCAGAGAATTCGACAGATTCACAACTCTCTGGGTGAAAAAAGGTTTTCCTCATCTCAGCCCTAAAGGGGCTTGTCCCACTGCGGAGACCTAATCCTCGAGTTCAGAAGAGTGTCTTCGGGCCTTCAAGCTCGAGGGCACTCGCCTGGAAAACCTCAAGCAGGATCGACCGTCAGCGATGAAACCGCGATCTGGATCAACCGACCGCACACACACAAACACATGGCAAAGGCGGGGGCCAGGGAAAGCGGGGGAGCGCTGTCTGAAAATTCACACCCGCGATGAAGAGGAAGGTAAAAGACGGCTGCACAGTGTCATGGCCGTCCGAAGGGGGGGTGCGTTGGGTGCGACCGCACCCCCCCTTTTTCACCCGCCTAAGAAAAAATCACCAAAAAATAAATAAATCGAGAAAAAAAAAAAAAACTGGGGGAAAAAATCAGCGTTTCCACTTTGGAAACAGCGAGTTCTCTGTTCTCCCGTCAATGGGCAAGAGTGGCTGGACCTGAACCCAACGGCTGTAACCACAACACCAGACACTGCTGCGGCGGAGCCCGCTCCCCTCGCCTCCCCCCGCCGCCGGGGCCCAAGCCATCTTCCCCCCACACCACCCCCGCTGGGCCCACGCCACCCCCGCTGGGCTCATGCGCACCTCCGCTGGCTCATGCCACCAAAACCACAAAACTGGTGGCCCACGCCACCCCGACACAGGGAGCCCGCTTGCATGCCACCCCGCTGGTCCCCTCCACCCCCGTCTGGCCCCCACTCCCCCCCCTCTGTGTTCCACGCCACCCCTCCACGACCCCCGCTGGGTCCCCCCTCCCCCACCCCGGTCCCACGCCCCCCCCCCGTTGTTCCCCGCTTTCCACCCACCCCGCCCCTCTGTTTCCGCTGGCACGCCCCCCTGGTCACCCCCTGTGGGCCCCGCCACTCCTGCTGGCCCATGCCACCCCTGCTGGCCCACACCACCCCCGCTGTGCCCACGCCACCTCCGCTGACCCTCGCTGTATCCACGCCACCCTCGCTGACCACCGCTCGGCCCACGCCACCCCCGCTGGGCCCACACCACCCCCACTGACCCCCGCTGTGCCCCCGCCACCACCGCTGGGTTCACGCCACCTTCATCCCCCCCGCCCGCTGGGCCCCCGCTGGGCCCGCGCCACCTTCATCTTCGCCCCCCGCACGAAAGAGGGGGGGATGTGAGAGGGGGAGGGAGAGAGTGAGAGGGGAAGGGAGGGGAGAGAGAGATGAGGGGGGGAGGGAAAGGGGGATTGTCATTAGTGAGATTGCAAATTTAAGGTAGGTTTTAGAGCTATTATATTTTCTCCTCCATATGAATAATATTAAGCAATATCAAATAATATCAAACAATTGGAACTGCTTTCTTTTCCTTGATAACAATACTGAAAAATATGAATTCCATAGTTTGTGACATAAATACACATTTTAATGGGATCATTATATACAGATGTAACATTTCAATTTCAAGATCGGGGGGAAGGGGGGGGGGGGGGGGGGGGGTTGGGGGCAAATATGCGTCAAGTTGATAGCCTAATCATTAAAGAGTTAAAAGATTGAATTGATTGATTGAATTGAATTGAATTGAATGCCTTTATTGTCATTCAGACCTTACGGTCTGAACAAAATTTTGTGCCTGCAGTCATACATACAATCATACAATAATAAACAACACTAAACACAAATTAACATCCACCAGAGTGTATCCTCCAAGCACCTCCTCACTGTGGTGGAGGCAAAAAATCTTAGGGTTACTGTCTCTACCCTCCTCTTCTCCCTCTGCGCTGAGGCGATTCCCCACCGGGCGATGGCACAACAGTCCCGCGGCTCACCGAACCCCGCGAATGGGCCGGCTCAAACACCGTGGCCCGGGATGGTCGAAGCTGCCGCCCTCCAGTCCAGCGTACGCAGCCGCTGGCCCGCGGCTGAACCCAGGACTCAGGTCACCGCCGCCAGAACGCCGTCCCAGCCACCGGAGCACCGTTCCAGCCCCGAGCCGGATCGCCCTCACGTGAGTGCCGTTCCTCCCTCGGGCTGGGCCACTCCGACGGGAGTGCCGTTCCTCCCTCGGGCTGGGCCACTCCGACGGGAGTGCCGTTCCTCCCTCGGGCTGGGCCACTCCGACGGGAGTGCCACAGCCCCTCATGGGAGAGTCTCGGCCCCTCACCAGGCCGTCCTCACGGGAGCGCAGTTCCAGCCCCGAGCTGGGCCGCCCTCACAGGAGCGAGCCCAGGGCGAGTCCTGACAGGCTGCCTCCAGTCCCGAGGTCGCCAGCTCCGCCATTAGGCCTCAGCGCAGACGGAGGCAGAGAGGGGGGATAAGACGATAAAGTCGTATTCCCCCCAAGGGAGAGACAGCAAACCCCGTTTCAACCCCCCCCCCCCACATAAACACAACCTAAAAACCAAAAACGCAACTAGACAAAACAAAAAAAAACAACACAAAAAGTAAAGACAAACGGACTGCAGCCGTGCCGCAGCCGTTCCCAGCGCCGCCACTTCCGGAGTGCCTAATCGATAAAGAGCTGAGAAGAGGAATCAGAGCTGCCAAGGAAAGGTACTCTGAGAAGTTGAGGAGCAAGTTCTCAGCTAATGACTCTTCTTCAGTTTGGAAGGGCATGCAAGAAATCACCAGCTATAAGAGGAAAGCCCCCCGCTCTTTGGACAATCGTCAGCTGACAAACGACCTGAATGAGTTTTACTGCACGTTTGAAAATCAGAAACGTAACCCTGAAACCCCCTCCCCAACAAACACAGCCGGACCCCAGTCTGCAAAGAATGGGCCCTGCACACTCTCCTTCCCATTCAGCACTTCACACCTACTTAAGGCAAGACTCCAGTAATGAAAAGAGTGGATCCTTTCCCACCCCACCCAACCACTTCACACCCACTCTCCCCTCTCCTCTACTCTCGCCACACCAATGACTGCACCTCCACAGACACCTCTGTCAAGCTTCTCAAGTTTGCGGATGACACAACCTTGCTTGGACTGATCCAGGATGGGGATCTCTGTACTCTTTTCAGTTTGACATCTTTCCTATAACATGGTGCCCAGAACTGAACACAATATTCTAAATGCGGCCTCACCAAAGTCTTATACAACTGCAACATGACCTCCCAACTTCTATACTCAATACTCTGACTGATGAAGGCCAAAGTGCCAAAATACGTTTTGACCACCTGATATACCTGCGACACGACCTTCAAGGAACCATGCAACCATCAACCATTCCTCTGCCCACCTGGCTAATTGATCCAGATCCTGCTGCAATCTTTCACAACCATCTTCACTATCTGCAAAACCACTCACTTCTGTATCATCAGCAAACTTGCTAATAGAAATATAGAAACATAGAAAATAGGTGCAGGAGTAGGCCATTCGGCCCTTCGAGCCTGCACCGCCATTCGATATGATCATGGCTGATCATCCAACTCAGTATCCCATCCCTGCCTTCTCTCCATACCCCCTGATCCCTTTAGCCACAAGGGCCACATCTAACTCCCTCTTAAATATAGCCAATGAACTGGCCTCAACTACCTTCTGTGGCAGAGAATTCCACAGATTCACCACTCTCTGTGTAAAAAATAATTTTCTCATCTCGGTCCTAAAATACTTCCCTCTTATCCTTAAACTGTGACCCCTAGTTCTGGACTTCCCCAACATCGGGAATAATCTTCCTGCATCTAACCTGTCCAACCCCTTAAGAATTTTGTAAGTTTCTATAAGATCCCCCCTCAATCTTCTAAATTCTAGCGTGTACAAGCCGAGTATATCCAGTCTTTCTTCATATGAAAGTCCTGCCATCCCAGGAATCAGTCTGGTGAACCTTCTCTGTACTTCCTCTATGGCAAGAATGTATTTCCTCAGATTTGGAGACCAAAACTGTACGCAATACTCCAGGTGTGGTCTCACCAAGACCCTGTACAACTGCAGTAGAACCTCCCTGCTCTTATACTCAAATCCTTTTGCTATGAATGCTAACATACCATTTGCTTTCTTCACTGCCTGCTGCACCTGCATTCCTACTTTCACTGACTGGTGTACCATGACACCCAGGTCTCGTTGCATCTCCCCTTTTCCTAATCAGCCACCATTCAGATAAAAGTCTACTTTCCTGTTTTTGCCACCAAAGTGGATAACCTCAAATTTATCCACATTATACTGCATCTGCCATGCATTTGCCCACTCACCCAACCTATCCAAGTCACCTTGCAGCCTCCTAGCATCCTCCTCACAGCTAACACTGCCCCCCAGCTTCGTGTCATCCGCAAACTTGGAGATGTTGCATTCAATTCCCAAATCCAGATCATTAATATATATTGTAAATAGCTGGGGTCTCAGCACTGAGCCTTGCGGTACCCCACTAGTCACTGCCTGCTATTCTGAAAAGGACCCGTTTACTCCTACTCTTTGCTTCCTGTCTGCCGGCCAGTTCTCTATCCACATCAATACTGAACCCCCAATACCGTGTGCTTTAAGTTTGTATATTAATCTGTTATGTGGGACCTTGTCGAAAGCCTTTTGAAAGTCTAGATATAACACATCCACTGGTTCTCCCTGATCCACTCTACTAGTTACATCCTCGTAAAATTCTATAAGATTCGTCAGACATGATTTACCTTTCACAAATACATGCTGACTTTGTCCAATGAATTCACCACTTTCCAAATGTGCTGCTATCCCATCTTTAATAACTGACTCCAGAATTTTCCCCACCACCGATGTTATACTAACTGGTCTGTAATTCCCAGTTTTCTCTCTCCCTCCCTTTTTAAAAAGTGGGGTTACATTAGCTACCCTCCAGTCCTCAGGAACTACACCAGAATTTAAAGAGTTTCGAAAAATTATCACTAATGCATCCATTACTTCCTTAAGTACTCTGGGAAGCAACTTATCTGGCCCTGGGGATTTATCGGCCTTTAATCCATTCAATTTGCCTAACACCACTTCCCGGTTAACCTGGATTTCACTCAGTTCCTCCATCTCATTTGACCCCCGGTCCCTTGCTATTTCCGGCAGATTATTTATGTCTTCCTTAGTGAAGACAGAACCAAAGTAGTTATTCAATTGGTCTGCCATGTCCTTGTTCCCCATGATCAATTTGCCTGTTTCTGACTGCAAGGGTCCTACATTTGTTTTAACTAATCTTTTCCTCTTCACATATCTATAAAAACTTTTGCAGTCAATTTTTATGTTCCCTGCCAGTTTTCTTTCATAATCTATTTTCCCTTTCCTAATTAAGCCTTTTGTCCTCCTCTGCTGGACTCTGAATTTCTCCCAGTCCTCTGGTAGGCTGCTTTTTCTGGATAATTTGTACACTTCATCTTTTGTTTTGACACTATCCCTGATTTCCCTTGTTATCCATGGATGCACTACCTTCCCTGATTTATTCTTTTGCCAAACTGGGATGAACAATTGTTGTAGTTCATCCATGCAGTTTTTAAATGCCTTCCATTGCATATCCACCGTCAACCCTTTAAGAATCATTTGCCAGTCTATCTTGGCCAATTCACGTCTCATACCCTCAAAGTCACATTTCTTTAAGTTCAGGACCCTTGTTTCTGAATTAACAATGTCACTATCCATCCTAATGAAGAACTCAACCATATTATGGTCACTCTTGCCCAAGGGGCCACGCACAACAAGACTGCTAACTAACCCTTCCTCATTACTCATTACCCAGTCTAGAATAGCCTGCTCTCTCGTTGGTTCCTCTACATGTTGGCTTAGAAAACTATCCCGCATACATTCCAAGAAATCCTCTTCCTCAGCACCCCTGCCAATTTGATTCACCCGATCTATATGTATTGAAGTCACCCATTATAATTGTTTTACCTTTGTTGCACGCATTTCTAATTTCCTGTTTGATGCCATCCCCAACTCCACTACTACTGTTAGGTGGCCTGTACACAACTCCCACTAGCGTTTTCTGCCCCTTAGCGTTTCGCAGCTCTACCCATATTGATTCCACATCCTCCAAGCTAATGTCCTTCCTTTCTATTGCGTTAATCTCCTCTCTAACCAGCAATGCTACCCTACCTCCTTTTCCTTTCTGTCTATCGCTCCTGAATATTGAATATCCCTGGATGTTCAGCTCCCAGCCTTGGTCACCCTGGAGCCATGTCTCCGTGATCCCTACTATATCATATTCATTAATAACTATCTGCACATTCAACTCATCCACCTTAGTACGAATGCTCCTTGCATTAAGACACAAAGCCATCAGGCTTGTTTTTACAACACTCTTACCCCTTATACAATTATGTTCAAAAGCGGCCCTTTTTGATTTTTGACCTGGATTTGTCTGCCTGCCAATTTTACCTTTCACCTTGCTACCTATTGCTTCTACCCTCATTTTACACCCCTCTGCCTCTCTAATCTTGCCCTGTTCTGTGACGTTTCACAGAGTGCTGGAGTAACTCAGCGGGCTAGGCTGAGTATAGAAGTTGGGGGGTCATGTTGCAGTTGCATAAGAAGTTGGTGAGGCCGCATTCAGAGTATTGTGTTCAGTTCTGGGCACCATGTTATAGGAAATATGTCATCAAACTGGAAAGGGTACAGTGAAGATTTATGAGGATGTTGCCAGGACTAGAGAGCCAGAGCTATAGGGAGAGGTTGAGTGGGCTGGGACTATTTCATGGAGCACAGGATGATGAGGGATGATCTAATAGAGGTGTATAAAATCATGATTTGAATAGATATGGTTGAGTCTTTTGCCCAGAGTAAGTGAATCGAGGAGCAGAGGACATAAGTTTAAGGTGAAGGGCAAAAGATTTAATAGGAATCTGTGGGGTATGTTTTTCACACAAAGGGTGGTAGGTGTATGGAACAAGCTGCCAGAGGAGGTAGTTGAGGCAGGGTCTATTGCAACATTTAAGAAACAGTTAGACAGGTACATGGATAGAACAGGTTCGGAGGGATATGGATCAAACGTGGGCAGGTGGGACTAGTGCAGATGGGACATGCTGGGCCGAAGGGCCTGTTTCCACACTGTATCACTCTATGACTCTATCTTTCCCTCTCATTCTCCTGTCTTCTCCCCATTACCTCTAACACCCGTATCAATCAAGAATCTATCAATCTCCTCCCGAAAAATGTCCATTGACTTGACCTCCACAGCTGTCTGTGGCAATGAATTCCACAGTTCACCACCCTCTGACTTAAGAAATTCCTGCTCATCTCCTTCCTAAAGGAATGTCTTTTAATTCTGAGGCTGTGGCCACTGGTCCTAGACTCTCCCACTAGTGGAAACATCCTCTCCAAATCCACTCCATCCAGGTTTTTACCATGCTGGGACAGACGGCAACAGCTTCACACCATGTCCCAAAGCTTGTCTCCTGTCCTGCATCACCCAAGGCAGCAGAGACGTTATAGGAGAGGGCAAGCACCGTAACAAAGTAGCTCACGATGGTTTGGGTAACATTCAGGAATGTCTATGCATGTCACATCATGAATATTACTGAAGAACGGTCTTGACCCGAACTATAATCTATACCATTTCTCCAGAGATGCTGCCTGACCTACTGATTTACTCCAGCACTCTGTGACATGTCACCTACCCATGTTCTCCACAGATGCTGCCTGACTCGCTGAGTTACTCCAGCACTCTGTGAAACGTCGCCTATTCATATTCTCTGCAGATGCTGCCTGACCCACTGAGTTACTCCAGCACTTTGTGACTATTTTCCCTTCACCCATCTGCCCAAGCCCACTCTCCTCCCTCCTTTCCTATGTTCCTTTCCACCCATAAACCTCTCTCTGCCTTTACATTTCACTCCTCTTTCAAATCTGCTCTACTTATCTACATTCATTTTTCTTCTTCACTTTTTAGTCATAGAATGATGCAGTGTGGAAACAGGCCCTTCAGCCCAACTTGCCAACACCGACCGACATGTCCCATCTACACTAGTCCCACTCACACGCGTTTGGCCCATATATCCATCTAAATCTGTCCTATCCATGTACGTGTCCAAATGTCACTTGAACAGTAGGATAGTCCCAGCCTTAACTACCTCCTCTGGCAGCTCGTTACATACACCCAGCACCCTTTGTGTGAAAAAGCTACCTCTCAAGTTCCTGTTAATTTCTGAAATATTGGTCATAAATTTGGTGCAAAAATGCTCCAAAATAAGGCTCAAGCATCAGAAAGCATCTAAAACCCCTGGCATCGAGGGACTTCACGCTTCACGCACGTTAGCGGGCATTTAACCTAAGGTTTTCCTTAGTCCTGAAAACTCCAATGAGCCAATTAAAATGCCCGGTCAGCAAAGGAGATTATTTACGGCTGCCCTCGACTGCCTGTAATTAAATAGCGACCCCACTCCACTGCACTATGAGTTAAAAAGAACCATGCCGACCAACTTTTACTTGCGGAAAATTTTTCAATATGCTGAAAGAATTTCCGCGACCTTGCTGAGGCCGCGAGTATCCGGGACCTTCCCTCGAGCATGAAGGAGAGTTCCAGGACCACATGTCAACCATGCTGCAAGTTTGAGTCGAGGGCAAACTCTTCTAAACTCGCAGATTAGGTTGCCGCAGTGGGACAGCCCCTTAAATGGCCTACCCCTTATTCTTAAACTGTGACCCCTGGTTCTGGACTCCCCCAACATCAGGAACATTTTTCCTGCATCTGGGACTAGGTTAAATGGGCATTCTTGTTCGGCATGGATGAGTTGGGCCGAAGGGCCTGTTTCCATGCTGTATGACTGAGTTGCCAAGAACATTCAAGAGAGAGATCAATGTTAAATGATTAAGTAAACATAAATATAATTCTGTCCAATTTAAACATAAATAAAAAGAGCAAAAAATTCAAGTTCAACTCATAAAAGATTAATTCAAAATACACAATGTTTTTCTTGTTACAACTTTTTTATTCACAATTACCTGACAATATTATCTCAATATATTTAGTTGAGCCTGATACAGGTTTCCCACATTGTCCACTTGGTATTCTCTCAGCATTCCTGTGAAAGTGACCCTTCAGTTCTTGCCCGTCTCTGAAATAATATGTCGTGGAGCTGTCTTTTTGTGTTTATTAATTATAAGTAAAATTCTTTGGGCGTGGAATGCACTACTTGTGGCAGAAGCAGAAATCATAATAGTTTCAAAAGCAACTTGAATAAACATTTGAATCCAGTAACAATAAAAGGGAGATGAGACTAAATGGGGAATCCATTTGGAGAGCTGTAATGAAAGTCTTTGTGCTGCCAGCTTCTTCGTTTCCCAACCATTCAGGGTGTAAATTGAAATGGGTCATGTGAAATGGACATCAAACCTACCTCACTTCACTGAATGTAGACATACAATTGGTGAGGTACACATTGAAGCTCAGTATTAAAATCTATACTTGTTTGTCAAATCATTGGTCATCTCAACTTCAGCCTTGTTGTTCAATTTTAATTGCCGTCCAAAAGGAAAATATAGTGCAGGTCAGTACTTGACACATATCCTTGACTGTTCCATGACAAACTATCCCATCCATTCTCAAACCCACTCAAGGGCTAAACAAGGCATCGAGAAGGTCATATGTCAACCGAGACCACACGAGTAGTTGTAGTCCTGTCGAGATTCTGAAACTCTGGTGCAGGAGAGCTTCAGTCACAAATTCACAACCTTGTCTCCCACGTCTTGGGAAGAGAGCTCAGAGTCATTGTGGTCGTCTTTAAGAAAGTAGACCTCTCCAGTCGCAGTTACAAGAGAGTCATTGTTGACTTGTTCATTGAGATTCAATAGAA
Organism: Amblyraja radiata; assembly: GCF_010909765.2. Classification (NCBI taxonomy): domain Eukaryota; kingdom Metazoa; phylum Chordata; class Chondrichthyes; order Rajiformes; family Rajidae; genus Amblyraja; species Amblyraja radiata. Next base: position 42,919,291 of record NC_045975.1, read on the forward strand.
GGGACCTGGACTGGATCTCAGCTGATCAAAGGTCCGCCACTCATTAGCCTCTACAGTTCAACTGTGTCACTGACAATAAAGATTCATGCAGAGACCCTGGTAAATATAGTCCCCAGCTAATAAATATATACGGAAATAAGTGCTTTCTAACATTTGGATATAAACTGAGGTCTGGGTTAAAGATTAGGCCATGCACTGTGGTACTAAGCCATTGGATGGAATTTTACAACAAACCACCTCTCTGAGGATATTCGATATTATGAAGCATTGTGTTTTTTGTTCATGAAGAAGGCTGTTGAAACCCAGCACGTTCACTCAAAGGGTGGTGGTTGTATGGACAAAGCTGCCAGGGGAGGTAGTTGAGGCAGGGACTATCCCCACTTTTAAGAAATAGTTAGGGTAGATAGAAACAAAATGCTGGAGGAACTCAGCAGGACAGGCAGCATCTCTGGAGGAAAATGGGTGATGTTTCAGGTCGAGACCCATCTTCAGACACGAAACGTCATCCATTACTTCTCTCCAGAAATGTTGCCTGTCCCGCTGAGTTACTCCAGCATCTTGTGTCTACCTGCGGTTTAAACCAGCATCTGCAGATCCTTCCTACACAGGTACATGGATAGGACAGTTTTGGAGGGATATGGACCAAACGCAGGCAGGTGGGACGAGTGTAGCTGGGACATGTTGGCTGGTGTGGGTAAGGTGGGCTGAAGGGCCTGTTTCCACACTGTATCACTCTATGACTCTATGACTAGTGTAGCTGATACATGTTGTCCAGTGTGGGCAAGTTGGGCCGAAGGGCCTGTTTCCACACCCTATGACGTTCCCTCAGCATTAATCGCACGATTCGCCAAGTCGCTTTCAGACAAAACTTTCCTCCATATTTGAGCAAAGCAAGAAGGAATCGACAAGCCGGGGCTTCACCAACTGCTGGTAGTCCGAGTCTTCAATGCACTGAGGGCTGGCCAGCGCCAGCTTCCGTAATGCAGCCTAAAATAAACAGAAAGCGATGCTTCAGAAAATATTATATTGGCATATCAGGGGAGTCACTGAAGCGCAAGCACACGAGAGAACTTCACCACCAATGCAAGCTCTTCCCAAAGCTTAAATTGTCTTTCATTATTTATTGTAAAATGTAAATTGATTTGATCTGAAGAGTGAGTTGATTAGAAGGCTGTGGAGGCCACGTCAGTGGATATTTTTAAGGCAGTGATAGATAGATTGTTGATTAGTACCGGTGTCGGAGGTTATGGGGAGAAGGCAGGAGAATGGGGATAGGAGGGAGAGATAGATCACCCATGATCAGCCATGGCAAAGTAGATTTGATGAGCCGAATGGCCTAATTCTACTATTTCTTATGACCTTATGAGAACGCAGGACAGAGCAGCACGGGAACAGGCCCTTCAGCCACAATGTCCGTGCTGACCGTGAGGCCCAATTAAACTAACCTCCTCTGCCTGCAAGTGATCCAAGTCCCTCCATTCCATCCATATCCATGTGCCCACCTAAAAGCCCCTTAAATACCACTATGGTATCTGCCACCACCACCATCCCTGGCAGTGTGTTCCAGGCACCATCTTGTATGAATACAGTCCAAAGTTGTTAAAAACAGAATGTTTTTAATTTAATATATTGCAATTTTACATAAAGCATAAACGGGCCTTAAAGGCCCGTTTATGCTTTATGTAAAATTGCAATATATTCTCATGATAACATGACTTGTCAGTTTCTTCTATGTGCTTCAGAACATTAACTTGACTTTTAAGATTTGTGGTTCACCTAAAATTATACCACAGACTGCAAAAAAACCTGTGTCTGTGGAAGGAGCTGTGCGCTGTACTTAAACTCCAGCACAAAGTCCTCAGTGTGCAGAGTTCCCTTCCATTGACTTCAGTGAAATAAAATTTAGCCACAGCACAATGCACCAGCGCTCTAAACTCAAGTCAAGAGTGTTTTATTGTCATATACCTAGACAGAACAATTAAGTTCTTACTTGCAGCAGCACCAAAGTGTATGTAAACATAGTACTCTGTAAACAATATAGTAAACAAGAAAAAAGTTCAGCGTGTGTGTATAATACACAGTTTATACACACACACACTGAACTGTTTTTCTCATTTACTATGTTATTTTCTTATTTACTACACACACACACACACACACACACAGACACAGACACACACACACACACACAGACACACACACACACACACACACACACACACACACACACACACACAGACACAGACACAGACAGACACACACACACACACACACACACACAGACACAGACACACACACACACACACAGACACAGACACAGACACACACACACACACACACACACACACACACACACACAGACACAGACACACACACACACACACACACACACACACACACACACACACACACACACACACACACAGAGACACACACACACACACACACACACAGAGACACAGACACACACACACACACACACAGAGACACAGACACACACACACACACATAAAACAAACAATAATAGTGTAATGATGCTTTACAATCAGCATCAATTATTAAGTAAAGGTATAAAGTGTGGGTAACTTTGCAATGTCATGTTTGGGCTTTGTGTTCAATGCCAGGAGAGTGATGTTAAGCAACCTTTGGCAATTTCTGTTCAGAAAATAGATTTTTTTTGTTCTTTAGGGTCTGGGAGCTAGTCCTGGCTAATTAGAAAATAAAAATGTTCACGGGGCTTTGAAGACGGTGGAGGGGGAATATAGGATTTGCAATTATTATAAAATTATTAAGAGAAAAAGCCTAATGGGCAGTATCATTTGCTCTCCTGTTAATCTATATTTGCAATAACATTAGTCTCTCAATAAAAATCATACAAAATCACTACAAATATAACCTATCACATTTCATTTCGAAACATTTGAATTTCCCATTTACATCAACATTTTGTTCTTGCTAAATTCTAAATTACAAGCTTGGTAAATATAAAGCCAACTAAAACTCATTTTTTGAATAAAGCTATGAAATGATATATCAAGGAATGATGGACTATGGACCACGTGCAGGCAGAGGATTAGATTCTCTTGGCATCGTGTTCAACACGGACATTGTGGGCTGAAGGGCCTGCTCCTGTGCTGTACAGGTCTATGACATTCCATGAGTACTTTAAATGGACTAGATTAATCTGTGGGCATGATTTTTGCAAATAAAGTTTAGAACTATTCCGTTGCCTATAAATAGCTACAAATGCCACAAAATAAAGGAAATATAAAAGCAATCACTTACCAAGCAAGCGACTAGTACTGAATCATTATTATTCCTCTCAGAGGGTGACCGACAGAGTTCAATCAGGCGGGGAATACCTGGGTGTCAGATAAACAGAAAATCTTAAGATCTTTGGTGGAGAACTGTGTGAAAATACGTACAAACTAAGTGTAATAATCAACATTATATTTTCAACTCATTTGATATATTAGGTTTGGATTTTTAATGTTGATCAATTATGATCCTCGTGCAATGTAAGGGTTAAACAGACTCCTCAGTTAAAACCCTGGGATCTGTGGTTAAAATGGAGTTGTCAGCTCACAGCAGCATGCAAGTGGAGTAAGCAGGGAGACAAGTACTAGAGTAAAGGGCCTGTCCCACTTACGTGTCCTTGGCACGCCAATTACGTGACCTCATGGTCGCGTTGAGCCGCGACGGTCCAGCGAAGGTCGGGCGTGATTACATGCGTACGCACAGCTGTCTGGATCGCGTGATGTCATTTGAAGATGGACACAAAGCTGGAGTAACTAAGCAGGACCGGCAGCATCTCTGGAGAGAAGCAATGGGTGATGTTTCGTGTCGGGACCCTTCTTCAGTCTGAAAGAAGGGTCTTGACCTGAAACGTCACCCATTGCTTCTCTCCAGAGATGCTGCCAGTCCCGCTGAGTTACTCCTGCATTTTGTGTCTATCTTCAATTTTCTTGGCCCCGCTCTGGGAGTAGAAGTGGGGGCGGATCATGACCGCAACGGCCGTGAGCCCCAGGCCGAGTTCGGCGATCGTTTGCCTGCTTCTGCTGCTGTTGAAGGTGAGACGTTGCGTCGCGCCAGGGTCCTGGGCCTGTCCCACTTTGGCCGTAAGTTTCACGACAGGCCGTTGGCGCGCGAAGATTTCGTTCACTACAAAAATTTCGGAGCCACGCGCGATGTCGCGCACAACTACATACCCCTCCGCGCTTCTCAGTGGGACCGGCCCCGTGCGGCCGTACGATGCTCTTGCGCCTCAACGCGACCACGAGGTCGCGTAATTTGCATGCCAAGGACACGTAAGTGGGACAGGCCCTAAACTCAACAGGTCAGGCAACATCTCTGCAGTCTGAAGAGGGGTCTCGATCCGAAACATCGGCAGTTCCTTTTCTCCAGAAAGCTGTCTGACCCATTGAGTTACTCCAGCTTTTTCTGTCACTCTGCAGAACATGAATAGGTGACGTTTTAGGTCGGGACCCTTGTTTAGACTGATTTTGGGGGGGGGGGGGGGAAGAGAAAGATGGAAGAGAGGAGGGGCAGGATAAAGCCTGGCAGATTATAGGTGAGGGGATGTTTTCATATGCAGACGGTTGGATAAAGGCCAGAGATGTTACTCCAGTGCTTTGTGTCTTTATTTGTAAACCAGCATCTGCAGTTCCTTGTTTCTACGTCAAGCAAGCAGTCTCACTTGGAAGAAGCAATTAGATGCTGGAGAAATGCTCGGTGTCAATTAGAAAAAGATGTAAATCATGAGGCCGCCTGCAAGGACACCCAGCAAATGGATAAGATAAACTTTTCTTATCTGAATAAAGTTCATCAAGGTGCCTGATATAAGAAAATAATCCTTGTTTTCAGTACTGAGAAGAACAGCTAGTATAAAAAAAGAAGAGACAGAGTGCTGGAGTAACTCAGTGGGTCAGGCACCATCTCTGGAGGACATGGATAGGTGACAGGAGGACATGGATAGTTGTACAGAGCCCTAGTGAGACCACACCTGGAGTATTGTGTGCAGTTTTGGTCCCCTAATTTGAGGAAGGACATTCTTGCTATTGAGGGAGTGCAGCGTAGGTTTACAAGATTAATTCTCGGGATGGCGGGACTGTCATATGCTGAGAGAATGGAGCAGCTGGGCTTGTACACTCTGGAGTTTAGAAGGATGAGAGGAAATCTCATTGAAACATATAGGATTGTTAAGGGCTTGGACACACTAGAGGCAGGAAACATGTTCCCGATGTTGGGGGAGTCCAGAACCAGGGGCCACAGTTTAAGAGTAAGGAGTAAGCCATTTAGAACGGAGACGAGGAAACACTTTTTCTCACAGAGAGTGGTGAGTGTGGAATTCTCTGCCTCAGAGGGCGGTGAAGGCAGGTTCTCTGGATGCTTTCAAGGCTCTTAAAAATAGCGGAGTCAGGGGATATGGGGAGAAGGCAGAAACGGGGTACTGATTGGGGATGATCAGCCATGATCACGTTGAATGGCGGTGCTGGCTCGGAAGGGCCAAATGGCCTACTCCTGCACCTATTGTCTATTGTCCATTGTGACGGTTCAGGTCGGGACCCTTCTTCAGTTTGAAAACACAGTCAACATTTATTTGTGGATTAGGGTAGAAACATGGGCTTATTGAGTATATATAATTACACCTTGTCTACTTGGTTCAATATTAAATGTTTCTGAGGATTTGATCAATCGCTTTTACAAAGATATTTTGCAAATATACCCATTGCATCAATCGCCATCCCGTGAACTACAAAGTCAACCTAGTACCAATGCAGTGGAGGATATCTAATGATATATTTTCTCAAGGGAGGTTGTTCTTACAGTTCAGACTGGAGGCAATGCTGCAGACATTTGGCTCCCTGCTTAAGCGGGCTAGTGTGACGGCAGACTTTTGTAACACTCTCTCCAATGCTGCACTCTCTGTTGAGATCCCTGGTGCGGGACGTTCATGGAGAAATTCCAGCAATAGTTCCACACCTTCAAGAAAAACGCAGATCAAAAGAAACAGAATCACAACTTAATGAAAACAGATGAGCCACAAGGAACTGCAGATGCTGGAATCTCTCATTGAACAGAAAGTGCTGGAGTAACTCAGCGGGTCAGGCGGCATCTCTGCAAGGAATGGATAGATGATGTCTTGAGTTTGGACCCTTCATCTGACTATTGTCTGAAACATTATCAGAACAATCTATTATTGAGTCACGGAGCCATACAGTGTGGAAACGGGAATCAACCAACATGCCCCATCCACACTAGTCCCACCTGTGTGCATTTGGCTCACAAACCTGTATGTCTTTGGAGTGTGGGAGGAAACCAAAGATCTCGGAGAAAACCCACGCAAGTCACGGGGAGAACGTACAAACCTCCATACAGACAAGTCTGGATCGAACCCGGGTCTCAGGCATTGTAAGGCAGTAGCTCTACCACTGCGCCACCATGCTGCTCTCTCTAGCAATAAATCATTCTAATTGAGTTCCCTCTACAACCTTAGTTTGCAAGTAGAATAAACATTGCATGCCGCCTGCAATGCACCATGTAGGCACAGGTAAATTGCCTCGTGGGATCTGACCACTCCTTTGGAGAGTGGTCAGATCCCAAATCTAAACAATCGGTCTAAACAAGATTTAGCATCCATAATATTTGAGCTTGCTGTAGATCTTTGCCTCTATCTCTGGAAGCTCAGAGCGTGAGAAATATAAATACACCAAGAACCCCCCAATGGTGGCCTGCGGCATGGATGTACACTGTGAAGTTAGCAGTGTTGAAGTATACAGATGGACTTTCAAAAAAGCTTTGAAGACCACTCTGTAATGTCACAGAAAAATAACAGAGGCAACATTTAGTCAAAGCAACCTAAGTGGAGGTAAACAAAGCAACAAAACACAGGAGATGCTGGAGATATTCCCTTTATCTTGCAGGGAACTTGTTTGTAATCTTGCTGCTGACTGGATAGCATGCAACAGAAAGCTTTTCACTGTACCTCAGTACACGGGACAATAAAGTAAACTAAACTAAAATGCCTCGTCCATCCATCAGTGTGAGAGAAACTCAGACAAGTTAATATCTCAATAACAGGAGGTACAAGAAAGTCCAGTTGCTTCTTGTCCTTTTCACCTCTATCCCTTGTCTCGCTCTCAACCCATCTGCCAATTGACCTCCCCCCTCCCTCACCTGTATCCACCTATCACTTGCCAGGCTTTGTCCTGCCCCCCTCCTCTCTTTTCCAGCTTCCTCCCCCACTTCACATTGTGTTTTTGATTTTTTGTCTTTGGAGCGAATTCTGTCTTTAATTTGTGTATTGGTGATGTCCTTATTATTTATTTTACTCCGACTATATGTTTTTTCTCTCTTGTTAATTTCTGTAAGGTGTCCTTGAGACTTTGAAAGGCGCCCGCGAATAAAATGTATTATTATTATTATTACTTCTCCATTAGTCTGTAGAAGATGCTACCTGACCTGCCGAGTTCCTCCAGCACTTTGTGTTTTGTTCCAAGAATATCACATTGACTAACGGTTAAAGAAATGAAATGTTTTTGATAATAAACTAGTCCATAAACTGGTCGGTGAAGATGTGGATTATAGACATGTTCGATTCACTACACTTGGAAAACATTAGGCTTGTCTTGGTGGAAAAAACAGATCAATTTCTTAAGACATGGATTTCTTATTTATTTGTCTTTCTTCTGCACTGCTTTGGTATAGGGGTCTTTTTCCTGCTCTTTTCTATTTTATCTCTTCATTCTTTTTTTTATTTTCCTTGTTTTCCTTTTCTTTTCTTTTTTCTTTTTTTAAAAATGTAGGTTATAAGGTTAAAAATGAAGCTGTACAATAATTGTATAATTGTTATGCCGATTGTTTTATTCTTCTACAATTGCTTCTAATAAAAAATTTAAAAATAAATAAACTGGTCCTGAAATCAAGGCTGCCTTGACTAACACGGAATAGTATAACACAGGAACAGGCCCTTTGCCCACAATGTCCATGTTGAGCAGGATGCTTCGATAAACTAATCTCCTCTGCTTGCACTAGATCTATATTCCTCCATTCCCTGCATTTCCGTGTGTCCATCATAAAGCCTCTTAAACACCACTATCATATCTACCTCCACCACCACCCCCGGCAGCACGATTCAAGCACCCATTAGCCTCTGTGTGAAAAATTGGACAATAGACAATAGACAATAGGTGCAGGAGTAGGCCATTCGGCCCTTCGAGCCAGCACCGCCATTCAATGTGATCATGGCTGATCATCCCCAATCAGTACCCCGTTCCTGCCTTCTCCCCATATCCCCTGACTCCGCTATTTTTAAGAGCCCTATCTAGCCCTATGTGTTTCCTCATCTCCGTTCTAAATGGCTTACCCCTTATTCTTAAACGGTGACCACTGGTTCTGGGCTCCCCCAACATCGGGAACGTTTCCTCCCTCTAGCGTGTCCAAACCCTTAAAAATCTTATATGTTTCAATAATAATCTGATATGTTTCAATAAGAATAAATGTTTCAATTTGCCCTGCACATCTCAGTTTAGTGTAGTTGAGGTTAGAGATACAGCTGAGGAACAGGCCCTCAGGCCCACCGCGTCTGTGCCGCCCAGTGATCCCCACACATTAACACTATCCTACGCACACTAGGGCCAATTTATACTTATGCCAAGCCAATTGACCTACATATCTGTACGTCTTTGGAATGTTGGAGGGAACCGAAGATATCGGGAAAAAACCCACGCCGTCACTGGGAGAACGTACAAATTCCATACAGTCAGCACCCGTGGTCGTGATTGAACCCGGGCCTCTGGTGCTGTGAGCCAAAAAAATATTAGTCTGAGTGAAGCAAAAGCCTTCAACAAACAGCTACGGAAAGGAAGGTGTGTCCACAGCCAATAACAACACCAGACAACTTTGGGTTGGAGCTGGTTTGTTAATTGTGGACCACTTTGTTTTTAAATCGGTGGTGCCATTTTCTTGGAGTATTATTGAAGAATAACTCTACATATTTTATTTATTTTTGGTGTGGTTGGGGGTGGATGGGTGAGATATTTCACAGAAGGGGAACTGAGCACAGAGAGACCAACACACAAATAACAGAATCTCGACAGGGGCACTTTGTTACTCACATGCCTCTTAAACACCTCTATCGGATCTGCCTCCACCACCACCCCTGGCAGCGTGTTCCATACTCACTGTGGTTGCAAGGGGGGGGAATGTATGCAGCAACTGTCCGGAAAAAGTTAGGCGACAACTGTGTCTTTGCGAGGAAAGGTCAGGCAGAACAAATATATTGCACGAGAATATAGACTAGATGTCATGCGTGCAAGTGTACCCGAGTGTACACGGCAGCTAAACCTAGGCTGACAGAGAGCAGGCTCTCTTTCCAATAATCTGTTTGGATGGACACAAATCAAACTCAAAAGTTAAACAGTGCAAATGCTTCAAATCTAACCCACCCATTTTTTAAACAGTATATTTCACTAAAAGGACCTAGTCCAAGACATGAACATTAGGTTTCATTTATTGTACTACATTTATTTTGGAGTTTTAAAGTAAATAAATACCTAATTGTTATAAATCTGTTTAAAATATGTTTTATCCGATTGGGGGCACAGCGGTAGAGTTGCTGCCTTACAGCGCCAGAGACCCAGGTTCGATCCTGATTACGGGTGCTGTCTGGAGAGTTTGTACGTTCTCCCCGCGACCTGCGAGGTTTTTCCCCGGGTGCGCCGGTTTCCTCCCACACAGCAAAGACATGCAGGTTTGTAGGTTTATTGGCTTCAGGAAAGATTGTAAATTGTCACAAATGTGTAGGATAACGCTAGCGTATGAGGTCATCACTGGTCGGCATGGACCCGATGGGCCAAAGAGCCTGTTTACACGCTGTGTATCTAAACTGAACTAAACTGAACTAATGACATAGTGGACTTTTTCCAGTCCCTGCTATTCCTTCATAAAGATTTGAATCAGATTTAGGATTTGCCGAACAGATTGTACCAGTGAAACCTGGCCTCCCTCCCCTGCCCTGCTGGAGCCCATTGGCTCTCTGCCCCACCATGGTTGAACCACGCCAGTGAAATAAACTTAAATCAGAGATTTTTAGTTCATAATGCAATTTGAGACCATTCACACAATCTAACAAGCGGTAAATGTGATTGTTAATACTATCACGATTTTCAATAACTTTCAATGAGAATTGTAGGCACTGCATCAGTTCAAACTATTTCAGTGCAGAAGAATGCTATGAATGATTTTACTTCGGAGTCACGTGAGTGACTACGTGAAGAACCCCGCTAGGACGCATGCGTGTCATATCGCTACACGCATTGCAACGAGTCACAGCAGGGGGAATGACGTTCCCCTTAGCGGCAGAATTTAAAAGCCGGGAACAGCAGGTAAGGAGACTCTGCGTTATTTCCACTTACTTTACAGGTGGAGGCATGGACAGATCCACGAGAAACAAGAAGGCTGCGAAAAAGCTGGCGTGGGAGAACCGCGGAGTTGCGGGCTTCCAGCAGCAGCCAACGGCACGCCAATCTCCCGTAATGGGAACAGCTGTGCCCGGCTTCGCTCCCGCACCGGCCAAATCAACACCACGGCCGGGCGGTAAAGCGAAGCAAAAAACAGACAGAGTCGTTGACTCCGATGAGTCCGACTTTGAACAGCCGCGAGCGGCCAGTGCCCGTGAGCATTGGGGCCGGTTGGAGCGGCCTCAGGAGCAGCCGCGAGCGGTCAGTGCCCGTGAGCATTGGAGCCGGTTGGAGCGGCTGGGGGAACAGGAGCAGCCGCGAGTGGCCTGTGCCCGAGAGCATAGGAGCCATTTGGAGCGGCTGTTGGAGCAAATACTCCAAAGTGGCAGGCTGCGGGAGAGGGAGCCTAGTCACAGTGGGCAGCTAGTAAGTCCTAAAGCAGTACCTCTTGTGGGGCTGCACAGTGTTTCTCCCTCATCAGAGGGGAGTACGGGGGGTCAATTCTGGGCTGACCCTGAAGAGGGGTGCAGAACATACCCCTAGTGTGCATGGGGTGCAAGAAAACCTATTGGATATGGTGTCCCAGTTTATTCAACCCGACCAAACTGGCCAAAACCTGGAGCCCAAAATAGCTGCAAGTATTGACTACATGTCATTCAACCAGCTACAAGGACAGGCATTATTGGACACCACAGCAAGACACTTACCACCAGGGAACTGCAAATCACTAAATGTTCCCAGTGTCAACCAGTGTATTTGGAAACATGTCGGGGCATCAATCAGAGCCAGGGACTTGAAAATACAAAAAGTTCTGAAAGTCCTAACAGCGGGAATTACGGCTTTCGCCCGCACATTGAACGAACAAGACATGACACAAGATCACCAAGATGCACTGGCTTTATTTTGCAACTCCCAATGCGAGTTAAATAGTATTAGGAAGAGTGCCATCCAACCGGCTTTAGACTCCAAATTTGCAGGCCTCTGCAAACCTGGAACCTCCAAACCACCAATACTACTATTTGGAGGGGACTTATCCAAACAGGTAAAATAACTTGACAAAGAGGCTAAAACCCTGGGACTCATTAAAGCAGCGTCCAAAAACTACTTTGGCCAGAAACAGCACCCCTACGCACCCACCAGTCGGCCAAGACAAACTGGTGAAAGCTCGAAGGCCAGGAACACTCAACATCGGTCTTTTTTAGGCCATGGCCCAGACCGGCCTTCCTGGAAAATGCGCAAACCCTCAACACCAACCCAACTAGAGACCCAGACACCGGCGCCTCAACGTCCACGGAGGATGCCGAAAAAGTAACAAACCTACCACTGGTAACCAAGGAGGTAGGTGGGTTTGGTTCCTTACGAATTGAAGGGAGCATGGAGGTTGGTGGGAGATTACACTTCTATCTGGATGCATGGAATAAGTTAACTACCGACACTTATATTTTAAGTAGTATCCAGGGTTATACCATAGAATTTATACAAAAACATAGCCCTCCAGTTCAGCATGTACCGAACCGAATGTTCGTTCTTACAGGCAAAGAAAAATCAAAAGCACATGCTGAACTACAGCGGCTTTATAAAAAAGGAGTAATTGAGAAAACCCAACACGAATCACAGGAATTTGTGTCCAATGTCTTTATCAAAAACAAGAAAGATGGTGGTTGCCGCATCATCATCGATTTGACTAATTTGAATACTTTCGTACAATATATTCATTTCAAGATGGAAACCTTTGTTACTGCTAAGCAATTGATTTTCAAAGGTTACTACATGGCAAGCATCGATTTAAAAGATGCTTACTATACAGTACCCATAAGAGGTCACCACAAATGTTATTTAAAATTCAACTGGATGGGTCAGCACTGGCAGTACAGGGCACTACCTAATGGTATAACATCAGCCCCCAGGCTGTTCACTAAAATGTTGAAACCAGCCCTAGCGTTTCTGCGGAAACAAAAACACATGGTAATGGCATATCTAGATGACATACTTATTGTGGGCAAAACTTTGGAATTGGCTAAACAAGCGGTAACAGCCACAAAACAATTATTTAAAACACTGGGGTTTATCATCCATCCAGTTAAATCTAAATTAACGCCTTCAACCACAAAGGATTATCTGGGGTTCACCATTAACTCAGTTCACATGTCAGTGACTTTGCCGAAAGAAAAGGTTACAGCCTTAATAGAGGCTTGCAGCAAAATCATTGACATCACTAAACCACCCATCAGACTGGTAGCAAGAATAATTGGCAAAATAGTGGCTGCGTTTCCTGCCACACAATTCGGACCTTTACATTATCGAAATTTACAGAGGGCGAAAATACGAGCACTCAAAATTAATGGTGGTCATTTTGACAGACCAATGAAGCTACCAACAGAAGCCATAATGGAACTAAAATGGTGGGAAGATAACATTAGGCATTGTTCCAATCCAATCATTATCAGCAACCCATCTATGGTACTACAAACTGATGCCAGTGCACTTGGTTGGGGTGCTACCAATTCAATCTCCAGCTGTGGAGGGAGATGGAATGCACAGGAGGCATCATTATTACAAACACTGGGCATAAACTACCTGGAGATGTTAAGTGCATTCCATGGCCTTAAGTCATATTGTTCTGGGTTATATCACTAGCATGTTAGACTCCAAATTGACAACACCACCGTGGTAGCATATATCAACCATATGGGTGGAAACAAATCGACATCATGTGACAATCTGGCCAACATAATTTGGCAATGGTGTATCCAGAGAGATATTTGGATATCAGCTACCTACTTACCAGGTAAACTAAATTTAGTGGCAGACACCAGGTCACGCAAATTCAATGAAAACACTGAATGGATGTTGGATAAAAATGTATTTGCTGAAATTACAGCACGGTATGGAATACCAGATATCGATCTATTCGCATCCAGGCTCAATCACCAGTTATCGAATTATGTTTCATGGGAACCAGGCCCTGGGGCAGCGGCAACAGATGCATTTTCGCTGCATTGAGGGAAATTGTTTATTTATGCATTCCCTCCTTTCTGCCTCATCAGTCGGGTATTAAGGAAAATACAGCAAGACTCTGCGTCTGGTATTTTGATAGTACCCGATTGGCCTACTCAAGCATGGTTCCCGGTGATACTCGACATGGTATTAGAACCATGCATCACCATCCATCATAGACCTAATTTACAGGTTCATCCTGTAACAAGGGAAAGTCACTCATGTCATAATTATACAAACCTATTAATTTGTAGAGTTTGAAAGCACCTCTACTACACCTGGGACTGACGGACCGAACAGTGGATATTATTTCAGCGGCCCACAGACAGTCCACCAAAAAACAGTACTTGGTGTACATCAAGAAATGGGGAAAGTACTGTCACAACAATAGCATCATCCTCAGATCTATGAACATCCCGTCTGTTCTGGAATTCCTGGCAAGCCTCCATTACGATGAGAGGCTCAGTCATAGTGCCATCACTGCGCCAGAAGTGCTCTGTCAACATACCTGTGGCAAGGAACAGAGCGGCATTCTGTTGGGACACACCCCCTGGTAACCAAACTCATGACGACAGATGGCACAATGGGCTAAGTGTTCGGCTGGCAACCTGAAGGTGGCCGGTTCGAATCCTGCTTGGAGTGTGTACTGTCGTTGTGTCCTTGGGCAAGACACTTCACCTACCTTTGCCTGGGACTAGAGACGGAAATTAGCTACTGATTGGCTACAATCTCGCATATTTACGTGCAAATGTTCATTAATATGCACTGTCCCTATAAACAAATTATTATTATTATTATTATTATTATTATTATTATTATTATTATTATTATTATTATTATTATTATTATTATTATTATTATTATTATTATGAGGGACATTTTTAATGTTAATCCCCCAAGAACCAGGTACTCCCAAATATGGGATGTGAGCATTGTACTGACCATGTTAAGAAACTGGTCTCCACCTACAGCTCTGCCCCTACAGAAACTGACTATGAAAACAGTCATGCTGATGGCCTTGGTCACGGCACAAAGGGTCCAGTCGCTACAGAAACTAAGGCTGGACAACATGACTATTTCATCTGGAAATTTAACTTTTCACATCAATGAATTAGTCAAACAGAACCGACAGGGGTCAGCAGGCCTAAAAATAAAATTCAGGGCCTACCCGACAGATGATTGTCTCTGTATTGTAACACACTTACTATTATATATGGAGTACACTAAGATCATCAGAGGCAAAGAAATGGCACTTTTAATCAGCTACAAACAGCCACACAAAAAAGTGACAGTCCAGACCATCTCGAGATGGCTAAAACAGGTCCTAATAAAGGCTGGAGTAGCCACTAACATTTTTAAATCTCACTCCACCAGGGCTGCAGCTACATCAGCAGCTATGAAGTTGGATGTTCCTATGGACCAAATCCTCAAGACAGCAGGATGGTGAATGGAGAAAACTTTCCAACGATTTTATAACAAACCAGTAATTGAACCTGGAACATTTGCAGAAACAAATTTAAGTTCTGTAATATGATTTTACCCCATAAATAGGGGCTATAATTTGGTGTTAATAAATTTATCGTTGTTTTTCAATATCGTATTGATGTCCAATGATGTTAACACTATTCTCCCCTTAATCAAGGCAGATGTGATGCATGGACTCGTTTCCACGGCATGAAATCACAGAGCTTTAAAATCTTCACGTAGTCACTCGCGTGACTCCGAAGTAAAATAGTAAGATTAAACGAGAACTTACCAGTTTGAACTATGATCATTATTTTATGAGGAGTAACGTTGAGGGAATACGTGCCCTCCGCTCCCACCCTTGATCATATACTCAACTGGTATCTCTTCTCTAATCTTACTATGTTTAGTCATTACAGTTATCTGTGATTTCACACCGCTGCTTTGAAGAATGACACGCATGCGTCCTGGCGGGGTTCTTCACGTATTCCCTCAACGTTACTCCTCATAAAATAACGATCAAACTTCAAACTGGTAAGTTCTCGTTTAATCTTACTATTAAATGCAAGTCATTAACATTGATAGTGTATAAAAAAATAATACATTCAAAACTGCTATGAAAGTTTTGATAGTTCAACATCATTATATCTGGCTGAAAAAATTAATTAAACCAGCAAGATGTAGCCACATGCTTGATTTGATAATTTATTATCCAGCATTAAGGACAATGTGTGCATTTCCTCATGGAACGTATGTCCTGATTAGACTAAGTGGTGCGGTATGGACTGAATGTGTGGAAGAAAATAGAACGTGTGACATTTTACCAGTCACCTACAACGCTGTGAAAGGGATATACAGAGGGGCACTGTGAAAGCTTTGCCTTTGACTGTCTGAAATATAATGTAGCTGTCCCTTGTAAACACAGCACAGAAGGCCCATTAGCCAACCTCCACTGACCAGCGATCCCCGTACACTAGCACTATCCTTCACACTAGGGACAATTTTTACCAAAGCCAATTAACCTACAAACCTGTACGTCTTTGGAGTGTGGTAGAAAACCGGAGTACCCAGAGAAAACCAACGCAGTCACAGAGTGAGCGTGTAAACTTCGTACAGACAGCACTCGTTGTCAGGATCGAACCTGGGCATCAACTGTACTGCTGCGCCACCGTACAGCCTCTTGCAACATGCTGTTATTTTATCCAACATGCTCAGTTCAAATTGACCAATTCTCTCTATTTCCCTGTAAACAGAATGGTGCAGAAAAGACAGAAACTGAAAATACTAAAATATCGCAATGTTTAAGAAACATTTAGAGATGTACATAGATGGGATAGGATCTGGGCAGGTGGGACTAGCGTAGATGAGACATATTTGTCGGTGTGGCCAAGTTGGGCTGAAGGGCCTGTTTCCACATTGAATGACTATGCAGGAAACACAAATTAATATTCTTGTTCAATAGCTTTCTCCGAACTGAAACTGAAAATTAAGTTAGAATTTCACGGAGAAAGGTAAATGTGGGAAGAAACAACATATAAAAGATATGCCACGCTGCCACACTTTCTCCTGCCCCTCCCCCTCCCCCTCCCCCTCCCCCCTCCCCCCACAAACAATCAGTCTAAAGAAGGGTCCCGACCCTAAACATCACCTATTGACATTCCCAGAGATGCTGGCTCACCCGCTGAGCTACTCCAGCACTGTACATATGTCTCTACATATAAAAGACAGAATTTATGCCAGAATTTGTGAAACTTCAGCTGTTCCAACAAATGTCAATACAGGAGGATACAAGGGAAAGGAGTTCACAGAAGCAACACACTCTGGTTGGAAAATTAAACTCACTCACAAAGCTGTGATGAAGTGAAAATGTTTGAAGGAAGAAGCGATTACGTGACATGCTTCTTTTTTTCCAAAGCATGTGGTCTGGGAGGGTATGATGCGCGTTTTGTTCCACATACATGAGAAGGTGCCAACATTGGCACCCTGAATGTTGCTGGATCTCTGATGGAGGGGCAGGCTTCAGCACAATGGGAGGTCATGTTGCAGTTGTATAAGACGTTGGTGAGGCCGCATTTAGAGTATCGTGTTCAGGTCTGGGCACCATGTTATAAGAAATATGTAGTCAAACTGGAAAGGGGACAGTGAAGATGTTGCCAGGAATGAGCTATAGGGAGAGGTTGAGTAGGCTGGGACACTATACTATTCCCTGGAGCGCAGGAGGATTAGGGGTGATCTTATTGAGGTGTCTAAAACCATGAGAGGAATAGATCGGGTAGATGCAGAGTCTCTTGCCCAGAGTAGGTGAATCAAGGACCAGAGGACATAGGTTTAAGGTGAAGGGGAAAAGATTTAATAGGAATCTGAGGGGTAACTTTTTCCACAAAAGAATGGTGGATGTATGGAACAAGCTGCCAGAGGAGGTAGTTGAGGTAGGGACTATCCCAATGTTTAAGAAACAGTTAGACATGTACATGGATAGTACAAGTTTAGAGGAATATGGACCAAATGCAGGCAGGTGGGACTAGGAGTGCAGCTGGGACATGTTGGCAAGTTGAGCAAGTTGGGCCGAAGGGCCTGTTTCCACCCAGTATCACTCTTCGACTCTATGACTCTATGACAATCCTACTGCAACTTCCTTCACAATAGCTCTTAACTTTGTTCATTTTTAACTCTCATTGCCATTCCTCGCACACAACAACAAAACATCACAATTCAGTCTTAGAATAAATATAATCTGAACATCTGCAAGAAGTTGTTTACTGGTTTACTTGTCTACAGATAGGAAAGGTTTCGAGGGATACGGACCAAACGCAGGCAGGTGGGACTCGAGTAGATGCCACATATTGGTCAGCATGGGCAAGTTGGGCCGAAGGGCCTGTTTGTGTGCTGCATGGCCCCTAGACCCTACTGGGCATAGAATGATTTAAACATTGAGTGAAGGGAGCTATTGACAATGAATGGAATGGAAGGAGAGCCCTTATAAACCTTCAATAGAAATACTTAAATAGGAACTCAATATTGTGACTGTAACTTTGATGAAAACTAGTATAATGGGAATACAAAAAAAATCCTAATCCTACTAAACATTCTGTAAGTATTGAAAGGAATGATTGGTAAATCAGCATTGAGGTCTTGAAAATTGTCATGATCATTAATTATCACTTGAATGTTGGAAGCATTATATTCCTGGGGTGAATGTAGTGTTCTCACTGAATATAAATGATCAGGGCAGGCATCATCTCTGGAGAGAAGAAATGGGTGATGTGCCGAGATCCTTCTTTAGATTTAAGAGGGGTCTCGACCTGAAACATCACCCATTCCTTCTCTCCAGAGATGTTGCCTGTCCCTGAGTTACTCCAACATTTTGTGTCTATCTTTGGTGTAAACCAGCATCTGCAGTTCCTTCCTGCACATAAATGATAAGGACTTCTTTATGCTGATTGCTGTCAAGGATGCCATTGATGTTTGTGACTGAGCTTTGGATGTGAACCTTCTACCTGTCTTCCGTTCTTATTAGTCATTGTCAACTAAGTAAGATTCTTCCAAATTTGAGTAATGGAGTCAAGCAGCTCGGAGTCAGGTGCTTCAGGTCAGCTTGCCCATGCTGATGAAGATGGCTCACCCTACCTGCTGCGTTTGGCCCATATCTATCTAAACAATTCCTATCCATATACCTGTCCCGGTGTCTTTTAAATGCTGTTATAGTACCTGCCCCAATGGGGGCGCCGCAGTGGTAGAGTTGCCACCTTACAGCACCAGGGACCCGGGTTCGATCCCGACTATGGGTCCTGTCTATACGGAGTTTGTAAATTCTCCCCGTGACCCCACGTGCATTTTCTCCAGGATCTCCAGTTTCTTCCCACACTCCAAAGACGTACTGGTTTGTAGGTTAATTGGCTTGGTATAAATGTAAATTGTCCCGTGTATGTAGAATAATCACTGGCCTGTTTTCGCGAAACTAAATTAAACTAAACCAAACTAAACTAAACTAAACTGAACTAAACTACCTCCGTGGCTGATCATTCCATATTCTCACCACTCTCTGTGTCAAAAAGCAGTCCCTCAGGTTCCTATAACTCTTTCTCCTCTCACCTTTTACTTTAAACAAATTACTTAAATATTATTCATGAAACCAAATTCTTATCATGATTATCAAGATTATATGATGGTAAACCTTCTGAATAAATAATCACAGGATTAGACCCTCATTTATTGTGTACGCATTTATAACAGTAAGACAAAGATCTGAACAAATATTTACCATTTTCCTGTATCATCTCGGATGGGCATTGATCTAATACAGCCATATTTGCCAGTATCGTCACCACCTGCATCAGATATAACACATAAACAAATGTCACATAATTTGTACATTAATAAAGTTACGTCATAAGGTCAGAAGTAGAATTAGGCCATTCTGCCCATCAACTCTACGCTGCTATGGCTGATCTATCTCGCCCTCCTGACCCCATTCTCCTGCCTTCTCCCCATAACCTCTGACACCCTTTCTAATCAAAAATCTATCTATCCCTGCCATAAAAATATCCACTGACTTTGCCTCCACAGCAGGCAGACAGAAATGCTGGAGAAACTCAGCGGGTGAGGCAGCATCTATGGAGCGAAGGAATAAGTGACGTTTCGGGTTGAGACCATTCTTCAGACTGATGTGGGGGTGGAGGTGGGGGCGGGAAGAAGAAAGGAAGAGGCGGAGACAGTGGGCTGTGGGAGAGCTGGGAAGGGGAGGGGAAGGAGGGAGAAAGCAAGGACTACCTGAAATTGGGGTGTAAACTACCCAAGCAAAATATGAGGTGCTGCTCCTCCAATTTACGATAACCAACCTGATCTCCCGGTGGCCCAGCACTTCAACTCCCCCTCCCATTCCTTTCTTCTTCCCCCCCCCCCCACCCCCACATCAGTCTGAAGAAGGGTCTTGACCCGAAACGTCACCTATTCTTTCGCTCCATAGATGCTGCCTCACCCGCTGAGTTTCTCCAGCTTTTTTGTCTACCTTCGATTTTTCCAGCATCTGCAGTTCTTTCTTAAACTTTTCGTTGCCTCCACAGCCTTCTGTGCCAAATAATTCCACAGATTCACCACCCTCTGACTAATGAAATATCTCCTCATCTCCTTCCTAAAAGATCGTCCTTCAACTCTGAGGCTATGACCTCTATTCCTAGACTCTCCGACTGGTGAAAAACATCAAAGTTTGTGTAATAATACCTGAAATAGTTTTATCATTCCCTGTTGCCAATTGGATCCCAGGTATTCTCCCCCTTTTAGTTTAGTTTAGTTTAGTTTATTTATTTATTGTCACGTGTACTAAACTCCAGTGAAAAGCTTTTGTTGCATGCTAACATGCATGCATGTTATAGGGACGACAGATGGCACAATGGGCTAAGTGTTCGGCTGGCAACCGGAAGGTAGCCGGTTCGAATCCCGCTTGGAGTGCATACTGTCGTTATGTCCTTGGGCAAGACACTTCACCCACCTTTGCCTGTGTGTGAATGTGTGTGAATGTGTGTGAGTGATTGGTAGTGGTCGGAGGGGCCGTAGGCGCAGATTGGCAGCCACGCTTCCGTCAGTCTGCCCCAGGGCAGCTGTGGCTACAGAAGTAGCTTACCACCACCGAGTGTGACTGAGGAGTGAATGAATAATGCGATATAAAGCGCCTTGAGTATTAGAAAGGCGCTATATAAATCCCATCCATTATTATTATTATTACCCAGTCAGAGGAAAGGCAATACATGATTATAATTGATCCATTCACAGTATATAGATACTTGATAAAGGGAATAACATGCACAGCAAGATAAAGCCAGTAAAATCTGATCAAAGATTGTCCGAGGGTGTACATTGAGGTAGATAGTAGTTCAGGACTGCTCTCCAGTTGGGGTTGGATGGTTCATTTGCCTGATAACAACTGGGAAGAAACTATCCCTGAATCTGGAGCTGTGCGTTTTAACACTTCTATACTTTTTGCTCTTGTCCGAGAGATGCTGCCTGAGTGTGTCCTGTCCAAAGTTTACTCTCTGGGTGAACTGATTATTGGGCTGTGTTGGGAGAAATGGGTGCACACCAGGGTGGGGTGGGGGAGGGGGGGGGCGGTACAATGCGTACATTTGTACAAATATTGTTCCTCATCTCTTTACAAACCCTGTTCCAGATCTCTCCAGATTCTCAACTTCCACATCGCCATAAGACCACAAGATGTGGGAGTATAATTAGGCCATTTGGCCCATCAAATCTGCTCTGCCTTTTGATCACAGCTGATCTATTTTTCCCTCTCAACTCCATTCTCCTGCCTTCTCCCCGTAACCTTTGACACCCTTAACTAATCAATCACTGCTTTACAAATCCCCATGGATGGCCTCTACAGCAATGTGGGGCAATAAATTTCACAGATTCACCAGCTGTAGACTAAATAAATTCCTCCTCATCCCCATTTTAAAGGTACGTCCTGTTATTCTGAGGCTGTGCCCTCTGGTCCTAGTCTCTCCCACTAATGGAAACATCCTTTCCATGTCCACTCAATCTGGGCCTTTCATTACTTGATAAGTTTCAATGAGATCCCCCCCTCAACCTTCTAAACTCCAGCGAGTACAGGCCCAAAGCCATCAAATAGTCCTCATACATTATCCCAATCATCCCTGGGATCATTTTCGTAATCACCATCTACGACATCCTCGTATATCACATCAGCTGGTCAAGCTGGCCACCCGTGAGTCACGGCGCCAGGAGGAAGTGGGCTCTGCCCGAGCCTGATGCGTGCCCCTTTTCCGGGGTTATGTCTACGCCCGGGTGGTAATAGAAAAGGGACAACGCACTGTCATGGGCGCCCTGGAAGATTTCTGGGACCGCTGGACACCACAGGGGGGGTGGAAGTTGTTTAATAATCAGTATATTCGATATTTATGCATATTTGTTTTACTTTGTGCTATGGTGGTGGGTTTATTGCTATTGTTTTGCATTGCACATATTATTCTTGTAAATAATTGATTAAATTTATTTTTGGTTAAAAAAAAAATATCACATCAGCGTGCATAAACGCAGATGATGTCCCTGAATTTTGTTACCCACGTCATTTTAAGCTAATCAGTAATATCTGCAAACTTCAGTCAGGCAAAAATTATGACTGTAGACACAAAATGCTGGAGTAACTCAGCGGGGCAGGCAGCATCTCTGGAGAGAAGGAATGGGTGACATTTCGGGATGTGACCCTTCTTCAGACTGATGTCAGGGGAGTGGGCGGGACAGAAATAGATTGTGGTCGGAGAAAGTAAGACTGGTGGAAGAACTGGGAAGGGGGAGGGGATGGAGAGGAAAAGCAAGGGTTATTTGAAGTTAGAGAAGTCAATGTTCATACCGCTGGGGTGCAAACTGCCCAAGTGAAATATGAGGTGCTGTTCCTCCAATTTGAGCTGGGCCTCACTCTGACAATGGAGGAGTCCCAGGACAGAACGGTCAGATTGGGAATGGGAGGGGGAGTTAAAATGCTGAGCAACCAGGAGATTGGCGGACTGAGCGGAGGTGTTCAGCGAAACGATCGCCAAGCCTGCACCTGGAACAGCGGATACAGTAGATGAGGTTGGAGGAGGTTCAAGTGAACCTCTGCCTCACCTGGAAAGACTGTCGGGGTCCTGGGATGGAATCGAGGGGGGAGGTAAAGGGACAGGTGTTGCATCTCCTGTGGTTGTAGGGGAAAGTATCTGGGAGGGGGTGGTTTAGGTGGGTAGGGACGAGTTGACCAGGGAGCTGTGGAGGGAACGGCTTCTGCGGAAAGCAGAAAGGGGTGCTTTCTGCGGAAAGCAGAAAGGGGTGGAGATGGGAAGATGTGGCCAGTGGTGGGATCCCTTAAGGGGTTGGACAGGCTAGATGCAGGAAGATTGCTCCCGATGTTGGGGAAGTCCAGGACAAGGGGTCACAGCTTAAGGATAAGGGGGAAATCCTTTAAAACCGAGATGAGAAGAACTTTTTTCACACAGAGAGTGGTGAATCTCTGGAACTCCCTGCCACAGAGGGTAGTCGAGGCCAGTTCATTGGCTATATTTAAGAGGGAGTTAGATGTGGCCCTTGTGGCTAAGGGGATCAGAGGGTATGGAGAGAAGGCAGGTACGGGATACTGAGTTGGATGATCAGCCATGATCATATTGAATGGCGGTGCAGGCTCGAAGGGCCGAATGGCCTACTCCTGCACCTAATTTCTATGTTTCTATGTTTCTATGTTTCTATCCCGTTGGAGGTGGCGAAAATGTTGGAGGATTATATGCTGTATGCGACGGCTGATGGGGTGGAAGGTGAGGACAAGGCGGTCTCTGTCCTTTTACGAATGGGGGGAGGAGGGAACAATGATGATTATTCACAGTCTGTTAGGGTGGCCATAGTGGAGCAGCAGTAGAGTTGCTGCCTTACTGCACTTGCAGCACCAGAGACCAGGGTTCGATCCTGACTACAGGTGCTGTCTGTACGGAGTTTGTACGTTCTCCCCGCGACTACGTGGGGTTTCTCAGAGATCATCGGTGTCCTCCCACACTCAAAAGACATACAGGTTTGTAGGTTAATCGGCTTGGTATAAGTGTAAGATAGTGTTAATGTGCGGGGATTACTGGTCGGTGCAGACTCGGTGGGCCGAAGGGCCTGTTTCCGCGCTGTATCTCTTAAACTAAACTAAAAAAAGACAATCCAACCCTATTTAAACACCAATAAACACAGCTTTTAAAATCTTTTTTTCTGCAATGATAAACATATTTTGTTATTGACAGTGTGTACAAGTTTCATTGCATTTGCTTTCCGAAAAATCCTACACATCGAGTCAGTTTAAGAAAGACACAAGTCAGAATGTTGCCATTTCCTAGACTTGCAGTGGCTAGACTAATCAATTAATCCACCATGAATGCCTCAATAAATGCTTATTTCGACAATATGAATTGGACATCTTACAAAAATCATTCTGCTTATTTATATTGACTGATTTCAAACGTCTGACCTTTCAAAGAAAAGCTCCCTCCGGTGATAAAAAAAAAAGGATAATTTGTCTGTGTGCATTTGTAGCATTTTCTACTTTTAGATACTGCCCTAACTCCCTGGATGAACTCAGCAGGTCAGGCAGCTTCCGCTGAGGGAATGTTCAGGCGATGTTTCAGGTCAGGACCCTTCCTCAGACTTTCTAAAGAAAGGTCCCGACCCAATGCGATCACCTGTCGGTCTGACCAAGGTCCCAGAACGTCACCCATCCTTTCCCTCCCCAGATGCTTCCTGACCATGTGAGTTGTTATCGTGTCAGAGTCATTCAGCACGAAAACAGGCCCTTTGGCCCAACAGCTACATGCCTAGCTAGTCCCATTTACTTCCCAGCTTCTTCCCAGCTGTTATCAGGCAACCGAATCATCCTACCACAACCAGAGAGCAGTCTTGAACTGCTATCTACCTCATTGGTGACCCTTGGACTATCCTTGATTGGACTTTGCTGGCTTTACCTGAAGCGGCCGTTCCAGGTGTCCCAAGCCACTGAGAGGGTTCTCCCGACGCCGGAGCACCATCACCCGGCGAGAGGGCTGGAACATCAGGCCCCGTAGCAGCGCCTGCGGAGGCCTCAATAGGCCCAACTATGGGTGGACAAGGGGATGGGGACTGGACTTTGTGCCTTCCCTCACAGTGGGAACCATTGTGGGAGGATGTTTTTATGTTATTGTTAAATTCTTTAATGTTGCATCTTATCTTTATTTGTGTGCTGCATGGCAAGTCAAATTTCACTACACCAATTGGTGTATGTGAAAATAAATGTCCTTTTTATCCTTTGTATCCTTTGTTATTCCCTTATCATGTATCTATACACTGTAAATGGCTCGATTGCAACCATATATTGTCTTTCCACTGACTGGATAGCACGCAACAAAGAGCTTTTCACTGTACATCGGTACACGTGACAATAATCGAAACTGTAAACATTTGCCAGACGGTGGTCTTTTCTCACCCTAATCTGTGTGGATTCGGGCGTATTAGCTATAAATTAAAATTAAATTAAATTTCTTTATTTATATAGCACATTTTTAGTCAACTTGCATTGACCCCAAAGTGCTTCACATATTTACATCCACACACACAGGCAAAGGTGGGTGAAGTGTCTTGCCCAAGGACACACACAGGCAAAGGTGGGTGAAGTGTCTTGCCCAAGGACACAACGACAGTATGCACTCCAAGCGGGATTCGAACCAGCTACCTTCCGGTTGCCAGCCGAACACTTAGCCCATTGTGCCATCTGTCATCCCAATGAGGTAGACACGAAAAGCTGGAGTAACTCAGCGGGACAGGCAGCATCTCTGGAGAGAAGGTGATGTTTCAGGTCGAGACCCTTCTTGGACAAACCTGGATGTGGAAAGGGAATGGATTATGTGCAAACAGATGAC
Source organism: Amblyraja radiata (assembly GCF_010909765.2). Classification (NCBI taxonomy): domain Eukaryota; kingdom Metazoa; phylum Chordata; class Chondrichthyes; order Rajiformes; family Rajidae; genus Amblyraja; species Amblyraja radiata. The sequence goes on from NC_045975.1 coordinate 42,944,615, forward strand.
ATTAGTCTATCTTGGCAATTTGTTCAGCACAGACATTGTGGGCTGGGCTGGGTGTTCCTGGGCTGTTCCAAATTCTCTCTCTCAACTCTGAAAGTGGTGCAACCAAAATGCAAGATGTTATTTTCTGTAACAGCAAGATCATAAGAAAAAGAGGCCTTCTCATAGCACGCTACACCCTGTCATTTACATGTATTGATGCTTGAGAAATGGGTCCTTTTAATTTAGCTTTTTGCATAATTGTAATTAATTAATATATAATTTATTATAAAACTATGAATCTTCTCTATCAAATATACATCGATGGAGACCCCTGAGATTTATTTACAAAATCCCTGCAACTTAAGTCAAGATCATTAACAAACTCACAAAATAGTTCTCATCATAGGAATGATCTTCTAATAGAGTTTTATCTTCTCATTCTGTTCTCATTAAATCATTCACACCATGTTTTAATAATCAGCATTTAATTCCATGTATATAGAATTCCCAATAAACAAAAAATAAAGAGAACGTTAGGTCTGGTGTTAGAAAGTAATTAATTTGCCGATCTTTGCAAAGCACTCGAAAAAATTCCATTTAGATGTTGTACGTGCACAAGGATAACAGAAAATAAGTTGCAGAAAGTAATATTCAGAACAGCAGCAGATCTCCGACTTGCACATTAAACCCACACAACATTCAGAACAGAAAACCTAGAACATAGAACAGTACAGCACAGGAACAGGCCCTTCGGCCCACAATGTCCATACAGAATATGATGCCAGGACCAATTCTTATCTGCCTGCGCATAATCCATATCCTCCATTTCACACAACACAAGAACAGGCTCTTCGACCCACAATGTCCGTGCTGAACACAATGCCATTACTTATCTACCTGCACATGATCCATATCCCTCCATTCTCTGCATATCCATGTGTCTATCCAAAAGTCTCCAAAACGCCACTATTGTATCTGCCTCCACCACCACCTCTGACAGCACGTTCCAGACATCCACCACTCTCTGGAAAATAACACCTCTCCTTTAAACGTTGCCCCCCCCCCCCCCCTACCTTAAAGCTATGCCTGCTAGTCTTTGACATATCCATCCTGGGACAAGGTTCTATAGCTATGCCTCTCATAATTTTATATTTCTATCAGTTTTCCCCTCAACCTGAGGCAAAATTCAAGAGATTCTGGGATATTGTTCTCGTACCCTGACATGCTACAAGCCAAAATCACCTCGACCTCACTACAAGTGCAACTTGCCTTTAGTTTTGGGTCAGGACGTCATCTGTCCATTCCCTCCACAGATGCTGCCTGACCTGCTGAGTTCCTCCAACACTTTTCATTAAAATATATTGTCATGGTGAAAAAAATAAGATTAGGAATCGGTAAAAGTGCGGGAGGAGCAGAAGGTCAGGCAGCATCTGCGGAGGGAATGGACAGGCGACGTTTCAGGTCGGGACCCTTCTTCCAACATCCATTCCCCCCACAGATGCTGCCTGACCCGCTGAGTTCCTCCAGCACTTTAGGTTTTGCTCCAGATTTTAACTCCTGCAGTTCCTTGTGTCTCCATTAGAAATAGGTATTCGGATATAATTGTGACTAAGGCAGTGTTGCCATTAGAAAAGTAAACTTGTAATTAAGAAAAACATGAACTATCAGCAGGCAGCTACAGCCTCAAAAGGTCAGTGGTTCCTCAATGTTGTCACCAGAATGTAATTTAACTGAAAAAATGTTGTGCTGAGCAAACGTACTCACAAAGTGAGATAAAGCCTTTTATTGCATTTGATACATTACCCTTCAGACAGCTACAAGTCTCCTTGGTAGATCTCACTCTGCTCTGAGGAAAGATTGCTGGCCTTGAACGGCTCTTGGTAATTTTGCACGGCTGATTGTTGGCCACAGAGTACTACTCCACGACACCCAGAGGCTGATAGTTCCCACATTCACCGCACAACGTAACTCCTTCAACGTGCCAGCCTACTCTGATTTCTCTTTAGGTACCTTAAATGACATTCCTGGCTTACCCTGCCCTTCATAGTTCCCCTTTTTACATGGAAAGACTTTTGCTGGGACATTTTAATGACTCCACCGAGAAAAAAATAGTTGGATGTTGGAGGTAAAAGATTATTTTTTTTCTAAAACTGTTTTTCACCAGAACTGATGGAGTACTATGCGTTTTGCATGTGGCTGGTGTGTTTATTATGTACGAGAGTACATGTGTGCATGTGTCTGTGTGTGCATGTGTACGTGTGTGTGCGCATGTGTAGGTGTGTGCATGTGTACGTGTGTGCATGTGTACGTGTGTGTGCATGTGTACGCGTGTGTGTGTTAATTCTGGCCAAATTGGGGATGCCAGGACATTAAAATTGAGTAAAGGCTTCTGTGCTGTTAGGTCATTTGGTCGATTTAAATGTGCCTTCTGCAGAAATGGGACAAGCTGCAGAATGGTGCCAGCTTGTCTGGAGCCTGGACAAGAGTTGCAGGGAAAGATATTACACAATAGACAATGGACAATAGGTGCAGGAATAGGCCATTCGGCCCTTCGAGCCAGCACCAATGTGATCATGGCTGATCATCCCCAATCAGTCCAAGATGCATGGATTTATGAAAGGAAAATCATGCTTGACTAATCTTCTGGAATTTTTTGAGGATATGAAAAGTAAAATGGATGAAGGGGTGCCAGTGGATGTAGTGTATCTATACTTTCAGAAAGCCTTTGATAAGGTCCCACACGGGAGACTGGTGACTGGTGGTATTGGGGGTAGGGTGTTGACATGGATAGAACATTTTTTGGCAGTCAAGAAGCAAAGAGTAGGAGTGAACGGGTCCTTTTCAGAATGGCAGGCAGTGGTGAGTGGAGTGCCGCAAGGCTCGGTGTTGGGGCTGCAACTGTTTACCATATATATTAATGATTTGGAAGAGGGAATTAGGAGCAACACTAGCAATTTTGCAGATGACACAAAGCTGGGTGGCAGTGTGAACTGTGAAGAGGATGTTAGGAGGTTGCAGGGTGACCTGGACAGGTTGAGTGAGTGGGCAGATGCGTGGCAGATGCAGTATAATATAGATAAATGTGAGGTTATCCATTTTGGTGACAAAAACAAGGGGGCAGATTATTATCTCAATGGGGTTAGGTTAGGTAAGGGGGAGGTACAGCGAGACCTGGATGTCCTTGTACACCGGTCACTGAAAGTTGGCTTACAGGTACAGCAGGCAGTGAAGAAAGCTAATGGAATGTTGGCCTTCATAACAAGAGGATTTCAGTATAGGAGTAGAGAGGTTCTTCTGCAGTTGTATAGGGCTCTGGTGAGACCACATCTGGAGTATTGTGTACAGTTTTGGTCTCCTAATTTGAGGAAGGACATCCTTGTGATTGAGGCAGTGCAGCGTAGGTTCACGAGATTGATCCCTGGGATGGCAGGACAGTCATATGAGGAAAGATTGAAAAGACTAGGCTTGTATTCACTGGAGTTTAGAAGAATGAGGGGGATCTTATAGAAACATATAAAATTATGTCCGGACCGGACCTACTGAACATTGCCGCCGGACCGGGGATCCCCGAACATGGCCGCCGCACCGCGCCCTACTCACCTCGTCGCCTTACCGGGCTGGCCGAACCGCGCCGCTGCACCGACCATCCGCCCACCGGGACCTCTCACGCATCGCCCGCCGACCCGGACTCCACTGCCCGCGGACTCCTACCATCGGATCCGCCAACCCTCGCACTCCACCTCCCCCCAGCAGCCAGCAGCCATCACCTTACCTGCAAACTGGACTCTGCACTGGGCCTGAAGCCTCCACGCTGCTGATTCCCACTCCTCTGGGTTTGACTGCACTGGGTCCCAATGCCAGTCTGCCGAACCCTGGTAACCTCAGTGGCTGTTCCACTGGGTCTTCACCACCCCCCTCAAACTATTTGACCCCTGGTCTTCCCTACCCACACTACAGCCCTCATGCCCCCCACCCCCTGACCACCCCCTCCCCCCACCACACATCGCCTCGTCCTCAGTCCACCCACCTGCCTTCCTCCGGCCCCAACCCCCATTCCTGCCGTGTGATCACCATCCCCCCCGACCTCCCCCCTCCGACACCGAACGGTCTGTCCTCAGCAGAGGTCTTATCTTTGACACCCTCCATCCCCACCTCAATGAGTTCCGCGCCCACCACGACTTGGAGCTCTTCTACCGTCGCCTCCGCCTCACAGCGTTCTTCCACGGGAAGGAGGCCTCACCCCCCATTGATGATCCCTTATCCCGTATCAAACGAACCCCTCCTCGTGGACCCCCCCTCGTGGCCATCTTCCGGCTTTAGAACTTTTTATCCAAAACTGCCGTCACGACATCAACCGCCTCAACTTCTCCACTCCCCTGTCTCACTCCAATCTCTCCCCCCCCGAACGTACTGCCATCGACTCACTCCGCAACAACCCAGATTGGGTTATCAAACCAGCCGACAAGGGAGGTACCGTGGTAGTCTGGCGCGCTGATCTCTACAAGGCTGAGGCCATGCGCCAACTCTCGGACACCTCCTCCTACTTACCCCTGGACCATGACCCCACTGACGTGTACCCGGCCACTATCTCTAGCACCATCACCGACCTCATCAACTCCGACGCCCTGACCCCCCGAGCCTCCAACCTTATCGTTCCACAGCCCCGCACGGCCCGAATTTACTTTCTCCCCAAAATCCACTAACCTGACTGTCCTGGCAGGCCCATTGTCTCTGCCTGTTCGTGCCCTACCGAACTCCACATACCTTGACTCCATCCTATCCCCCTTGGTTAAATCCCTCCCTACCTATGTTCAAGACACCTCAGACACTCTCCGTCGTCTCCGCGCATTCCATTCTCTAGGCCCCCATCCTCTCGTCTTCACCATGGACGTCCAGTCACTCTACACCTCCATCCCCCACCAGGATGGTCTCAAAGCCGTTTCTTCCTCGACCGGAGAACCAACCTATACCCGTCCACTGATACTCTCCTCCGCCTAATGGAGTTGGTCCTTGCGCTTAGTAACCTCTTGTTTGACTCCTCCCATTTCCTCCAAATACAAGGCGTAGCTATGGGCATGCGCATGGGCCCCAGCTACGCCTGTCTCTTTGTCGGGCACGTCGAACAATCCTTGTTCGAGGCGTACCAGGGCCCCATCCCTGACCTCTACTTCCGCTACATCGATGATTGCTTTGGTGCCACCTCCTGCACCCACCCACAACTGACTGACTTCATCCGCTTCACCACTAACTTCCATCTGGCACTCAAATACACCTGGACCATTTCCGACACTTCCCTACCATTCCATGACCTCACTATCTCCATCGTAGGTGATAGACTTCTGACCGACATCCACTATAAACCCACTGACTCCCACGGCTATCTTGACTACTCTTCCTCACATCCTGCTTCCTGTAAGGACTCCATCACCTATTCCCAATTCCTCCGTCTACGCCGCATCTGCTCCCAGGATGAGGCGTTCCACACCCGGGCATCGCAAATGTCCTCATTCTTCAGGGAACGGGGGTTCCCCTCCCCCACTATAGATGAGGCTCGCACCAGGGTCTCCTCCATACCCCGTAACACTGCTCTCCCTCCCCATCCCCCCACTCGCAACAAGGGCAGAGTCCCCCTGGTCTCACCTTTCCTTTCTTCTCCCCGTCTCCCCCCACACCCTATCAGTCTGAAGAAGGTTTTTGGCCCGAAACGTTGCCTATCTCCTTCGCTCCATAGATGCTGCTGCACCCGCTGAGTTTCTCCAGCATTTTCGTGTACCTAAAATTATAAAAGGACTGGAGAAGCTAGATGCAGGAAAAATGTTGGGCGAGTCCAGAACCAGCGGCCACAGTCTTAGATAAAGGGGAGGTAATTTAAGACTGAGGTGAGAAAAACCTTTTTCACCTAGAGAGTTATGACTGTGGAATTCCCTGCCACTGAGTGCAGTGGAAGCCAAATCACTGGATGGATTTAAGAGAGAGTTAGATAGTGCTCTAGGGGCTTGTGGAATCAAGGGATATGGGGAGAAGGCAGGCACAGGTTATTGATTGGGGACGATCAGCCATGATTGTAATGAATGGTGGTGCTGGCTCGAAGGGCCGAATGGCCTCCTCCTTTTTCTATGTTTCTATGTTTTATGTTTCTAGTACCCCGTTCCTGCCTTCTCCCCATATCCCCTGACTCCACTATATTTAAGAGCCCTATCCAGCTCTCTGTTGAAAGTATCCAAAGAACCAGCCTGTGAGGCAGAGAATTCCACAGACTCACAACTCTTTGGGTGAAAAAATGTTTCCTCATCTCTGTTCTAAATGGCTTCCCCCTTATTCTTAAACTGTGGCCCCTGGTTCTGGACTCCCCCAACATCGGGAACATGTTTCCTGCCTCTAGCGTGTCCAAACCCTTAACAATCTTATATGTTTCAATAAGATACCCTCTCATCCTTCTAAACTCCAGAGTGTACAAGCCCAGCCGCTCCATTCTCTCAGCATATGACAGTCCCGCCATCCTGGGAATTAACCTTGTAAACCTACGCTGCACTCCCTCAATAGCAAGAATGTCCTTCCTCAAATTAAGTGACCAAAACTGCACCCAATACTCCAGGTGTGGTCTCACTAGAGCTCTGTACAACTGCAGAAGGACCTCTTTGCTCCTATACTCAACTCCTCGTGTTATAAAGGCCAACTTGCCATTCGCATTCTTCACTGCCTGCTGTACCTGCATGCTTACTTTCATAGACTGATGAACAAGGACCCCCAGATCCCGTTGTACTTCCCCTTTTCCCAACTTGACATTTAGATAGTCATCTGCCTTCCTGTTTTTGATACCAAAGTGGATAACCTCACATTTATCCACATTAAACTTCATCTGCCATTCATCTGCCATGCATCCTCCTCACAGTTCACACTACCACCCAGCTTTGTGTCATCTGCAAATTTGCTAATGTTACTTTGGGACATCTGCAGATTAAAAGAATGGGACATCTGCAGATTCTTACAATTAGGTGTAAATTGCATGAAACGGATTGGGTGAATGCAAACCAGACATACACATTGTAAATATTGTTGCAAAGATTTACTTTGCTAGATGTTGATTGGGTTAAGTATTGAGCCTTGTCTGGGTTTCTTGAACATCTAGGCACATGTTGCATAATTCATCTCTGTTAACTTGCATTTAGAAACTACGTCAGATACATTGTATTAGCCACTGTATTATTGGGTTAGGGAAATGTCTATCATGTACTGTGTTAATCAATATCTGTTATTGGACTGTAAAGAGACCACCCCCATATGGTTCGGCCCCTCAAGGTTCGGGGACCTATGAAAGGTAGCTCCTACGAGGTCCTGTGTCAATCATCTGGGAGAACGTTTGACCTTCTGGAGTGTCTCTGCTTGAACACGGCGAGAATGGCTTGGCCAAGCAGATACGAGGATCGAACCCGCGGTGGTTAGGTATTGTAGTGGGAACTGTTATTGTATTTTCCAAAATAAAGTTTAGATGCGCAAATGCATGTGTGTGTGCATGAGTGTGTATGTGTGTACAGGGGGTGTGCATGCAGGTGTGCATGCGTGTGTACGTACAGGTGTGTGTGCGTGCCTGAGTGTGTGTGCGCCTGCATGTGTGAGTGTGTGTGTGTGTGTGTGTGTGTGTGTGTGTGTGTGCAAGTATGCAACTGTGTGAATGTGTGTGTGTGTGTGTGTGTGTGTGTGTGTGTGTGTGTGTGTGTGCATGTACAAGTGTGTGTGCATGCTTGAGTATGTACGTGCACGAGAGAGATTGTGTGTGTGACTAATTGCACTGACCTGATCTTTGGCGTAGGGCGTGTCGACTCGCTGCGGGTCACGGCAGGCTTGGATAAGGGTTTTGGTTGCATTCAACTGTAGCAGAGTCTCACACGCCATTGAGTCAAAGAATGTGATGTTGGCAAGGGCAGCAGATGCCAGTTGGAACACCTCACTGGATGAGGCATCTTTACATAAATCTGTGGGAAGAGAATAAACCTTTTACGTTTGGAAGAACTAAATATTGAATTGATTGAAAGATTCAGCTTGTAAACAGGCCCACCATACTGACCATCGATCACCCGTTCACACTAGTTCTACCTTATCCCATTTTCGCATCTACTCCTGACACACTGGGGGCAATTTAAAGAGGCCAATTAACCTACAAACCGGCACATCTTTGGGATGTGGGAGGAAACCGGAACACTCGGAGCGAACCCGCACGATCACAGGGAGAACATGGAAACTCCACACAGACAGCTGCCAAGGTCAGGATCGCATGTGCTGTGAGGCAGCAGTTCTACCACTTATATAGCATTCACAATTGGGGCACAAGGAACTGCAGGTGCTGGGTTATCACAAAAAAAGACACAAAGTGCTGGAGTAATTCAAACTGAAGAAGGGTGCCGACCCGAAGCATCACCTATCCATTTTCTTCAGAGATCCTTCCTGACCTGCTGAGTGTCGAGCATTCACAATTGTCCAATTGGATCTGCTCTTTGATATAATATTTGAATTAGATAGGAAATCCGACATGGAATCATATTAATTCACACTCGCAAAAACCTCTTGAATTTTGCATTTAAAAAAATCAAATTAAAATGATCAATGCATAGTTTGTAAAAAACTCCATCAAACTAATATTGATTACTTGTTGGTAGACAAAAATGCTGGAGAAACTCAGTGGGTGAGGCAGCATCTATGGAGCGAAGGAAATAGGTAAGGTTCGGGTCGAAACCCGTCTTCAAACTGATGTGAGGGGGGGGGGGAAGAAGGCTTGATTATTTGTTGTTCATGTTACCTTATCTTCAACGACAATGCAACTCGATGGTAAGTACAATACAATTCAATTTATTGTCATTTGGACCTCTTGAGGTCCAAACGAAATGTCGTTTTTGCAACCATACATTACAAAACAAAAAGACCCGAGACACAACACAGTTTACACAAACATCCATCACATCGTTGTGATGGAAGGCAAAAAAAACTTATCTCTCCACTGCACTCTCCCTCCCGATGTCAGAGTCAGAGTCAAAGTCAAAGCCCCCGGCTGGCGATGGCGATTGTCCCGCGGCCATTAAAGCCACGCCGGGTGATGCAAGGTCGCGCACCGGGTCTTGGTGTTGGAGCCCCCGGCGTGCGCTCGCAAAGTCCCGCGGCCATTCCAAGCCGCGTGGGGTGGTGATGTAAAGCCCCGCTCAGGTGCTCTTCAACCCCGCAACTCGGGCGGGAGAAGTCGCCGTTGCGGAACCCCCGAAAAGCGGTCTCCCAGCAGGGACCCACGGGCTCCCGGTGCCGCCGTCCGCCAAACCCGCAGTTGTAGCCTCCGAATCTCCGGGTGTCGGGTGGCAGCAGCGTCCACCACAGCTCTACCCGCTCCGGACTCGGCCAGCCCCGTGACGGTGAGTAGTCGGCAGCTCCGCAGCTGGAACCCCAGGTCGTTCCTGTTGGAGGCCGCTCCACGTTGCAGCCCCAACGACAACGGAGACCCGACAAAGAAAAGGTCGGGTCTCCCGTGCAGGGGAAAGATTTTAAAGTTACCCCCTCCCCCCCACCTCCCACACACATACCCCAACAAAAAAAATAACAAAAACTACATAAAAACGAGACAAAGGTACATGCCTGGTATTAGAATGTTGCATGGTGCAGTTGGTGAGGGAAGCAAATGGGAATTTCTGCAATCACTAGGCCAGCGAGAAGTTATTTTAAAAAAAATTTCAGGACAAGTGAGATTCCCAGCAGAGCTGCTTGTGGGTGAGCAACAGATGCAGGTTTATTAGTACAGTGAATTACTGTCAAATGTGGGATTAGTGCATACTAATTTCTAGCACTAATTGAAAATATATTTTATTCTATTATTTAATTTTCAAAATGGGCCAATTTGTCTTGTGCAATTGTAACTCTTTGACAAATAATGCCATCTGCAGGAAAAACTGAAGGTTTGCCACCTTCAACAATTTGGCTGTAAATTCATTGCTCTCTGTCGCGTGAATATAGTGTCCTTTCTTTCAATTTCGGCAGCGTTGCTCTGAATCTCTGTGGAAAAGTGTAATATGACTTAATAAGCTGCTGGGTCACTTAACTGACAATAAATTAAACTGAATTTAACATATCCGTGTGCCTATCTACGTATCTCTTCAATGCCACTATTGCGCCTACGTCACTGTAATCCAGCCGTCGTATATTAGTCAACAAAGACTTCAGGCGTAATAAATAAAAGTCAATAATTATACGGTGACCGGGAACAATTTTCTCTCGTGATGCTTTAACATTAAAACATTTGCGTTCAGGTATCTAATGTCGGCTGAGAGGGATTAATCATTGAAATTCCAATCCTGGGTGGCCCTTTAGATCGCATTCCTGTGTTGCTATTCTGTGACGGGTGTTGCTACGTTTTACACATTATCAGTTGATTGCCAACAAAGTGAATCATTTTCCAGGCTTCTTAAAAAGCCCTCAGCCTCAGTAATGACACCTTATTAGTTTAGTTTAGAGATACAGCACGGAAACAGGCCCTACGGCCCACCGAGTCCGTTCTGACCAGCGACACACACAAGGGGTAATTTTACATTTACCAAGCCAATTACAAACCTGTATGTCTTTGGAGTTTGGGAGGAAACCAAAGATCTCTGAGAAAACCCACGCAGTCACGGGGTAAACGTACAAACTCCGCATGGACAGCACCCGTAGTCGGGATCGAACCCGGGTCTCCAATGCTGCAAGCGCTGTAAGGCAGCAACACCATGGCCACCCACTTATTAAAGAAGACCATATTTGTTTCAAGTTATTGGCAGTCAACTAATGAAGAGAGCAGGAGATATCATCAGATGGTCCGGGCAAGAAATGGGTTCCGAAAATCTAGACAACATTTGAAGGCACTTCACTACCGAGTTTAATTTTTCTGCAGATTTATAACTTGTTCGTATTAAGGAAACTGGCAGCTGTAAAAATATTCATATTACTGGTGAAGAACCAAGTTCACCGAGCATCTTGGAAAAGATTCCTGATATGTTAGTTAACTAGCAGACATATGTTAACAGACAGAAGTTAGACACAAAATGTTTGACCACCAGGGGCGCCGGGGAGATGGCAGCCCTGCCGACAGTCTGTTCATTTTTTCATCTTTTTGGTATTTTTAGCGTTTGTTAAAGGTTTGTTTTAATGTACTTTGGTTTGTTTTATGTGGGGGAAGGGGGGAGGGGGGATGGAGGGAGGGGTGAGGGGGAAACTTTTTTTCAAGTTCCTACCTTCCCGGAGATGTGATCAGTTTTCACATTCAGGATCACATTCTCCGGGCTCTGCGGCCTACCATCGCTGGAGCTGGAGGCCTCCTCGGACTGTGAGCCCCACCGCGGGGCGCGAACTTAACATCGGAGCCGATCCCTTGCCTGGGATCGCTCCCACTGCGGCCTGCGAACTTACCATCAAGGGCTCGCAGTCTCGGTAGAGGATAGTCGGGAGCTCCAACGCTGCAGAAGGTTCGACCTGCCCTGACACGAGGTTTGATCGCCCGTCGCGGGGAAGCTGACAACCCCCCGATGCAGGAGCTGATCGCCTCGACGCAGAGGGCCCAAATGCCTTCGGCTACGGGAGTTAAGACCATCCCGTCAACGGAGGGCACGAGGCCCCCGACCGAGGAAGAACAAAAGGAAGGACTTGAACTTTATTTCGCCTTCCATCACAGTGAGGAATATGTAGGAGTCACTGTGGTGGATGTTCATGTTAAAATGTGTTTCTGAGTCTGTTGCTTTTAATTGTATCTGACCTGGCCAGTGAAATTCCTCGTATGTTGCAATACATACCTGGCGAATAAAATCTGATTCTGATTCTGATTCTGATTCTCATTTTGAAATGCTGGAGTAACTCAGCAGGACTGGCAACATCTCTGGATAGAAGGAATGGGTAAAAAGAAACTGCAGATGCTGGTTTAAATGGAAAATAGACACAAAATGCTGGAGTAATTCAGCAGGTCAGACAGCATCTCTGGAGAAAAGGAATAGCTCCAGAGATGCTGTCTGACCTGCTGAGTTACTCCAGTTTTTTGTGTCTATAGAAGGAATGGGTGATGTTTCGGATCGAGATCCTTCTTCAGACTGAGGGGAGAGGGAGACACAGAGATAAGGAAGTGTGAGGTGTGAAAATGAGACATCAAAGGAGATGTGATTAAAGAAAATGTAGAACAGACTGAAGTTACTTTTACGCAACTGGAAGTACATCCAGAGAGAGATGTGGAAATCAAAGATAGATACAAAATGCTGGAGTAATTCAGCGAGACAGGCAGCATCTCTGGAGAGAAGGAATGGGTGACGTTTTGGGTCGAGACCCTTCAGACTGATATCAGGGAAGTGGGAGGGACAGAGATAGAATGTAGTCGAAGACTGAAAGACTGCTCGGAGAACTGGGAAGGGGGAGGGGATGGAGAGAGAGGGGAACAAGGGTTACTTGAAGTTAGAGAAGTCAATGTTCATACCGCTGCCCAAGCGAAATATGAGGCACTGTTTCTCCAATTTGCACTCATCTGTAGGCAGCCTGATTCAAAATCCTCACCACAAATTGCACATCAATCTTCCCATCACATTCACATTCTAATACTAAAACTCAAACACTAGAAGAATTCAACAAGTCAAACAGTATCAGTGGAAAGAGAAATCAGTTCTCGGGATCAGAATAGGTTCGCACCCCATCTTCCCAGCATGATAATTTCCTGAAGCAAAGGTACACTGAAGAAGGATCCCGACCCAAAATGTCACCCATCCACGTTCTCCAGAGATGCTGCCTGACCCACTGAGTTACACCAGCACCGTGTGTCATTTTTTGGATGCCTGCAGGCACAAAGCGGGGAATAATGGACCCTTTAATAAGCTTTTTGGGCCTAGCTCTGCCAACAGCCTTTTATTTAACGATACATGTGAAGGTCAGGGCAACGTTGACCTTTGTTTGCTCACGGCTCATTTCAGATGTCAGTGAGGAGCTGAGTCTGGTTTCAGACAGATAGCCATTCCCGTCGCTTGTGTCAGGTAGTCACTGTTTCTGTCGAAGAGGTCACTGCTTTCCCGTCCTCTGGTCAGCCCAGCAGCAAGGGTAGATACAGTCTGAAATAAAAGCATCCGATACCAAGCCCGACAAATGATCATGAAAGCATGAATTGTGTCCACTTCGCTGCCTGATTGTCTGCTTGGAAGAAGAGCAAAATATCACAGCGGAATGCTACAGATAAACAGATATTCAGCTGAACATAATGTGTAGGAAAGAACTGCAGGTGCTGGTTTAAACCGAAGACAGACACAAAAAACTGGAGTGACTCAATGGGCCAGACAGCATCTTTGGAGAAAAAAGGATTCTGAAGAAGGGTCTCGACCAGGAACGTCACCTATTCCTTTTCTCCAGGGATGCCGTCTGAACCGCTGAGTTACTCCAGCTTTTTGTGGCTATATTCAACTAAATATATATTTGTAAATGCTAAGATTAAGCTTGCTAATATTGAGAACCTTGTTTCAAGTTGATTGTTTTAGTATTTGGGAGATTGTTAATGTTTTAAAAGAGAAAGGGGGGTGGGGGTTGGTGGTGGGTGTGAAGTGGCATTTAGCTGTCTCCTCTGTCTAGTATGATGCTGCTGATTTGTTGATGAAAGCATTGTTTTTTTTGTGTGGCGGTGCAGCATAGTGGCACCTTTGAAAAGTTAAACCAACGTCATTATTTCATTTTCCGACCAGGTGACATGTATGTTGATTAAATGTGCGTGACAACAACACCTACTCATCACTAATAGAAAGCATTAGTTAAAAGAGTAGCGTAGATCAATCTATGGCTAAGATAGACACAACATGCTGGAGGAACTAGGCGGGTCAGGATGCATCTCTGGAGAAAAAGAATCGGTGGCAATCCAGGTCAGAACCCTTCTTCAGACTGAAAGATAGAGGTGGGGATGGGGATGAGGGCCATCAACAGATGACACGAAGCGGGGGGGCAGTGTTAGCTGTGAGGAGGGTGCTAGGAGGCTGCAAGGTGACTTGGATAGGTTGGGTGAGTGGGCAAATGTATGGCAGATGCAGTATAATGTGGATAAATGTGAGGTTATCCACTTTGGTGGCAAAAACAGGAAAGTAGACTATTATCTGAATGGTGGCCGATTAGGAAAAGGGGAGATGCAACGAGACCTGGATGTCATGGTACACCAGTCATTGAAAGTAGGAATGCAGGTGCAGCAGGCAGTGAAGAATGCAAATGGCATGTTAGCATTCATAGCAAAAGGATTTGAGTATAAGAGCAGGGAGGTTCTACTGCAGTTGTACAGGGTCTTGGTGAGACCACACCTGGAGTATTGCGTACAGTTTTGGTCTCCTAATCTGAGGAAAGACATTCTTGCCATAGAGGGAGTACAGAGAAGGTTCACCAGACTGATTCCTGGGATGGCAGGACTTTCATATGAAGAAAGACTGGATAGACTCGGCTCGTACACGCTAGAATTTAGAAGAATGAGGGAGGATCTTATAGAAACTTACAAAATCCTTGAGGGGTTGGACAGGCTAGATGCAGGAAGATTGTTCCCGATGTTGGGAGAGGCGGGGTGTGGGAGCAGAAGAAATACAGGAGTTGTGTGAAATTAGAGAAATCAATATTAATGTCGCTGGGTTGTAAGCTGCCCAAGCAAAGTATGAGGTATTGATCCTCCAATTTGCATGTGGCCTCACTCTGACAGTGGAGGAAGGCCAAGTCTTCTTCTATCTTCAGTATAAACCAGCATCTGCAGTTACTTCTTACTCAATGTGTAGCTGCTTTTGCTTGGATCCATGATTAAAACAATTCCTAACTAAAGTTCATAACTGATAGGAACAGAATTAGGCCCTTCAGCCCATCAAGTCTACTCTGCCATTCAATCATGGCTGATTTATTTTTCCTTCTTAAACCCATTCTCCTGCCTTCTCCGCATAACCCCCGACACCCACACTAATCAAGAGTTTATTTCTGCCTTAAAAATATCCACTGACTTGGCCTCCACAACCTTCTGTGGCAATGAATTTAGCCCCAATAAACTTCAACCAATAAACTGTACATTAACGATTTAGACGAAGGAATTAAATGTAACATCTCCAAGTTTGCGGATGACACAAAGTTGGGTGGCAGTGTGAGCTGCGACGAGGATGTTATGAGGCTGCAGGGTGACTTGGACAGGTTGGGTGAGTGGGCAGATGCAGTATAATGGGGATAAATGTGAGGTTATCCACTTTGGTGGCAAGAACAAGAAGGCAAATTATTATCTGAATGGTGTCAGATGAGAAAAAGGGGGGTGCAACAAGACCTGGGTGTCCTTGTAAATCAGTCACTGAAAGTAAGCATGCAGGTACAGCAGGCAGTGAAGAAAGCAAATGGCATGTTGGCCTTTATAGTGAGAAGATTTAAGTATCGGAGCAAGAAGGTCCTACTGCAGTTGTATAGGGCCCAGACGAGACCACACCTGAAGTATTGTGTGCCGTTTTGGTCTCCTAATTTGAGGAAGGACGTTCTTGCTATTGAGGGAGTGCAGCGTAGGTTCACGAGGTTAATTCCTGGGATGGCGAGACTAACATATGATGAAAGAATGGATCGACTGGACTTATATTCACTGGAATTTAGAAGGATGAGAGCGATTGGACAAGCTAGATGCAAGAAAAATGTTCCTGATGTTCAGAACTGAGATGAGGAAAAACATTTTCACCCGGAGAGTTTTGAATCTGTGGAATTCTCTGCCACAGAAGGCAGTGGACGGTAATTCACTGGATGTATTGAAGAGAGAGTTGGATATAGCTCTTAAGGCAAACGGAATCAAGGGATATGGGGAGAGAGCAGGAACGGGGTACTGATTCTGGATGTTCAGCCATAATCATATTGATTGGTGGTGCTGGTTCGAAGGGCCGAATGGCCTACTCCAGCACCTATTGTCTATGTTTCTGTGGTTTCTACTCTATTGCTAAAGTTGGCAATGTGAGCACATCAACATTCCAAAGCGCCAGTCATCTACTCCCTACGTCCTACCAGAACTTGACTCCCAAGGTGAATTACATCAGACCTGCTTGGATTAAGTTCCAGATGCCACCACTGTGCCCAATTGTCCAGTTGCTGTAAGTAGGAATTTCATTGTTCTGTTAACGGTGCCAGGCACGTGCCGTCAGGGTGGGCAAGGTAGGCACTGCCAACCCTGACTAAAATTATAAAATGGTAATTATTATATATAAATAGTAAAGGCACGGGAGAATGATACCTACCTAAGAGATCGATCTCTTAGTTAGGCATAATTCTCAGTGCCTTTCATCCGCAGTGCATGTAACACGCGAAGGTTTGTGCAGCTCACGTGCCGTCGACGCTGCTTCAAGCCGTCAATTTCCAGGGGACTGAAGGCAGCTGAAATTCTGCCTTTGCAGTACTGCGCATGTGCAGCAGCATACAGCACATGCACAGCCGCATACAGCACATGCACAGCAGCATACAGCGCATGTGCAGCAGCATACAGCTCATGCGCAGCAGCATACAGCGCAGCAGCATACAGCTCATGCGCAGCAGCATACAGCGCATGTGCAGCAGCATACAGCTCATGCACAGCAGCATACAGCGCATGTGCAGCAGCATACAGCTCATGCACAGCAGCATACAGCGCATGTGCAGCAGCATACAGCGCATGCACAGCAGCATACAGCGCATGCACAGCAGCATACAGCGCAGCAGCATACAGCTCATGCGCAGCAGCATACAGCGCAGCAGCATACAGTAGCAATGTTACAAAATTTTGAGATTTTAAAAATCAAGTCTGTAATTTATCCCATCAGATAAAGCATAAAAATAAGTTTAATTTGACACCTAATTCACTTTCATATCTCAAGTATTTAAAAAGTTATGGCCATTTTCATACTCGGAAATGAGCATCTTGTTCCCTATTGATTTTCTATGGACATAACAAAAAAGTTGTGATCGTGAACAGTCAAAAGCCCATAACTTTCTTAAAAATTAAGAGAACTGAATGAAATTTTCAGTTATCATAGATTGAAGCATTCTGAAACAAATATAAAATAATCTTACTTGGATGACCTGAAATTAAAGCATATAATTAGTTAGTTACCTAATTGTAGCTAATTTCAGACTTCAATTACTAGATCTAAACATCTATCCATTTCTTAATAAATGATTAACATTTTTAAATAGCCTAAATGTCCAAATAATATTCACAAATAATTCACAATAAAACATGATTTTTAAATCTCATTTACATTAATTTATAGGCCAAATGGAAGGAATTCAGTGTTCAATTGCTGTAAATAAATGCCCATTTAAATCCGCTTTCCAGTGGGTCCCTGTGGAACGCGCTGGTTTAGAACGTTCACATTGCGGTAGATTTGTGCCCCAAATGCCCAGAAAAATACTGCGCGATATAATGGGCCCAAATTGAGCTACTCGCAATATTAAACTTTGTATAAAGGGATCTTTAGAAGCCCTTTTTAATGTAAAAATATACAGCCTACCTTCAGTTGTCTGCTTTATGAGACCCAGCGGTTGCTGGCGGTCGCGGGTTTAGAGATTGATTTTTAAACTACTATAACTATTATACGAGGCCTTTAAACCTAATAATAGCTTTTGCGACGGGGTCTTCCAGCGATTTTTCGTTAATAATTAACTAGGCTGAACATCTTCGATTTGAACAGCCTAGAGAAAATCGCGTTTTAAACCCGCCCCCTCTAAACGGCGCCAAAATCGCGCACACCCGCAACGGCAGATTTTCAAAGACGCTTCAGGTAGGCTTTGCAACATACCTACATACAGCGCATGCACAGCAGCATACAGCACATGCGCAGCACAAGTTACTTGGTGGGGTTTTCAAACATGGATTGCCATTAACTTAAGAATATCTTAAGAAACAAAGAGAGAAGAATGGAGTTCATGTACAAATAATGTGGTAAGTAGATTTCTTGGTGCTATATGTTTTTAAATACTGTATTTTTCGGCAATGAAGACGCTATTTTTTACCCAAAAAGAAGGCACGAAAATTTACATGTGTCTTGGAAGCCGAAGTTGGAATGTTGTTAGCCAAGAAAGATAGACTTGGCTATCCCTCAGTACAGCAACATCAAGAACGACGTTGTTGTACTGAGGGATAGCCAAGTCTATCCCTCATTACTGGCAGCTGCTGGGAAGTGGCTGTAAAAGGATAGCGCCACTGGGGAGGGAAGAGTTCCTTTCACAGCGTATGGGGAGTCTGGCAAGGTGTAAAGTTGCGGGGAGGGCAAGAGCGTTGAGAAGGAGGGGGTAGGGAATCATGCCAGCAACTCACTTGCCGCGACGCTCCGGGCGCGGAGCCACCGCATTGTGGCCGGGGGGAGAAGTAGCTCGGGTGGCTGCGAGCGGCCGCCGGGACCGGACAGCTCGGGTGGCTGTGAGCGGCCGCCACCTCAGCTCCTTCTGCTGGTCCCCGCTCACCTCTGGCAGTGCTCTCCGTCTGAAAACCTCTCTCCTGCCGCTCACCAGTCTCACTCATGTCAGTCATTTCCCGTAAATCCTTAAATTCCGACAGCGCGCTCAAGGGACCAATTGAGGTTACTCGGCTGTCGGAATTTAAGGATTTGCGGGAAGCGGCTGACATGAGCGAAGCCGGCAAGCGGCAGGTGAGAGATGTTCAGACGGAGAGCACTGCCAGAGGTGAGCGGGCCGGCAGAAGGCGCTGAGGTGGCGTCCGCTGTCCGGTCCCAGCAGCCGCTCGCAGCCACCCGAGCAACTTCCCTCCCCAGCCACAATGCGGTGGCTCCACGCCCGGAGCGCCGCGGCAGCGGTGAGTGAGTGAGTTACTGGCATGATCCCCGACCCCCTCCTTCTCAATGCTCCTGCCCTCCGCGCAACTTTACCCCTGACCAGACTCTCCACACGCTGTGAAAGGAACTTTCCCCACAATTGGTCCCTTGAACAAGTATTATCATTCAATAAGATCACAACTGATTCAACTTGTCCCGGCGTGCTCCCGTTTTTCCCATCATCTCCCCACCCGCCATCACCCTCCACCCCCCACCCATTCAGTAATTCAGAATGAAGGAGATTTGGAAGCCTTGGACAAATTGCTTTCTTTATTTTAATTTCTTTGAGCGTGAGAAATTCTATGTCCCACCAGCCTTCTTTGAAAATTTTGCAACTTAAAATGGGGGTGCATTTTCATAGTCAGGAAATACGGTACTTTTTTAAGAGATTTGGCTTTTGAAGACTTTATAAAAGTCGACTGACAATTTACGGAGAGAACAATCTGCGCATGCGCGGTTTCAGATTTTTTTAAAGCCGACTGACTGCCTACCCTGAGTAATTACGGCACATGCCTGCGGTACATATGAAACTTAAACACTTCTGGATTGTCACAGTATCCATTTTAATCAAAACTGATAACATGAGCATATGTTGCCTAATCCCAGCTCCTATTTAAAAAGTCACAGCATTCAGACAGGGTGCAGTAGGATGCTTGTTTCAACCTGTACTCTAAATTAACGTCACTCAACTCGTTCAAATGAAAACCCGCTAGAGACTCACTAATATTAGTGTCACAGCCTAGAAATGGCCCAGCCAATTGAGCCTTTAAGTGATATTCCAGAACAAGGAACTGCTGGTACTGGTTTACCCAAAAAAAGACACAAAGTGCTGGAGTAACTCAGCAAGTCAGGCAGCATCTCTGGAGAACATGGATAAGTGACGAAGAGTCTGAAGAAGGGTCTTGACCTGAAACGTCACCTATTCCTTTTCTCCAGAGATGCTGTCTGAGTTCCTCCAGCTTTTTGTGTCTATCTATGGATAGGTGACGTTTCGGGTCGGGACCCTTCTTCAGAATGAACTTTTAAGAGAGGCTTTTTTTTTAAACAGATCTTTTAAACAAGCTCAGTAAGGGATAGGACAGTCCTTGACTGGATAAAGCAAGCACAACTATACAGATTATTCATACTGAGAGTTACTCAGTTGAAGACAAGTCAGGCAGCCCATCGAATGGAAGGAAAAAAAGTCGTAAGTGGTAGATATTGATAGCTGGAATAGCATGAAAGGGTTGGCAAGCAAAGGATATTATCATTTCCAATTGCAGTAAAATACTGAGCGGACAGGGATTGATTTGCCAGGGTGAGTTGTATGTGCTCAGATGGAAGTGGCTTGTGCAAGGTGTGACGCGCCACTTGGTTACTGTGGTAGGATTACAGATCTCTGTCATTACATTTTAATTGGAGTGGATGTAGCTAGCTACGATGGAAACATTGACAGGCTGGGAGCTGGCGTAATGTGTCCCTGCCCAATTTTCCAGCCTTGCCCACTCCAGCATCGCTCTTTAAATGCCAAAGAGGAGGCAGAACATCTAGCAGGCACTCTCGGTTTACACAGGAGGAGGAAAAGGTGGTCGGGGAAAGAGATTTTCCAGCAGCCAGGGTTGGCAGATGTCCACAAAGAGATCTGGCCTGACCGATCCCACTGCAAGTAGTCCTCTCACTCACAAAGACGCCACATCTGCTGATATATTTTTTTGCAGCACGTTTAGCAGAAAATCCTCAAAATCAAACTGTGTGAATCAGTCCACTGTGTTTTATGAAACAGGGACCGAGAATGGAGGCTTTTGCTCTTTGAAAGAGTTTGAAATATATTCATCAAACCACGGGCTTGGCGCACAGCATCTGCTGGTCTTAATGTGTTCTGACAGTGTGGTGGAACTCTCGACACAAGCATGCCCCCTAGTGTACATCTGCGCGCTGCACATCCTTTCAAAATTACCCCAAGCAACAACTTGCTTCAACCAATGTTTACTTCACCTCATAGTTAGTAAATCTTGAGAAACAGGAAACTGAAATCTTAAAGATGAACCTTATGGTGTTGAATCAAAAGCGGGTAGTATTGGACATAGACTGGGGGGCTTTATTTTTGTCTTTGCAATATTAATGTTTTTTTTAAATATACCTAATTTTTTTGTTTTTGGTGTTGTCAGAGGTCTACGTTTACATATCTGTTGTACTGTTGCCCGTAAGAATTGCATTGTTCTATTTTACGACATATGACAATAAAACACTCTTGACTTTAGTTTAAATTTAGTTCAGTTTAGATTAGAGATACAACGTAGAAACTGGCCTTTCGGTCCACTGAGTCTACACCGACCAGTGATCGCCCCGTAAACTAGCACTGTCCTACACACTAGGGACAATAAAACACTCTTGGACATGACTTTAAATTTGGTTTAGCTTAGAGATACAACGTGGAAACAGGCCCTTCGGCCCACCGAATCTGCGCCGACCAGTGATCACCAGCACCATCCTACACACTTGGGGAAGTTTACAATTTTACTAAAACCAATTAACCCACAAACCTGCTCGGCTTTGGACTGTAGAAGGAAACCCACATAGTCACAGGGAGAACATACAAACTCCATACAGACAGCACCCACAGTCAGGATCGAACCCGGGTCTCTGGCGCTGTAAGGCAGCAACACTACCACTGTACCACTGTGCTGCCCTGTTCAGCTTGTATCCGTGCTGTATGCCTCTATATAATTGTATGTGTTACAAGCCATGCCAACACTAGGGAAAGGACTGATGGAGTTACCTTGTATTGTTCTAAATGTCGAAGATTCAGAAAAATCCAACTTCGGTATTTATCTGGTAGTTGGAGAAAAATGATGATTCTTCTGGTTGGGGAACTCTACCACAAGGCAATAACATTGGAGGGAAGCCATTCAGGAAAGATGTAATATAGTACTCTGCACAACGGCGGGTGAAATCCGCTGATCTCTGTCTCAGGGAAGTTATTGAAGTGAAGTCAATTGTGAAGACACGAGGAACTGAGGCACTGGAATCTTGAATCAAACAAAATTCTGGAGAAACACAGCAGTTCAGGCAGCATCCGTGGCGGGAATGGACAGATGATGTGTGTAGGAAGGAACTGTAGATGCTGGTTTACACCGAGGATAGACAGAAAATACTAGAGTGGTTCAGCAGGACAGGCAGCGTCTCTAGAGAGAAGGAATGGGTGGCATTTAGCGTCGGAGTAAAGGTGAGGGAGTGAGGGAGTGAGGAAAGCGGAAGTCATTGAAGAGACAAAGGGCGTGTGAGGTTTCTTGGACATAGGTGGGGAGGGATTGGACCAGGGGGGGACAGATGATGTTTTGGGTCGGACTCCTTTTCTGATACCCGACCCGATACATCACCCAACCTCCGGCAACCGCACGGAAACCTTGGGTGGGGCGTAAAGTCTCCAGAGGTTTCCGTTCATGTTTCCTAAGTGGGACAAGGGCATAAGGATCACAATCCGTTTCGTTGATGAAGTTAGGATGTGGATGTAGATCAGTTGCAATCTAAACTAAGGGCAGGACAGGGTTTTACTTTCACTGTTTGAGCTCTGTACGTCTTGGCTCTCTAGATTTGCGCAGTGAAGATAGATTGGATTAGCACTGATCAGCAAGCTGGAAGGATGAAGCAAAATGCCGAGTATTACATCTTCATGCTTGCCAGTAAGATGTGCAATAAAGAGCCTTCTGCTTTGTGACCTTTCCAGCGCTGAACCTCCCTTGCAGCTTACAAGGGATTCGATCCATTGGGTACAGAATAACATTAACATTTTTATTTGAAGCTAATATAAACAGACTCCCCTGGAAACCTAATTTATTTATTCCATCCCCTTTGAATCTGCCTCTCTCTCCACATCCACCCCTAATGTCCTCATCTCACCAACAGCTGTGCATGCTTTACCAAGGACGATGACAGGTGAAGAAGTAACGTCTTTAATCGTTCAACTCAACTGCACAAGCCTTTACTGTTTATCGCCAACGTACCTTTCATCAGCTCCCTTCAACTGACATGCTTGTAATTGAAATTATCTTTAGAACTATGCTCATGCAAAGCCATATGCTATGTTCAAATAACCCAAAAAACAAACATATGTTCAGAATATAGCTTCATGATGCTGCAAGTATTAACTTCCTCCAGTGTTCCTGGCCAAACTACTGAGCTACTGAGCTAACTAACTCCTTTGCTGTCTTTGTAGGATCTCCCCCTCTCCCCCTCTCCCCCTCTCCTCCACTCTTCCTCTCCTCCTCTCCTCCTCCCCTCCTCTGCCCCTCTGCCCCTCTGCCCCCTATCCCTCTCCCCCTCTTCCCCCTCTCCCCCCCCCCCCTTCTCTCTCTCTCTCCCCCTCCCCTTCCCCTTCCCCCTCCCCATCCCCATCCGCTGCTGGTGCACTGAATCTCAGCATCTTTATCATGCCAATAGACAATAGGTGCAGGAGTAGGCCATTTGGCCCTTCGAGCCAGCATAGCCATTCAATGTGATCATGGCTGATCATCCCCAATTAGTACCCCGTTCCTGCCTTCTCCCCATATCCCCTGACTCCGCTATTTGTAAGAGCCCTATCTAGCTCTCTCTTGAAAGTATCCAGAGGACCTGCCTCCACCACCCTCTGAGGCAGAGTATTCCACAGACTCACAACTCTCTGTGAGAAAAAGTGTTTCCTCGTCTCCGTTCTAAATGGCTTTCTCCTTATTCTTAAACTATGGCCCCTGGTTCTGGACTCCCCCAATATCGGGAACATGTTTCCTGCCTCTAGCGTGTCCAAACCCTTAACAATTTTATTTTAATCTTTAAGATACTGCAGGATTATGAAGTCATAGAGCATGGAAACAGGCCCTTCAGCCCAACTCGTCCATGCCAACCCATCTACACCAGTCCCACCTGCCCGGGTTCGGCTCATATCCTAAACCATTCCTACCCATGTATCTGTCCAAGTGCCTTTCCATGTTGTTATGGTACCTGCCTCGACCACCTCCTCTGACAGCTTGTTCCATACACCCAACACCTTCTGAGTGAAAGATTTGCCTCTCGGCTTTGTATTAAACGTTGCCCCTCTCACCCCCTTAAACCTCTGTCCTCTGGTTCTTGATTCCTCTACTCTGGGTAAAGGACTCAATGCATTCACCCTCATGATTTTAGACACCTCTACAAGATCACCCCTCAGACTCCTGCGCTCCAAGGAACAAAGTCCTAGCCTGCCCAACCTCTCCCTATAGCTCCGGCCCTCGAGTCCTGGCAACATCCTCTACTAAACTAAACCAACAAAGCACTTCAGAAACAAAATCAACCTCAGAGACCCAGTTGTGTGCTTGCTTTGTTAGAGTTTGCAGAGTTAGACGCAGTAGAATATTTAAAGTCGTACACAGCCAATATTCTGCATGAAATGTATCTTATCCTCTCACAATAGTGAATTAGCTAAAAAACAGGCCTTTGCTGCACAGGTTCCTTTGAAGGGTTTGCCATCTTCCTGACCATCTTCCTGCCATCTTCTGTGGAATTCTCTGCCTCAGAGGGCAGTGAAGGCCGGTCCTCTGGATGCTTTCAAGAGAGAGCTAGATAGGGCTCTTAAAGATAGCGGAGTCAGGGGATATGGGGAGAAGGCAGGAACGGGGTACTGATTGGGGATGACCAGCCATGATCACATTGAAGGGTCGAAGGGTCGAATGGCCTACTCCTGCACCTATTGTCTATTGAACCAAGGTTTTTGCCCTCTCCCATGGTGGACAGAGT
The DNA here is from genome assembly GCF_010909765.2 of Amblyraja radiata. Lineage (NCBI taxonomy): Eukaryota > Metazoa > Chordata > Chondrichthyes > Rajiformes > Rajidae > Amblyraja > Amblyraja radiata. The sequence goes on from NC_045975.1 coordinate 42,969,124, forward strand.
CCTTGATCTCATCTCACCTAGATCTTCTGCCTCTGCTGCCATCCCTCTCCTCCTACCCAGAGCTAGAACACCAACTACCCTGGTCCTCAGCAAAAACACAAAGTGCTGGAGGAACTCAGCGGGTCAGGCAGCGTCTGTGGAGGGAATGGACAAGCAGCGTTTCACTTTGGTTTTGTTAGGTAACCTTGATGCCTCACTCAGTCAGCTGCTGCCTTGATGACCAAAGCAATCGGTCTCAACTAACACCTGGAGTTCAGCATCCTGGTCCACACCTGGGACCCCAAACTGGGCACGTGTAAGTAGTGAAAAATACACAGAGTGCCGGAGTAACTCAGCGGGTCAGGCACATCTCTGGAAAAGAAAGACATCTGAAGAAGGGTCCCAACCCAATATGTCACCCATCCTTGTTCTCCAGAGATGCTGCCTGGCCCACTGAGTTACTCCAGCACTTTGTGTTTACCTTCGGTATAAACCAGCATCTGCAGTTCCTTTCTATACATCTCTGGAGAACATGGATAGGAGACCTGACTAGGTCTGAGGGATATCTGAAGAAGGGTCCCAACCCAAAAGATTGTCTATCCATGTTCTCCACAACTGGTGCCTGGCCCGTTGAGTTACTCCAGCACTTTGTTTCTTTTCTTGTAAACCAGCATCTGCAGTTCTTTGTGTCTCCATCACATTAGCTTGTTTTTAGTCCTTTGTGTATAATCTGGTTCCCTATCCCACACAAAGGGTGGCACAGTGGCGTAGAGGTAGAGCTACTGCCTCACAGCGCCAGAGACCCAGGTTCAATCCTCGCTACAGGTGCTGACTGTACGGAGTTTTACGTTCACCCTGTGACCTGCGTGGGTTTTCTCCGAGATCTTCGGTTTCCTCCCACACTCCAAAGACGTAGGTTAATTGGCTTGGTGTAAATGTAGATTTCCCGAGTATGTGTAGGATAGTGTTAAGGGCCTGTCCCACTTTTACGACCTAATTCAAGATCTTTTTTACTCGTGGACATTTTTCAACATGCTAGAAAAACGCCCCGACCTACTTGATGCCACGAGTACCTACGACTAACATCACGGCCTGCTACGACCTACCTACGACCTCCTAAGACCTCGTGACGACCATGCTGCGAGTATGAGTCAAGGGCAAACTCGGCAGAGGTCGTGAATTAGGTCGTGAAAGTGGGACAGGCCCTTTAATGTGTGGGATTGCTGGTCAGTGCGGACTCAGTGGGCCGAAGGGCCTGTTTCCACCCTATATCTCTAAACTAAAGATGTTCAGCATTAATAACCGAGGATGGGATTTTTCTCCCAATAGCTGGCTTGCTTTCACATTCTGCAGGGCTGTCAATGGCTGCCAAGGTATTTATATTTCTACAAAGAGCAGGGCACTCTGTCAAACGTCCTCAATGAGCATAGCAGTGGTTGAACAGTGCAGTAAGGCTTCTCAAGGTGACGAATAGGTATCTATCAAAGGAGAGATAAATATTTTGCTTCAGATATCCCTCGAGGGACATGGACACACTTAGCAGGGGGTGGACCAACTCATTAACACACCTTTTACCACTTAGAGTAATGCCCCCAAATCTAAATAAGACTGTACTATTTTTAAATGTGTCCACTTTCTTTAAATTCTGCATTACTGGTGAAATGCCATTGACAATGGATGTATGTCGCTCCGTGAGTGTGTGTGGTGTCAAATGTCACCATGTTTGCACACATACCATGATGGCTTTAATTGTTAGTTAAAGTGTCAGGAAACTGAACCAGGCGAACAACAACTGGAGAGCAGTCCAGAGATACCATCCACCTCATTGGAGACCCTCGGACTATATTTATCAGACTTTACTGGGCTTTATCTTGCACTAAACATTATTCCCTTTCTCCTTTATCTGTACACTGTGCACGGCTTAATTATATTCATGTATAACCTTTCCACTGACTGGTTAGCGTGCCACTAAAAGCTTTGACTGTACCTCGGTACAGGTGACAATTAACTAAACAAAACTGATCCATGCAGCTCATTGTCATGGTTACAATTCTGTAAATATTCTGAAATGCTTGAAATATGATGGTTGTGAATTACGGACTTTATCGTGCACTAAATGTACCCTTCTCCTGTAATCCTATTTGACAAAAAGTCCTAATCGCTGACAGAGGCCCCATTCTTCACCGTGAACTAAACCATGGACCGGTCTCCGAGCAACGTGCCTCTCATGATCTCCTTGACATCGACCTAGGCACCATCAATTTCCCCAGGTAACGATTCTGATCGGGTTCTTAATGACCGGTCCTATCTCACCCTGACAGAGGTGTCATCTCCACCCTCCCTTTACACGTGGCAAGGAGGACTCATGTTAGGTTAAGCAGGGGCATCAAGTGACCACCACCCAAACAGCACCTGCTGCTCCAGTCAACAGTGCAAAGTGTGTGTCTCAGGGAAATCAACTTGTGGAACTGGATCACTTGAAGAACACAAAGAGATAACATTGCAGCTGTAGTGCAGCACGGTGGTGCAGCGGTAGAGTTGCTGCCTTACAGCACCAGAAGACACATGGTTCGATCCTGACTACGGTGTTATCTGTGTGGATTTTGTATGTTCTCTCTATGACCTGCGTACATTTCCTCTGGGTGCTCCAGTTTCCTCCCACATTCCAAAGACGTGCGGGTTTGTAAGTTAATTGACATCCGTTATAAGTTATCCCTAGCGTGTAGGATAGAATTAGCAGAAGGGTTTCCTGATTGGCGCGGAATCCAAAGGTCTGTTTCTACACTATACCTCTAAACTCTGAGACTAGCTTCCCATTGACCAAGCCCGCTGGAACGATACTCACTGATAAGTGCGGTTACTATGTCCTCCATGTTTTCCAGGAAGCTGCTGAGATGTTGGGTGAAGGCGTGATGTGGAGATGTGATCTGTGAGACCACTGCTGCAGCTTCTGCCCGCGTGGCTTCAGGGTGGGATTCATCCGTCAACAGGTCAGCCAAACACAGCACGCCATCCACCTACAGGGCAATACCAGCATAAAAGAGTTAAAATGGCGCCCGTCGCACAGAATGGTCTACGCGTACATTTCCCCCACACTCAATGTTTATTATCTTCTCAAAATCTGCCACGGGTACTGTCACATCAAAACTAATTGAAGGCTGGAGCTTGCTTATTCTTGTCAGGTCAAGTCAAGTCAAGTTTAGTGTCACTTGCACCAGTGTGTAAGTAAGTAAGTAAGTACATTGTATTAATATAGCACGTTTAAATCAACTCGCGTTGAAACCAAAGTGTTTTACATAGAAAAAATAATAAAGTTTCCGTACATCCATAGAAACATTTTTTAAAAGAAAAATGACACAACACATTATAGAATTCAACATGAACGTCCCCCCACAACTGAATCAACATTTTCCACTGTGGGGAAAGGCATCAGAAAGTTTCAATCCTCTTCCTCTGTGATCACCCTAGGTCGGGGCCTATTTGTGGCCTCCGCAGCCAGTCCGATGTTTTTAGGCTCGCTTGCCGGGAAGATGGAACTCCGGCATCGGGTGAACACTCCTCAGCGGCTTGGAAAGTCTGGAGCAGCCGCTGAGTGTGCTGAGGTACCAGACTGTGGTAGAGGCACAAAGACAATCTTGCATGCAGCAGCGTCAAAGGCAACACACGAAGCAGAGAATATCCATTATACAAGACAGTGAAAAGATTGTAAAAATGACACACCAGTGTAAAATTCATCAAGACCACAAATCCATGGTGGTGCAGGAGTTGGCCCGTAGAGTTCCATTGTCAAGTTACGATTAGGGTTGTGCAGATCTTAGGTTCAATGTCTTATGTTCAGGAACCTACAGTTGTTGGAAAGTAGTTGTTCTTCAACCGGGTGATGTGGGTCTTCAGGCTTCTGTGCCTCCTGCCCGATGGTAGCAACGAGAAAGAGGGCAGGGCCCGGATGGTGGGGATCCTTGATGATAGATGTCGCCTTCTCGAGGCAGCGCCTGGTGTAGATGTTACCGATTGTGGAGAGTGGTGTGGCCGTGATGGACCGGGCTGAGCCCATCTCTCTCCTCTGTTTCTTGCGTTCCTGCGCATTGGAATTGTCATAGCCGGCCATGATGCAACCAGTCAGGATACTTTCTACATTGTATCTGTAGAAGTTTGTTAAAGAATTCAGTGGCATTCTGAACCTCATTAAATGGCTAACAGTAGAGATGCTGGTGTGCCTTCTTGATGACATCTCTTAAGTTCAAGGAGCAGAATTAGGCCATTCAGGCCATCATTGGAGTGCATACTGTCGTTGTGTCCTTGGGCAAGACACTTCACCCACCTTTGCCTGTGTGTGAATGTGTGTGAATGAGTGTGAGTGATTGGTGGTGGTCGGAGGGGCCGTAGGCGCAGATTGGCAGCCACGCTTCTGTCAGTCTGCCCCAGGGCAGCTGTGGCTACAGAAGTAGCTCACCACCACCGAGTGTGACTGAGGAGTGAATGAATAATGCGATGTAAAGCGCCTTGAGTATTATAAATCCCATCCATTATTATTATTATTATCAAGTCTACTCCGCCATTCAATCATGGCTGATCTATGTTTCCCTTTCAACCCCATTCACCTGCCTTCTCCCCACAATCTTTGACACCGTACTAATCAAGAATCTGTTAATCCCCGTCTTAAAAATATCCATTGACTTGGCCTCCACAGCTGTCTGTGGCAATGAATTACACAGATTCACCACCCTCTGACTAAAGAAATTCCTCCTCATCTCCTTTCTAAAGGTACGTCCTTTTATCTTGAGGCTGTGACCTCTGGTCTTAGACTCTTCCACTAGTTGGAACATTCTCTCCGCATTCACTCTATCCAAGCCTTTCATTATTCGGTAATAGTGAAAGTGTGGCAATAGACAATTAAAGAGGATCCAGGCCATTTGTGAGGCAGGAAATGATTTGTGCCATAACCAACCCTTCGAAGCACTTTACTTAATTCCTGGGATGGAGGGACTGACATATGATGGAACAATAGATCGACTGGGCTTATATTCACTGGAATTTAGAAGGATGAGAGGGTTTCTGGAATGGAATCGAATACTTCATGGAATATTTCATTGTTATGTGACTAGGTTCCCAGTCCACAGCCGCGGCCCGTCGGACACCACTCTTATAGAAACATATAAAATTCTTAAGGGATTGGACAGGCTAGATGCAGGAAAAATGTTCCCCATGTTGGGAGAGTCCAGAACCAGGGGCCACAGTTTAAGAATAAGGGGTAGCCCATTTAGGACTGAGATGAGGAAAAACTTTTTCACACAGAGACTTGTGAATCTGTGGAATTATCTGCCACAGAAGGCAGTGGAGGCCAATTCACTGGATGTTTTCAAGAGAGAGTTAGATTTAGCTATCAGGGCTAACGGAATCAAGGGATATAGGGAAAAAGCCGGAACGGTGTACAGATTTTCGATGATCAGCCATGGCCGAATGGCCTACTCCTGCACCTATTTTCTATGTTTCTATTATCGAGAATGTAAGTTCTGCTGGAATGTATTCATTGACGCAGGTCACCATGTACTTGCTAGTGTCATTTTAAAATTATTATTACCTCTGGTTACTTCTTAAAATGTTTAATGAATTATTCGCAATGCTTCAGGTTTTCCAAAAGCCACTGGCATTCACAGTCTTTGACAGTTCTGTGATCTCATTAAGGCAGGGCACGTTCACAAATTCCAGCCTTGTGTGGTAAATGTGATCACATTTTCTGCAAATGCAATATTGATGAGCAGCCATCAAAATCTTTGACATATAACACTTAATAGCATGCAAAATCACAGAGATATTGCACCAATGAAGTATGTGGCATGGTGGCACAGCAGTAGAGTTGGTGCCTTACAGCGCCAGAGACCTGGGTTCGATCCTGACTACGGGTGTTGTCTGTACAGTGTTCGTATGTTCTCCCTGTGACTGCGTGGGTTTTCACCTGGTGCTCCGGTTTCCTCCCACACTCCAAAGATGTGCAGATTTGGAGGACGTAGGTTTAATTGGCTTGGGTAAAAAAAATTGTAAATTGTCTCTGCGATGTAGGATAGTTGGAGTATCGCGTGCCACCTGGTGGGTCAAAGGGCCTGTTTCTGCGCCATATCTCTACAGTAGAGTCTAAATGCAAAGGAGCAGAAATCTGCAATGCTGAAAAAATATTTGTACCAGGTGTAAATTGTAATCCTGGCGCTTTGTCCCAGCGTTACACTGTAGAATGGCAGGATGGTTAATTACCAATGACATAAAGGACCCCATCTTTTCACTGGAGGATTGTATGAGATGCAACAACTTCACCCAAGCAAATTGAATCTCATGGCTGGGAGGCCAGATGAGAAAAGACGTTTTTTTCACTGTGGCTGAGTCACAGTCCCAAGACAATATCATAATATCTTAATCAAATATGGGACGGACTTTCACAATCGATCATGATTTTAACAGAAAGCCTCACAGATAAAATTGACAGGCAGATTTTTTTCCCCACCTACCCCTAAGAATGTTTTTTTATTTTTACAGTTAGCACAATAAAGGTAAATCACTTTGAAGAGACAGGACCATGAATCAATATAAAATAAAAGTCTGGAGTGAGTAATCAGACAATTATTTTCCATGGAGCAACAAATGCACGCATGGCTTGTGTGCGTTATTTGCATGGTAAGAATATACAACAGTGCTGAACAGGAACACTGTTCGAACAGGGCTGAACAGTGTGCCTGGGTCCTGGACTTTCTCATCGCCAGGCCCCAGGTGGTCAAGATTGGGAGACATACCTCCAACTCCCTCACCCTGAACACAGGATCCCCCCAGGGTTGCGTCCTTAGTCCCCTACTGTACTCCCTGTACACACATGGCTATGTGGCCAGGTTCAGCTCCAACTCCCTCATCAAGTTTGCTGATGGCACAGTGGTGGTGGGCCTGATCTCCGATAACGATGAGAAGGCCTACCTGGAGGAGGTGGCTAACCTGGCACTCTGGTGTCAGGACAACAGCCTCGTCTTGAATGTCACTAAAACTAAGGAGCTGATTGTGGACTTTAGGAGGGCACAACATCCGAGGATGTACATGCCAGTGGGGATAAATGGGGCTACTGTGGATAGGGTGAGCTGCTTTAAATACCTGGGAGTCAACATCACAGAGGATCTGACGTGGACATCACACACTGCCTCACTGGTGAGTAAGGCAAGGCAGCGCCTTTACCACCTCAGGCAGCTGAGGAAATTCAGAGTCTTTCTGAGGATCCTTCAGTGATTCTATTCAGCGGCTGTAGAAAGCATCTTGTCCGGCAACATCTCAACCTGGTTTGAGAACAGCTCTGCCCAGGACAGGAAGGCTCTGCAGAGAGTAGTGCGTTCCGCCGAACACACTACAGGAACACTATGGGAACACTATGGGAACACACTATGGGAACACACTATGGGAACTTTAAACGCCACTAATGTATCTGTCTCCTCCACCACCCCTTGCAGCATGTTCCAGGCACCCACCATCCTCTGTGTGAAAAAATAACATACCCTGCACATCTCCTTGGTATGGCGTGCTGTCATTTCTAAAAAGTTAAAAGCTAGATTTCCAATTTTTGTTTAATTTTGATTACAAAAAGATTATTAAAAATAAAATGTATTAGTTAAATCAGGCGGTCAGTAAACAGCTTATAAGATAATGATTCTTGTAGACACCAGCGGCAAGGAACGATATGCATACCAATACCTTTCTGTTGTTCTGGATACATCTCATCAGGCTCTTGGGATTTATTTATGGGGTTGAGAGGGAAAGATATATCAGCCATGATTGAATGGCAGCGTGGCCTAAATGGTTCTATTCCTATGATTTATGAACATGAACTGATGAAGATTGTTTAATTTTGCTCTTGCTGAAGTTCTATTTTCCTACCAGCATAAATTGCTTTTCAAATTCAGGGCTTGTACATCTCAGGTTAACTCATCGTCTATTTTATCCTTAGCAACCTCAGCATTGAATCTTTGTCTGAATTTCTTAGTTTAACCAATGAGGGTCTGAAAGACACACTCATCTGTGGCACATTGTCCTCACACACTATGCCCCTGACCTTACACTGATGTGGCCCATCAACACATCCTGCCCAAACACTGTGGAAGCTGTTTGTTCTCATCTGTAACCTGAGCAAAGTGCCTGTGAAATTGTCCATTAGTTGCATTGTACAGCTGAGAGCCATATGCAAGGTTGAACAGTCACACACAGTTCAATAAATGAGATTATCACACCTTAAAGTTAATTCAATTGTGAAGCACATCCTAAACTCAACTGCATTTCGTTGTCTCTGTACTGTACTGTACAATGCCAATAAAGTTGAATCTGAATCTGAATCTGAAACTGAACCATTCCATTTTTCAGGACATGTCAGATGGATTTCTAATCAGATTTAGTTTAGTTTAGTTTAGACATACAGCGTGAAAACAGGCCCTTAGGCCCAACAATTCCACACTGACCAGCGATCCCTGCACATTAACACTATCCTACACACACTCGGGACAATTCACACTTATACCAACCTAATTTACCTACATACCTGTACGTCTTTGGAGTGTGGGAGAAACCAAAGATCTTGGAGAAAACCCACGCAGGTCATGGGGAAAAGGTACAAACTCCGTACAGACAGCACCCGTAGTCGGGATCGAGCCCGGGTCTCCGGCGCTGCAAGTGCAGTCTGCTGCGCCACCATGCCGGTATTAAGAACTTAGTCCGAGAATCATACAGCACAGAAAGAGATCCTTTGGTCCAACTTGTCCATGCTGACAAAGATGCCCCATCTACGCTAGTCCCACCTGCCCGTGTTTGGCCCATATCTCTTTACACCTTTTCTGCAACGTACCCATCCAATTGTTTTAAATGCTATTATTGTTCCTGCCTCAACTACTTCCTCTGGCAGTTTGTTCCATATATCCACCGCACTGAGATTCCTATTAAATCTATTAGGAGAACATACACATGCTGAGAGCTATATTCTGATTCTTCCCCTTTGCTCTATCCAATGTACTTGATTTTGACTTCGACTCATAGAGTGGCAGAGTCATATGGCACAGAAACAGGCCATTCAGCCCAACTTGCCCATGCTGACCCATATGCCCCATCTAAGCTAGTCCCATCTACCTGCATTCGGCCCATATCCCTCTTATCCTTTCTGACCATGTACCTGACCAATTGTTTAAGAAAGAACTGCAGATGCTGGAAAAATCGAAGGTAGACAAAAATGCTGGAGAAACTCAGCTGGTGAGGCAGCATCTATGGAGTGAACGAATAGGCGACGTTTCGGGTCGAGACCCTTCTTCAGACTAATGTCAGGGGGGGGGGGGGGGCGGGAAAAGGAAAGGAAGAGGCGGAGACAGTAGGCTTGTGGGAGAGCTGGGAAGGGGAGGGGAAGGAGGGAGAAAGCAAAGACTACCTGAAATTGGAGAAGTCAATGTTCATACCGCTGGGGTGTAAACTACCCAAGCGAAATATGAGGTGCTGCTCTTCCAATTTGTGCTGGACCTCACTCTGGTTCTTTTAGATGTTGTAAATACTTGATTGTATTTATGTATGATGTGTTACCTGATCTGCTTTTCATAGCATGCAAAACAAAGCTTTTCACTGTACCTCAGTACACGTGACAATAATAATCCTAAACCTTTCCCCTCTCACCTTAAAAGTATATCCTCTGGTTTTTGATCCCCTACCCTGAATAAAAGACTTTGTGCATTCACTCTAACTACTCGCTATTTAAAAGTAAAATTAGCGTTCGGCTACTACAGTCCACAGTCATTTTTATAACTCTGGATGAATGATTGCTTGCATGGAGCACTTATAGAATTAGGTCTTTCATTGACACCCGCTGGATAGGAGCCATGCTTTGATCTCAACTCTGATTAAGCCATCATTTAAGCTGTCAACACTAGCGTTAACAGTAGGCTTTAAAGAAGAAGAATGAAATCTCTCACGATTAGCTATAAATACCCAGCGCTGTAGATAGATCGGTGGCGCACTTACTTGTGCTCTGAGGGCCAACTGAGACAAAGAGTAATACAGCATGGAAACGGGCCCTTCGGCCCAACTTGCCATCACCGGCTAACATGTCCCAGCTACACTAGTCCCGCATGCCTGCGTTTGGTCCATATCCCTCCAAACCTGTCCTATCCATGTACCTGAGTAACTGGTTCTTAAAGGTAGACAAAATTGCTGGAGAAACTCAGTGGGTGCGGCAGCATCTATGGAGCGAAGGAAATAGGCAACGTTTCGGCCCGAAACGTTGCCTATTTCCTTCGCTCCATAGATGCTGCCGCACCCGCTGAGTTTCTCCAGCAATTTTGTCTACCTTCGATTCTCCAGAATCTGCAGTTCCTTCTTGAACAACTGGTTCTTAAAGGTTGGGATAGTCCCTGCCTCAACTACCTCCTCTGGCAGCTTGTTCCATACACCAAAAGGTTACCACTCAGATTCCTATTAAAAAAATGTCCCCCTTCACCTTAAACCTATGTCCTCTGGTCCTCGATTCACCTACTCTGGGCAAGAGTAGGTCATTCATGAAATGCTTTGAGAGGCTGGTGAAGAAACACATCTGCGCCTTCCTCCCTCGGAACATGGACCCGTTGCAGTTCGCATACCGTCCGAACAGATCCACGGACGATGCGGTCTCCCAGGTCTTGCACACCGCTCTCTCCCATCTGGACAGCCAGAAGGGGGGCTACGTGAGGATGCTGTTCATAGACTACAGTTCAGCCTTCAACACGATAGTCCCCACCAGACTGGCCGGGAAGCTAATGGAATTGGGGCTCAACACCTCCCTGTGTGCCTGGGTCCTGGACTTTCTCACCGCCAGGCCCCAGGTAGTCAAGCTGGGAGGGAATACATCGAAGTCCCTCACCCTGAGCACAGGATCGCCCCAGGGTTGCGTCCTCAGCCCCCTATTGTACTCCCTGTACACACATGACTGTGTGGCTAGGTTCAGCTCCAACTCAATAATTAAGTTTGCTGATGACACTGTGGTGGTGGGCCTGATCTCAGACAACGATGAGAAGGCCTACCGGGAGGAGGTGGCTGGTCTAGCACTCTGGTGCCAGGATAACAGCCTCCTCTTGAACATCAAAAAAACGAAGGAGCTGATCATGGACTTTAGGAGGGCACATCATCCGAGGACGTACACTCCATTGAGGATAAATGGGGATCCTGTGGATAGGGTGAACCGTTTTAAATATCTGGGAGTCCACATCTCCGAGGATATGACATGGGCATCACACGCCTCAGCACTCGTGAGTAAGGCAAGGCAGCGCCTTTCCCACCTCAGGCAATTGAGGAAATTCAGAGTGTCTCCGAGGATCCTCCAGTGCTTCTACACAGCGGCGGTGGAAAGCATCTTGTCCGGGAACGTTACCATCTGGTTTGGGAATTGCTCTGCCAAGGACAAGAAGGCTCTGCAGAGAGTAATGCGTTCGGCCGAACGCACTATGGGAACTTCACTCGCCCCCCTGCAGGAACTATACATCAGGAGGTGCAACTCCAGAGCCAACAATATCATGAGAGACCCCTTCCACCCCTACAACGGACTGTTCCAGCTGCTACGGTCAGGCAAACGCCTCCGTTGCCATGCGGTGAGAACGGAGAGGTTGAGAAGGAGTTTCTTCCCAGAGGCCATTCGGACTGTAAACGCCTATCTCACCAGGGACTAACTCTACTGAACGTTTTTCCTTCCATTATTTATTATGTAAAAGAATATGTGTGTTATGATTGTGTTTATAGTTTGTTTGGTTGTTTGGTTGTTTGTCTTTTGCACAAAAGTCCGCGAGCATTGCCACTTTCATTTCACTGCACATCGCGTATGTGTATGTGACAAATAAACTTGACTTGACTTGACTTGAGACTCTGTGCATCTACACGATCTATTCCTCTTATGGTTTTATACACCTCTGTAAGAGCTGTACAAAGAGGGAACAAGAGTTAAATCATCCTTTGCACAGGAACTGATTTTAAATCTGATTTACCAATTTTTACAAAGAACCAGAGGAGGAGGCAGTGGATATTTTGGCATTTGCCCCATTCCAGTTCTACCTCAGTGGACGGCAGACAGGTTCACCACCAAGTGTGTTACTTATGAGGTGTCCAAAGAGCTTGGTAACCAATGAAACCAAGCAAAACCCATCAGTCCAAAGAAGGGTCCTGACCCGAAACACAGTCTACCCATTCCCTCCACAGATGCCACCTGACCCACTGAGTGCCTCCAGCACTTTCAGTTTTGTTCAAGATCCCAGCATCTGCAGTTCCTTACGTCTCCAGCAAACACCTGCACGACATTTAGAAACAATGAAACATAGACAATAGGTGCAGGAGTCGGCCATTCAGCCCTTCGAGCCAGCACCGTCATTTGATATGATCATGGCTGTTCATCCAAAATCTGTACCCTGTTCCTGCTTTCTCCCCATATCCCACGATTCCATTAGCCCTAAGAGCTATATCCAACTCTCCCTTGAATACATCCAGTGAATTGGCCTCCACTGCCATCTGTGGCAGAGAATTCCATGGATTCACAACTCTTTGGGTAAAAAGTTTTTCCTCATCTTAGTCCTAAATGGCCTACTTATTCTTAATCTTATTACTCAGTCCTAAATGGCCTACTTAGTCCCCCCCATCAGTCTGAAGAAGGGTTTCGGCCCGAAACGTTGCCTATTTCCTTCGCTCCTAGATGCTGCTGCACCCGCTGAGTTTCTCCAGCACTTTTGTGTACCTACTTATTCTTAAAATGTGACCCCTGGTTCAGGACTCCCCCAATATCGGGAACATTTTTCCTGCATCTAACCTGTCAAATCCCTTAACAATTTCATATCTTTCTATAAGATCCAATCTCATCCTTCTAAATTCCAGTGAATACAAGCCCAGTCGACCCATTCTTGTTAATGCTTGTGAGCTTGTTTTTGCCGTGAAAAAATTTCAACTGAGTTTCCAGAATTTCTCGTGAAAATCTCTAGCAGCCACCTCAGTGGGAGATCTGTCGAATTTGTATTCACAGGTATAAACACGACATTTCAATTGCTTTTCAGACATATCCCAATCCACTAGTTTATCAATATTTGTACTGACACGAGATTTATTCGACAATGCTTAAATTAGATCAACGATACACGATTTTAATCTACAGCCTACATAACATGCACTGTAGAAGCAATACAAAACACTCACAAATTGAGTCATGTGTGGGAAAATGGAAGCAAATAACACAGCTGTGTATATGAAGTAGCTGAGATACAGAAGCTTAAAAGCACGAACAAGACTTCAGAATAACTTCTTGCCCTCTGTTGTCAGGCTTTTGAGCAGTCCTTCCATAGGCTAGGATACTGTCCGATTCACCTCAATCCCATGCTTGGTTTGGGAACAGTTCTTCCCAAGATCGCAAGGAATTGCAGGGAGTTGCAGATATCCAGCACCCAGACCAGACTTCTCACCATGGAGGCAATCTACACTTCACGCTGCCTTGGATAAACAGCCAACATAATCAAAGACTTGTCCCAGCCCGGTCATTCTTGCTTCTCACTGCTCCCATCCAGCAGACGCTACAGAAGCTTGAAAGCCACCAGAGTCAGGAACAGCTTCTTCCCCTCTGTTATCAAGCTTCTGAACCGTCCTTCCATAAGCTTGGGTAGTCCAATTCACCACTGCCCCATTGCGGACATTGGGCTTTGTCTGGAATGGATGCTCTACAATGCTGAGGATCATATTCTGCACTCTGTATCTTTGCTCTAGCTATTGAGCTTGAGGTTGACGAATTAATGTATGTATAGTACGAATTGATCTGAATGGATGGCATGCAAAACAAACCTTTTCACTGTACCTCAGTACACGTGACAACAATAAACCTAATCCTAACCTAAAGAACTGAACAAGTTCATGGATGCGAAAGGATTAGAGGGATATGGGCCAAATATAGGCAAACGAGACAAGTTTAATGAGGCAACTTGGTTGGCACGGACAAGTTGGGCTGAAGGGTGTGTTCCCATTCTCTATGGCTCTACATCATCTAAAGGGAAGAGCTTGTTCTGTTCACTAACGACAATGATAAAAGCGTGATGCATATCACTTCGACAAGTGGGCATGCAAAGTATGGTTTGTGGGAAAAGAGATCATTGCAATTTTTCAAACTATAATAAAATGCTTTATATCCTCTAACAGGTACTAACTTTATCTGGAAATTATTTCATTCCTAACTCCTGAATCATTGAAACTCCTCTTAAAGTAACTGAGAGGGAAAACAAGCTAAAGCTGGTTTGTTAAACTCTACCAGTGTCACTGTTCGTAAGCTAGGGTGACATCAGACTAAATAGTGAACGTGATTTACAGCCCTTCACCAGCACGGGAAACCTCTGCCAAGTCTAGAGATGTGGAAGTCTATCAACATGAATAAGCAGCTGGATTGTCACCTGCAGTCATCACTAACAGCAGGAATAAACTCACAGTTTAGTCGATACAGCAAGCTCATCTGTGTCCATCATGCCATTTTACTGAAGAAGGATATTGGCCCGAAACGTTGCCTATTTCCTTCGCTCCATAGATGCTGCCTCGCCCGCTGAGTTTCTCCAGCACTTTTGTCTACCTTTGATTTTCCAGCATCTGCAGTTCCTTCTTAAACTTGAACCAGTTGGGTGTAAACCAGAATGACGAAACAAGGAATTGCAGATGCTGGCTTACAAAAACAAAAGACACAAAGGGCGCAGCAGTAGAGCTCCTGCCTTACAGCACCAGAGACTCGGGTTCGATCCCCACCATGGGTGCTTGTCTATACCCAGTTTGTACACCAAGTTCCTCCCGTGACCTGCGTGGGTTTTCTATGAGATCCTCGGTTTCCTACCACTCCAAAGACGTAGGTTAATTGGCTCGGTGTAAATGAATCAATGTAAAATTGTCCCTAGTGTGTGTAGGATATTGTTAATGTGCGGGGATCACTGGTCAGTGAGGAATCCATGGGCCGAAGGGCCTGTTTCCGTCCTGTATCTATAAACTAATCTAAAAAAGTGCTGGAGTAACTCAACGGGTCAAGTATCCCTGGAGAACATGGATAGGTGACGTATTGGGTCGGGACCCTTCATGAGCCCATCAGTCATAGGAGCAGAATTAGCCCATTCAGCGCATCGATTCTACTCTGCCATTCTATTATGACTGATCTATCAGAAAGCTATGTACATGAAAGTTGGAAGAGAAGAGGTGCAGGACAAAGCCTGACAACTGATAGGTTAATACCTATTACCTATCTGTGTACAAAATCATGAGAGGAATAGATCGGGTAGATGCACAGAGTCTCTTGCCCATAGTAGGAGAAACGATGAGCAGAGGACATAGGTTCAAGGTGAATGGGAAAATAATCCGAGGGGTAACCTTTTCACACAAGGAACTATCCCGTTGTTTAAGAAACAGTTAGATGGGTACATGGATAGGACAGGTTTGGAGGGATATGGACCAAGCGCAGGCAAGTGGGACTAATGTAGCTGAGACATTGTTAGCCAGTGTGGGCAAGTTGGGCTGAAGGGCCTGTTTCCACACTGTATCACTCTATGATTCTATGATACAGGTGGGTGCGGTTTTTCAGAGGCAGATGGATGGACAAAGGGCAGAGTTGAAAAGACAAAAGGTGCGAGACAAAAGGATTAAGGAGTCGCAAATTGTGAAGCTAGAGGAAGGAGTGTAGGTCTACTTGACCTGACAGTTGCTAACCATTTTAAATATTCAACATTTCCTTGATCATCTGCCGTTTTCACACCTTACCCTTCCATATCTCTAGTTTCCCTCTCCCCTGACTCTCAGTCTGAAGAAGCGTCTCGACCCAAAACGTCACCCATTCCTTCTCTCCAGAAATGCTGCCTGACCCGCTGAGTTACTCCGGCATGTTTGTGTCTATCCTGGGTGTAAGCCAGTATCTGCAGTTCCTCCCTGCACATGAATCCCCTCCGCACGGGAGACAATTAAATGTAAACACGGTCTCAGTGTTAGGGTTGTCAGCCTGGGACAGAATGGTGATGGATCCAAAAGGAACTACAGGATGCTGGAATCCTGAACACAACACATGGCTAACCTCAACAGGTCAGGCAGCATCCCAATGAGGGAATGAAGGTGAGGTTTTGGCTCGGGACCCCTTTTCAGAGAGAATGGTGATGTAGATCTCATGGAGGATTAGGGGTGATCTCACAGAGGTGTATAAGATCTTGAGGGGAATAGATAGGGTTTTACCCCGAGTAGGGGAATCAAGAACCAGAGGACAAGTTTAGGTGAGAAAGCAACAATTTAATACGAGCTCAAGGAGTAATTCTTTCACAGAGGGTGGATGTATATTGAACGAGCTGCCAGAGTGGGTATTTGAGGCAGGTACTATAACAGCATTTAAAAGGCATTTGGACTTTCATGGATAGGAAAGGTTTAGAGATATGTGGACCAAACACGGGCAGGTGGGACTAGTGTAGATGGGGCATCTTGGTCGGCATGGGTAAGTTGGGCTGAAGGGCCTGTTTCCGTGCTGTATGCATCCATGACCTGATTAGTTTATCTTGGCATTATGTTCAGCACTGACATTGTGGGCCAAGGGCCTGTTCCTGTGCTGAACTGTTCCATGTTCCAAGTATGGACAACATACATGTTCTAATGTATTCCCTGCTGTTAGCCATGAGCTAGGCAGTGATTGGATGCATACCTGTCACAAAATAATGACAGACAGAAGGAACTGTAGATGCTGGTTTACCAGAAAAGCCAGTGCTGGAGTAACTCAGCGGGTCAGGCAGCAACTCTGGCGAACATGGATAGGTGACATTTTGGGTCGGGCCCTTCCTCAGACAATAACCATATAACCATATAACAATTACAGCACGGAAACAGGCCATCTCGGCCCTTCTAGTCCGTGCCGAACACTTATTCTCCCCTAGTCCCATCTACCTGCACAGACCATAACCCTCCATTCCTTTCCCGTCCATTTACCTATCCAATTCATTTTTAAATGATAAAATCGAACCTGCCTCCACCACTTCCACTGGAAGCTCATTCCACACAGCTACCACTCTCTGAGTAAAGAAGTTCCCCCTCATGTTACCCCTAAACTTCTGTCCCTTAATTCTCAAATCATGTCCTCTTGTTTGAATCTTCCCTACAATACAAAATAATTAGTTTTTTTCTTGGAGGTGCTGGGGCAAACCATCACAAAACAGGGCTTCAATCACAGTATTTAGTTTAGTTTAGAGACACAGCACGGAAATAGGCCCTTCGGCCCACCAAGTCCATGCCGACCGGCGATCCCCGCACATTAACACTATCCTACACACACTAGGGACAATTTACACTTATACCAAGCCAATTAACCGACAAACCTGTACATCTTTGGAGTGTGGGTGGAAACCGAAGATCTAGGAGACGAGTTCACGGGGAGAACGTGCAAACTCCGTACAGACAGCATCCGTAGTCAGGATCGAACCCGGGTCTCTGGCGCTGCAAGCACTATAAGGCAGCAACTCTACCGCTGTGCCACCGTGCCACCATAGCAACTTAGTTTTAGAGATACAGCGCAGAAATAGGCCCTCCAGCCCACCGAGTCCGCACCGACCAGCGATCCCCGCAGTGTGTATTGCTTGAGATTCTGAAGCCATTCCTCTCATTGTGAGTTAAAGTATTGCATTGCATGCGTAAGTTTGTGTAAACACTTTGATCTCTCCAAGGGGTGCATGTAGAGTCATAGTCACAGAGTGATACAGCGTGGAAACAGGCCCTTCAGCCCAACTTGCCCATACAATGTCCCAGCTACACTAGTCCCACCTGCCCACATTTGGTCCATATCCCTCCAAACCTGTCCTATCCATGTGCCTGTCTAAATGTTTCTTAAACATTGAGATAGTCCCTGCCTTGACTACCTCCTCTGGCAGCCTGTTCATACACCCAACACCCTTTGTGTGAAAAAGTTACCCCTCAGATTCCTATTAAATCTTTTCCCCTTCACCTTAAACCAATGTCCTCTGGTCCTTGATACTCCATGCATCTACCCGATCTATTCCTCTCATTTTTTTATACACCTCTTTAAGATCATCCCTCATCATCCTCCTGCGTTCCAAGGAATAGAGTCCCAGCCTACTCAACCTCTCCCTGTAGCTCAGACCCTCTAGTCTTGGCAACATCCTCGTAAATCTTCTCTGTACCCTTTCCAGCTTGCACTTCATGTATGAACAGCAGAGGGGAGAATGGTGCAAGCCTTTTACTCAACACTATTTTAGCACATAAGTTAGACACAAAATGCTGGAGTAGCTCAGCAGGACAGGCAGCATCTCTGGACAGAAGGAATGGGTGACGTTTGGGTGAAGATCACATTTCCTCTTCAATGCTTTGGAAAGTTAAGTATAAGTTTGGAGTAAAAAACTCAAAATAAATCAGGTTTATCAAAATTCATCATAGTGGCAACAAAGCTTTCATAGTAACATCCAACTCTTCAACTTATTCAAAGTATGCAAAATTATATTGTACAACAGATGATTCGGGTTATTCCAATTACTTGCTATTCTCTTCGTTTAAAAATCCTTTGTGATAATGAGGTAGACTTAAAATAATTGCATAAGAAGGAACTGCTGATGCTACTTTACACCGAAGATAGACACAAATTGTTGGAGTAACACAACGGGTCAGGAAGCATCTCTGGAGAGAAGGAATAGGTGACGTTTCAGGTCAAGACCCTTACACTAAAATAATTACACTGCACTGGATATGAGGGGACCAGAGACGGGGGGGGGGGGGGGGGGGGGCACTGGGAACTAAAGGGGGTGGAGAGAGGACCATTGGGGCAAAAAAGGGTACTTCAAAGTATCTCTCTTTCTCTAAACTAAATACTTCCCATTTACTCAGCGTCATAGTGTTAGGGATATGTGGCAACAACATATTGTTGGCTGTTACTTTGGTCTTTCCTGGGTCGTAACTTACTGTTTAACTGCACGATTGATTTTGACTTTATGTTCTTGTTGTATGATCTTATCTTGTTGATCCCATTAAGTAAATATCTCTCTCTAACGAAGTCAGGCAAAATGTCCATGTTGGCCACTAGAGGTCAGTGTTGTATAGTTTGTGCGTTCCAATCCACCAGCCTTGTCTCCCAGTGTTGGGTTTCTGACTGGATTGCATACTCAAATTCTCCCTGTAGCTCAGACCCTCTAGTCCGGGCAACATTCTCGTGATTCTTCTCTGTACCCTTTCCAGCTTGACAACATCTTTCCCACAACATGGTGCCGAGAACAGAACACAATACTCTAGATGCGGCCTTGTGAACGTCTTATACAACTGCAACATGACCTCCCTTGGCCTTTCCCTCTATACACGATACTCCGGCTGATGAAGGCCAATGTTCCAAAAGCCTTTTTGACCAGGAAGAGATCTGGGATGACCATGGGAAGCGTCCCTGGGTTCAGAGGCTAGGCGATGGCTGGAGGCGAGAGGCGGCACGTTTACGGGCCAATATTGAGGCGTTGGAGTGGGACGAGTTGATGGAGTGGGCCGCTGGAGGCTCCTGCAGCAGCCATTAGATCAGGTGCCACTCCAAGAAGCCAAGCGCGTGGATCAGACACGGCCTACAGCGGCACGGAGCTGCGGAGGAGGACAGGCCGACCTCCACAACACCAACTCAGCGGCATCGCCAGGACAACGGGCCTTCATGGCCAAGGAAATATATTTTTTAATTTTGGGCTTGATGCACACAAGATGACGCCTAAAACGTGGTGACTCTTGTGTACCGACTCAGTGCGGTCTACTGAATTATACTCTTGTACTTTGTATGACTGTGTCAATGTAGAGCAGGATTGTTCCTGGACCGTATGCAAACAAGAATTGTACTGTACTTGGGCACACCTGACAATACAGTAAGTTACTTTTAAGTTCATAATATGAAAGTACAATTTACCTAAAGTGCATTACAGATTAAATTTCACATCTCTTGCTGCTATTCGCCAAACATATCCCACTTCCTGAAATGCTGTCGCAAGCGAGGTTGGAGTTGGATATGCCAGAAAGCTACGTTTGTTTCACCATCGAGGGAACAAGAAGACATCTACCTGTTCTTATGATTTATGACCTCTCATGATTTTACACTATATACCTCTCTATAAGATCACCCCTCATTCTCCTGACCTCCAGCCTACTCAACCTCTCCCCATAGCTCAGACCCTCTAGTCCTGGCAACATCCTCGTAAATCGTCCCTGTACTCTTCCTAGCCAGCCAACATCTTTCCTATAACATGGTGCCCAGAACTGAACACAATACTCTCAATGCAGCCTCACCAACATCTTACACAATGACCTCCCAACTTCTATACTCAACCCTGCTTCAGGCTTTTGGGAAAGATCACCCCCATGTTTAAAAGAAGATGAGAAGGGTAAAGGTTAAAGGAGATGTATGGGGCAACATCTCTACACGGAGGGTGGTGGGTGCCTACAATGCGCTGCCAGGGTTGGTGGTGGGAGGCAGATAGGATAGTTACAGTGCTGGAATCTTGAATAAGACACAAAGTGCTGGAGGAACTAAGCGGGTCGGGAGAAAGTAGTGAGCAACTAAACGTGATATTCTCAGTAACTAACAGTTTAAGGTTTAAAGTGAAGGGGAAAAGATTTACTAGGAATCTGAAGGGTAACCTTTACACATAAAGAGTGGTGGGGGCATGGAACAAGCTGCCAGAAGAGGTACCGTAGTTAAGGCTGGGACTACCCCAATGTTTAAGAAACAGTTAGACAGGTACATGTTTGGAGGGATGTGTACAAATCTCGGGCAGCTGGGACTAGTGTAGCTGGGACATTGTTGGCTGGTGTGGGCAAGCTGGGACATTGTTGGCCGGTGTGGGCAAGCTGGGACATTGTTGGCCGGTGTGGGCAAGCTCGGCCGAAGGGCCTATTTCCATGATGTATCACTCTCTGACTAAGGGTTCCAACCCGAAATGTCACCTATTCCTTTTCTCCACAGATGCCGCATGAACCTTTGAGCTACTCCAACATTTTGTGTCTATCTACCATTGGCTAACTCTGTATCAAAATTTCATATCTTCATTCAAGGCAACTTGTCAAAATTATTTGTGAAGCCAGGCATTAGACCTCTGAGGCACAAGAAGGATTTGTTGTTGTTGGAATATTAAAACTGCAAACAATATTGAACCTGAATTTCAAGAATTGATTATAGATTTAAAATATCGCAGCACAGTGGTGCAGCGGTAGAGCTGCTGCCTTACAGCACCGGAGAACTGCAATCGATCCTGACTACGGGCGCTCTGTGTACAGCGTTTGTACACTCTCCCCGTGACCACGTGGATTTCCTCCCACATCCCAAAGACGCGCAGTTTTGGCTGCAGTAAAGAGTGTAAATTGTCCCTGATGTGTAGGAGAGTGCTAATGTATGGGGTGATCGCTGGTCGGTGCAGACTCATTGGACCGAAGGGCCTGTTTCCACAGTAACTCAAAACTGAACTAAACAAAACATTTCTTTGAAGAGGTTTAACACATGTAAGGCTTTTCCTTGGGCTGTATAAGATACTCCTGTGAATGTAGCAGGAACACAGTGCGCTTTCTGTAGTGCATTGTCCCTCAAAAATAAATGGGCAGGAAGATTAACTGAGAGTTGGAAGCACTGAAATACACACTCGACTGGAAGAAGCGACATTTTCATGGCACAGTCTGTTAATTCCAGGTCTTATGTTATAAAAAGATTTAATGAAGTGCTAAATGAATATTGAAACGACAGGAGCAGAATGAAATAGTCAGAGTGTCATAGATTCATACAGCATGGAAACAGGCCCTTCGGCCCAACTAGCCTAGTTGGGCCGAAGGGCCTGTTTCCATGCTGTATGAATCTATGACACTCTGACTATTTCACGGTGCCCCGTCTACACTAGTCCCATTTGCCTGCGTTGGGCCCGTATCCTTCTAAACCTTTCCTATCCATATACCTGTCCAAACATCTTATCAATGTGGTTATAGTACCTGCCTGAACTACCTCCTATGGCAGCTCGTTCCATGTACCCATCACCAAGTGAATAGATAATTGTGAATAGTGAATAGGTTATGTAGTTTATATATGATAATGTGTCATATTATATAATATGATTATCATATTATTATTTATGATAATTACTATAATAATATTTTATTATAATAATGCTGATCATAATAATTACGAGCATAATGATGATGATGTTTATGTTAATAAAAAATTATTTCCCCCCACACCTGCAATCAGTCTGAAGAAGTGTCCCGACCCTGAAGTCACCTATCCACGTTCTCCAGGGATGCTGCCTGACCGCCTGAGTTACTCCAGCACTTTCCTTTCTTTTTCAGTAATTTATCTTGAACTGGTTCTTTCAACCAGAGCTTGGTTAAATAAAAGCACAGAACATATGCTCAGAAAAGTCAAGTGAAAGTCCTGAGAAAGCTCGTAAAACAGCTTCAACATTTTAAAACAAGATGTTAAACATACAAGGCATTAACTGATCTCCCCGACAAAGGGGTTGCAGGGCAGGGGTTAATGTTCCTGTGGGTAACACCATTCACAGGGCAGTCAATGTAACAATTACAACTGAAGGGGAATTGCTCTGTGATGCAAACAAGTGATATGACTTCAGAAGAAAAGTCTTTAAAAGTTCAAAGCTTTTTCAAACCTTCCCCTGCTCAGTTTGTAAGGAGGCAGGATGCTAATCCATAATAGGTTCATAAATCATAAGAGCAGAATTAGGCCATTCAGCCCATCAAGTCCACTCCGCCATTCATGGCTGATCTATCTTCACCTCTCAACCCCATTCTCCTGCCTTCTCCCCGTAACCCCTGACACCCGTACAAATCTAGAATCTATCCATTTCCGCCTTGAAAATATCAATTGACTTAGCCTCCACAGTCTTCTGTGGCAATGAATTCCACAGTTGTGGAATGTAATCTTCTCAAGAGGAAAGCTGGGGTGGAAGATTGCAACCTTCACGTGGTCCGCCCTGTTTCGACTAATGCAATCAACTCGACGTGCACAAACGGAAGATCAAATAGAACAAGTTGTCCAACAACTTTAGGCTGTGCACGCCAGACGAAAGAAGAAGAAGAAGAAGAAGCAGAAGAAGAGGAAAGCCAACAAGCTGTATTATCCAAAGATGCTGGAGAAACTCAGCGGATGCAGCAGCATCTATGGAGCGAAGGAAATAGGCAAAGTTTCGGCCCGAAACGTTGCCTATTTCCTTCGCTCCATAGATGCTGCTGCACCCGCTGAGTTTCTCCAGCATCTTTGTGTACCTTCGATTTTCCAGCATCTGCAGTTCCTTCTTAAACAAGCTGTATTATCCATTTACCTGGCAGTGGGTGTATGGAACGAGGTACCAGAAGTGGTAGTTGCGGCAGGTACTACAACAACATTGAAAAGATGTTAGCAGAAGCTGGAGGTGGGTTTACAAGATGCCAACTATTCCGCACTGTTTCAACACAATCGATACGTTGGCTCTCCAGTGAAGCCCCCAACTCATGAGAAGATTAACAACCCACCGCTTTCAGGACACCTTGCCTTTAACCTGCTAACTTTAAACTAACTGCAGATTGTTTCTCAGTGCTTGGAATCCTGGCAATTAAAAGATGAGAAAGGTTGGGTTGGTCAGATAAGCAGGATTATTGCACTGTGTTAATGACTGGAATACTTGCCACAAGCCTAATAAGCTTACCAGCCCTACCATCACCAGCTCGACAGAACATAGAACAGTACAGCACAGGATCAGGCCCTTCAGCTCATAATATCCATGCCCAACATGATGCCAAGTTAAACTAGTCTCCTCTGCCTGCATGTGATCCATATCCATCCAACTATATATATATTTATCACTGATTTAGAACTGATTTTATCACTTCTGGCTGTCTGCCTTCCACAACCTCCAACTTTATCGTTTCCCAGCCACACACAGCCTGGTTTTACCTTCTCCCCAAATTCCATAAACACAACTGCCCTGGCAGACCCATTGTTTCTGCCTGCTCCTGTCCCACTGAGATTTCCACAAACCACAACTCCATCCTATCCCTACTCCCCCTGGTCCAATCTCTCCCGATCTATGTCCAAGATACCTCACATGCCCTTTGTCTCTTTAATGACTTCCGCTTTCCGAGCCACCACTCCCTCATCTTTACTATGGACATTCAGTCACTCTACCTCCATCCCCACCAGAAAGGCCTTAGAGCCCTCCGTTTCTTCCTTGACTCCATCCCTCTGCTCACACTCTACTCCGCCTACGCTGGTCCTCAACCTCAACAACTTCTCTTTGGACTCCTCCCACTTCCTCCAAGTCTAAGGCGTAGCTATGGACTCCCGCATGGGCCCCAGTTATGCCTGCCTCTTTGTAGGGTACTTTGAACAATCCCTGTTCCTGGCATACACTGGTCCTATCCCTGAACTCAATCTCCGTTACATTGATGACTGTAAATGATGTAAGACTGATGACAATAGATCATTAGATCAAACATAGCTTTAATCACTGTTGTACAAGCACAGCATTGGAAGCTGTCAGCCGTTGGGACCTCGTGCAGCATCTGCTGACTAAAGAAGGAGGAGAGTGCTGTTATAGCTATGGTGATGGGGTGGAGTTAGTGAAGCTAGCAACATGTGGTTAGTGGCTGAACAGCATCAATCTACAATGACTGCCAAGGTGCTACCTCCTACACCCATGCAGAACTCATAGACTTCATTAACTTCACCACCAATCCATCCAGGCATTTATGGGTATAATACTAAAGATACCTCCAATAAAATGTTGTTATATGCAGACGCTGTACATTACTAACCCCCAAGTTAGTATTCCAAATGTATTATAGACCAATTTGGTTCCTTTCCTGGATACAGAATTAATTGGAATAAAAGTGAAATCATGCCAATAAAAGAACAAGACCCTTCTCAACTCCAACAATTTCCTTTCAGTATCGTTACTGAAAAGTTCAGATATCTTGGAATTTACGTGACGAGAAAGTATTCCTCTTTGTTTAAAACAAACTTCCCACAATTAATTACTAAACTGTATATGTATATCCAATTTTGGAAAACACTTCCTATTTCCCTTCTCGGTAGATTAAATGCCATAAAGATGATCTTCCTTCCGCAACTTTTATACTTATTCCAATCAATACTGATATATCTCCCAAAAAGCTTTTTCAAAAAAATTGACTCTATTGTTACTAACTTAATTTGGGACTACAAAACCCACCGAATACACAAAAGACATTTGTGCAAATCCAAAGAAAACGGAGGATTAGCTCTACATAACTTTCTCTTTTACCCAATTGGCAACTAATATTAAAAATATAACTTTCTGGTTGAACGATACATGTCAACATGTAAATTGGTTAAAAATGGAGAGGGAAGATTGTTTGCCTTTTTGTATGGGCTCGATCCTCCTATCTCCAACACATCTGAATAAGTCAATGTATGAGCAACACCTGATAAT
Source organism: Amblyraja radiata (assembly GCF_010909765.2). Classification (NCBI taxonomy): domain Eukaryota; kingdom Metazoa; phylum Chordata; class Chondrichthyes; order Rajiformes; family Rajidae; genus Amblyraja; species Amblyraja radiata. The sequence goes on from NC_045975.1 coordinate 42,994,554, forward strand.
ACATAGTACTATCCATATCTGGAAACAGCTGAAACTCAGTCTTAAATTGAGAAACATGTCTCTCCTTTTTCCCATTGCAAATAATCCCTCTTTTAAACCGTCTACTTTAGATATGGTGTTTGTTCAATGGAAGAATCAGGGAATCAATACTGTGGGAGACCTCTATAAGAAGGGGACTCTCCTCTTTTCAAGAACTACAGGATAAATATGATTTGAATGCCAATAACTTCGAGATTACGTGAAAACATACACACATGATCGTTCTCTTATGGGTCCTTATATATTAGATGACTGTTTGAATAGACATGCCGATACAAGCAAGTTGATATTTTACATTTATAACACTCTTCTAAATATTGACATTCCACCTTCTGAGATTTATAGGCGAGCATGGGAGGACGAGCTGGGTTTACCCATTTCGAAAGATATATGGGAGGAAAGTCTACTATACATACATTACTGTTCTTTAAATGCCAGGCATTGCCTGATACAATTTAAAGTATTGCATAGGTTATACTACTCAAAGACCAAATTGAACAAGATCTTCCCAACTGTTTCTCCTCTGTGATAAATGTCACTTTCAAGAAGCCACCCTAACTCACACTTTTGTATCCTGTATAAAATGCAAAACTTCTGACGGAAATATTCAATATTATTTCTAAAACGCTTAAAACTCCATTGGAGCCAGATCCAAAACTAATAATATTAGGAATGTCAGAGGGCTGCCCTAATCTAACGATATTCCAAAGACGCTTCCTTGACTACGGTTTAATAACTGCGAAAAAACTTATACTTGAATTCTGGAAAAAGATAACAGTCCCCACAGTGAAGATGTGGATCACAGAAATGACCGAGACACTACATCTAGAAAAAATAAGGTTTGTCTTGACTGACAAACCAGATCAATTTTCAAAAATATGGTCTTTTATTGAATTTCTTCAACAACATAATGGTTGAACACAAACTCAAAACCGATGGTAGGGCTGGGTGAGCGGGCGTAGGGAAGGGTAGAATCTCCGCTTCTTGTACACCTTTTCTAGTTCTCTTTTTTTTCCTTGCTTTTTTTTTTCTTTTCTTCTTTCTTTCCTTTTTATCCCTTTTTTTTCTTCCCTATCTAGTTAATAGTTTATAAAAATGTTAAAACTGAAGCTGTACGAAAATTGTATAACTGTTATGTTGATCATTTTTGTACAATTGCTTCTAACAAAAAAAAACTTCACCACCAATTTCCATCCTGCACTCAAATTTACTTGGACCATCTCCGACACCTCCCTCCCCTTTCTTGATCTCACAGTCTCCATCACAGAAGATAGACTACTGACTAATGTATATTACAAACCCACTGACTCCCACAACTATCTCAACTACAATTCTTCCCACCCTGCTTCCTGTAAAGACTCTATCCCCTACTCCCAATTCCTCCGCATCTGCGCTCAAGATGAGGTGTTCCATACTAGAACATCTGAGATGCCCTCATTCTTTAGGGAACGGGGGTTCCCCTCTTCCATCATAGATGAGGCCCTCACTCATGTCTCCTCGGTACCCCATAGCTCCGCCCTTGCTCCCCCTCCCCCTAGTCGCAACAGAGACAGAGTCCCCATAGTCCTTACCATCCACCTCATCAGCCATCGCATACAACACATAATCCTCCAAAATTTCCGCCACCTCCAACGGGATCCCACCACTATCCACATTTTCCCATCTCCACCCCTTTCCACCTTCTGCAGAGACCGTTCCCTCCGCAACTTCTTGGTTCACTAAGCCCTTTCCACCCAAACCACCCCCTCCCCAGGTACCTTCCCCTGCAACTGCAGAAGATACAACACCTGTCCCTATACCTCCTTCGTTGACTCTGTCCAGGGACCCCAACTGTCCTTTCAGGTGAGGCAGAGGTTCACTTGCACCTCCCCCAACCTCATCTACTGTATCCGTTGTTCAAGATGCAGACCCTTATACCTTGGCGAGACTAAAGGTAGACTGGGCAATCGTTTCGCTGAACACCTTCGCTCAGCCCGTCTGAACCTACCTCTCTCCGGAGATGCTGCCTGTCCCGCTGAGTCACTCCAGCTTTTTGTTTCTAACTTCAGTTTAAACCAGCATCGGCAGTTACTTCCTACAACATATCCCTTCATCTGCTTCACATCCTCTCTTTATCTCACAGCCTTTTGTTTTCTTTTCATCTCTGGTCTTTATCCACCCATCTGCCAATCTAGCCCTGTATCCACCTATCACTCGCCAGACTTTGTTAGGCCCCCACCTCTCCTTTCCAGCTTTCAGTTTGCAGACGGGTCCCGATCTGAAACGTCTTCTGTCCATTCCCTCCACAGATGCTGCCCGACCTGCTGAGTTCCTCCAGCACTTGGTATTCTGATCATTATCCTGGTACCTATAGGTTTATATTTACAGAATCCTTTGTGAATACTGTTGGCAAATGAGGCAAGTGGATTCTTACATCATTTGAATCAACAAGTTCACTGCAAATTAATTGCCGGAGTCTATGTCGAGACAGGAAATCCAATAAATCAGATTTAAGAATCTCAAAAAGAATATTACTTAATCATTCTAACAACTAGCATTCGAATAAAATGAAAAAAATGGATTCTGGCTCTTTGTGAAAAATATACTATTTCTGTTTTGAACAAGATTCTATTTTTTTTGTCAGTAAGCAATCAGAGTTTGTCTCACAAACCGTGACCCACAGAGCCCCGGAGTGATGCTCGAAATATGTGTGACCCACTCCAGTGACTGCAATTATAGTGGAGGTCAGCAGATTTTAAATCAATAAATAAAAGGCAAGCTTTATCCTGCATCAGGTAAGTGATATATATAAGCAAGAACTGGTTCAAATCCAACACAAACTCAAATTGCGGCAAACTAATTAACGCATTATACTTATATTTAAATGTGTTTAGTTTAGTTTAGTTTAATTTAGTTTAGAGATACAGCGTGGAAACAGGCCGCTTCGGCCCTCCGTGTCCATGCCAACCAGCGATCCCGGAAGCTAACGCTATCCTATACACACGGGGGACAATTTAAAATTATACCAAGTAAAATGAGCCTACAAACTTGTACGTCTTTGGAGTGTGGGAGGAAACCGGAGATCCTGGAGAAAACCCACGCAGATCACGGGGAGATCGTGCAAACTCCGTACTGACAGCATCCGTAATCAGGATCGAAGCAGGGTCTCTGGCGCTGTAAGGCAGCAGCTCTACCGCTGCACCACCGTGCCGCCCTTTTCATTTTCCTCTTTATGAGTGTGCATATTAATAAATGTATTTACACCTGCACACTCACACAGCTCTTTATCTTGTACCCGAGGTACTAATATTAAAGCTTCCAGACACTGTAGATTCTATGGTACAACACAAAGTCACAGATAACAGGATCTCGGAAATGCAGCGGATGAAGGTACGTTGGGATTAAGATAAATGATCCAAATCCATGATCTGATCGGAGTGTGAAAGAAAAAACAAATTAGCCTCAATCTGTGAGCAATTAACACCTCTGGTTCATTTAATTTTGAGTACACCTCCTCCAACCTCATCTGCTGTATCCGTTGTTCAAGATGTGGACTCTTATACATCGACGCGACCAAACGTGGACTGGGCGATCGTTTTGCTGAACACCTTCGCTCAGTCCACCTGAACCTACCTGATCTCCCGGTTTCCAAACACTTTAATTCTCCTTCCCATTCCTGCACTGACCTTCCTGTCCTAGGCCTCCTCCATTGTCAGAGTGAGGATAAACGCAAATTTGAGGAACAGCATCTCATATTTCACGTGGGCAGCTTATTGGTATCAATATTGATTTCTCTCACTTCAAGTAATAATAATAATAATAAATTTTATTTATGGGCGCCCTTTCTCTCCATTCTTCCCCCACCCAAGTCGCACCAGCTTCTTATTCTCTCCTAGCAAACAGTTAATAATGGCTTGTATCCTTTATCATCATTATTTTTTTTGCATATCTTTCATTCATTTGTTCTATATCTCTACATCACCGTCTCTATCTCTCATTTCCCTTTCCCCACACTCTCAGTCTGAACAAGGGCCTCGACCCGAAACATCACCCATTCCTTCTCTCCAGAGACGCTGCCTGGCCCGCTGAGTTACTCCAGCACTTTGTGTCTATCTTCGGTGTAAATCAGCCCTGCAGTTCCTTCCTACCCATTTTATCCTCTATTGGCATTGTTCACTAGCCAGCTCACGACTCTTCCACCCCACTCTCCTATGCTCCACCTAACATCACCCCACCTATGCTGCAGTGGTGATACTGCCTGCAAGTGGCCAAGTGTGATTATAGTGTAGTAGGTTTCTTTCCTAGCACCATACGGGAAATTGGACAATACTGTTTCATGAACCTCAAATCCGTCGTACTTGAAGTCTATATAACTTTCACAATGGCATTTTGCTTAACCGTAATGGTACTTTAACAAATTAAAATGCGTGGGAACAATTCCTAGACTGGTCTCTCCAGCAATGCGTCATTCCCTCAGTTGGACCGGACTGCCAAAATTCTCAATTTTTGTATGCAAGTTCCAAGGATGGGATTTCAAGTTCAAAGCTTTTGACCCAGAGTATAAAGTATACTGGCAGCTACGCCTCTTGTGTTGGGCATGTGTTATGGATGAGCTGCAATTTCACCCAGTTTAACACTGTACAGGCTGAATCCATCGTCTGTGATCCTTTGGGCCCACTCTGTTTCCTTCCCATTGATCCCAGCTCCCTCACCAGTAACTCATAGAGGTTGAACAGACCCAGATCAAAGGTTTTGAACTCAGATCTAAACCTACATTCTGTCTTCAGAAATACTGTGTGCTATCTGCACAATATTATGGTCATAAGGTCATGTGATAGGAGCTGAATTGGGTCATTCTGCCCATCAAGTCTACCCCGCCATTCAATGATATCTATCTCTCCCCCCTAGCCCCATTCTCCAGTCTTCTCCCCATCACCTTTGAAATGCGTACTAATCAACGGTACTATTGATCTATCTCAGGCATACCAATAAAACCTTTACCCATGTTAAATATCAGCTTGATCATAGAGTCATAGAAGGGCACAGAAATAAGCCCCTCGGCCCGGCTCTTCAATGCTGCCCAATGCTGAAGTAAAATGCACCATTCTGGTGTTTTGCACTCATCATATAGTTATTGTTGTATTTATCATTAGTGCGTAGAGTCACACAGCAGCACAGAAACAGACCTTTCGGGCCAACTTACACAAGCCGACCAAGATGCCTCATCTACACTAGTTGCACCTGCCTGTATATGACACAAATATGTTAAAATCTTATATATCTATGTAGCTGTCCAAATGTTTTAAATATCATTATAATACCTGCCTTGACTACCTCCTCTGGCAGCTCGTACTATATATCCACCTGTGTGAATAATTAGCCCCTCAGGGTCCTATTAAATCTTTCCCCTCTCACCTTAAACCTATGCCCTCTGGTTCTTGATTCCCCTACTCTGCATAAAAGACTGTGCATCCACCCTAACTATTCCCCTCACCTTTATAAGATTACCCCTCATCTTCCTGCACTCCAAGGAATAAAGTCCTGGCCTGCCAAACCTCTCCCTGTAGCTCAGGCGTTCAAATCCCAGCAACATCCTAGTCAATGCTTTGTGAGCTTCATCTGAGCAAGGAAATTCATTGTGCGTCCGACAATTAATCGGCCTGAATGTCTCACACACCCTTACCACAACATTATTGGCTGTCCCTTCATAAGTACCCAGGGCATTTTGTCAACAAGAAGGTTCCTTCCTGTTGGTGCCAATGATATTGATGAACCATTCAATCAATAACTAGATGGTGGTTCTGAGCTACCATCTACCTCATTGGAGACCCTCAGACTATCTTTAATCAGACTTTACCTTGCACTATTCGCTTTATCATGTATCTGTGTACACTGTGGATGGCTCGACTGTAATCATGTATAGTCTTTCCGCTGACTGGTTAGCGCACTACAAAAGCTTTTCACTGTACCTCGGTACACTTGACTATAAACTAAACTAAACTAAACAAACTAATCGTCATTCTATAAACCGTTTAAGCTGTTTACGGACCTGACCACCTAATTTAATTGATAAACTTGCTTTTTTAAACGTTTGCAATCTGTCGGTAATGTTAAAAATTCTAGATATTTGAAAATCTATTTTTTAACCTTTAGAGGTAGCAGTAGTTATACCCACTCCGACCATTACAACAGAAGCACTGCACATACCTGGATTTCAATCAGAATTGATTTAATGCCATACTCTCAGTTCATAAGTTCTAAAACTCATTGACATTTCTTGTTTAGACACTTAAACAACCAGAGGGAAATTGATTGCTATAGTAACTTAAATTGCACATTTGCTATCCAAAGAAAGGTTGATGGCCAAGACATTTAGTCAACTAAAGTGCACAGCTTGGTCGCTTTGAAACAATGCAATGATGGCACTGCTGGAATGGCCAGTCAGTCAAACACCTTATGCGTCCACTATCCTTCAATGCTGAAGACCTCCTCCACAGTTAATTAAAACTGTCCAGGAGTCGAATTTTGAAAACAGTTTGACTGCCACATGACACTAGAGTCCTGAGGGACTAATTCTTTATCTTTTGCTCTTTGACTTCAAAATCAGTGGACAGTGAGCCTGAAACATTACAAATCAAAATAAGAACAATCTAGACTTTGGACTTTAGAGATACAGTGTGGAAGCAGATCCTTTGGTCCACCGAGTCTGCGCCGACCAACCCTGTACGCTAGCACTATCCTGCAGTCTGCGGACAATTTATACATTTTTACTAAAGACAATGAGTCTAAGTCTTTGGGACGTGGGAGGAACCTGGAGCACCAGGAGGAAACCCATGTAAATCACAAGGAGAACGTACAAACTCCACACAGACAGCACCCATAGTCAGGATTGAACCCTGGTATCTGGCGTTGTAAGGCAGCCACTGTACCACCGTTCCGCCCCAAAAGCTCAAAGGTGGGGGTGAGGTGGGCTAACCATGAGGGTAATGTTATTCACTTGATTTAGTCACAGTGACCACTGGGCCTCGTTCAGTATTGACCCCGTTGCCCAACATTGGGATCATTGCCCTGTACACCTGGGCAATGCGGGCATTCATCTTGAGACTGCTTCAGTGACTGCAGTGGTCTAGCTGCCACCCACTCTCCCAGGCAGTGTGTCCATCGTGCTTTATTGTCACGTGTGCACGCTGCGTAGATCACACATGCACGAGTCGGCAAAAAAGTCCAGCGTCCGCCGTCACTGGAAGGACTGGAGCGGCTCCCGATCCAAGTGAGCCCCAGGCTGCTGCAGAGCCCCCTCCATCATCCTTCACTGGCTTCACCCGCCAACCGACGTCCGTCTCCTCACCCGACCGCCTCTGAGTCCCAGGGGCGCCTCCTGCAGTCAACCTTGAAGGCGCTGGAGGCAACACCGGGGCTGAGCTCGGTGGATTCCGAGCTTCTCCCCGCCGGGCCTTCCGTCGTCCGTCCACCAAGTCTCCCGGGCAGATTCCCGGCACACCGGCATCCCGGGAGCCTGCTGCCCCAATACTCACCACTCTCTGGGGGGAGAAGGTCCCATTCATCTCCCCTCCAAATCTAACTTTAGTTTCAATTTTAAAGAGACACTGCTTGAAAAGCATAAATAAAAGCAACTAACAATTTTCAAATGGCCAGAAAAAAATAGGCTCCAAAATTAAGAATATGATTCCCAAGATTTTGGATTTGGATGGTGGATCTGTAGAATTCATTGCCACAGATGGGTGTGGAGGCCAAGTCAATGGATATTTTTAAGGCAGAGATACACTGTAGAAAGATTCTTGATTTGCACGGGTGTCAGGGGTTATGGGGAGAAGTCAGGAGAATGGGGTTAGGAGGGAGAGATAGATCAGCCATGATTGAATGAGTAGATCATGAGTAGATGGGCCAATTGGCCTAATTCTGCTCCTATCACTTATGAACATGGATTTAAAAAAACATTCAATGCAAGTTCCACTGTACAATTGCTCCAAATAAAACTAGTCATTTCAGCAGACTACACGTGGTGGTGAATCTGTGAAATTCATTGCCACTAAATGCTCTGGAGGCCAAGTCAATGGATATTTTTAAGGCAGAGATAGATAACTTCTTGATTGGTACGGATGTCAGGGGTTATGGGGAGCAGGCAGGAAAATGGGGTTAAGAGGCTGAGATAGACCGACCATGATTGAATGGCGGGGTAGGCTTGATGGGCTGAATGGCCTAATTCTGCTCCTATCACTTGTGAACTTATGACCTTCAGTAGCTGTAAGCTCTGTCAGCATCTGCTCCACTTCAAGTGAAGAAGGAACCTTGCGGGCAATTTTGGGAGAGATCTCTGACTAGTGAAGACCATGCCTTTACATACATGTGGACTGTTATAGATACTAACAACACGGAACTCTCCATTCACCTGGGTGGAGGGAACATTATGATCATCCATGTTCTCCAGCGAAGCTGCCTAACCTGCGGAGTTACGCCAGCACTTTGTTCTACCACATACTCATCAGAGCCTTTTGACCGACAGTCAGAGAGTGATTTCTATTAATTTAGTTTAGAGAATCAGCATGTAAACAGACCCTTTGGCCCACCTAGTGCATGTCGTCTATCGATCTCCCGTTCACACTAGTTATCCCACTTTCTCATCCACTCCCCTCAGACCAGAGGCAATTTACAGAGGAACGTGAGAGGGAACTGGAGCACCCGGAGGAAATTCATCCAGTCACAGGGAGAACATGCAAACTTCACACACACACAGCACCCAAGGTCGGGATCGAACCCGGGTTACTGGCACTGTGAGGCAGCAGCTCCACCAGCTGTGCCACCATGCCACCAATTCTTCACGTTTCCAGTGTGAGGTGATAAAAGACTAAAATGAATTGAAATACATTTTTCGAAGCTGGTGCAAATATTTTACAAAACACTCGTTTGCTCAGTTACCTCTTTTTGTCTGGTAATAATTACCTGTCTAATGCTGGTGACACAACATCTAATTGTCACATTCAGAAGCTCCAAACGCAGTGAATATTATTCAAATCAGGACTCTCAAGGTGTAGTTGCAATATAATGAACAGGTTCCAATATGTGCAGAATTGAATTCAATTACAGCAATTGCATTGACTTGATTTTCTTCTGATGTTGAGAGCAAGGTTGCTCACTCTCTTCAAGGTTCAGAACAAAGACTGTTCACATTGATATTAATTCCCCAGCCTACCTTTTCCAGCTCACTGATGCCTTCTTCCACAACACATATTGATGCCAGCGCTCTCAGGGCAAGGATATGTAAATAACAAGGAGCCTCTTGTCTGCACAGTTTGAAGAGCATTGCCACCCCACCTTCCTGAAACAGAGAAAAATTATTCACACACTGCAAAAAATTAGAGTCTTAGAGTCGTAGAGTGATACAGCGTGAAAACAGACCCTTCGGCCCAATGTGCCCACACCGGCCAACATGTCCCAGCTACACTAGTCCCACCTGCCCGTGTTTGGTCCATATCCCTCCAAAACTGTCTTATTAATGTACCTGCCTAACTGTTTCTTAAACATTGGGATAGTCCCTGTCTCAACTACCTCCTCTGGCAGCTTGTTCCATACACCCATCACACTTTGTGTGAAAAAGTTACCCCTCAGATTCCTATTAAATCACTAGACTAAGTGGGACCCGTTGGGTCCCATGTTCACACGGGAGGGCTGGTCCCCCAACGCAATATTCCACCTCTCCACAAATTCCAATATTGGTGGCCAGTGGATTCTTGGGGTGGCAGCTCAGTCCCTCAAGCCTGATGTGCTGGCAGCTCACTCACGGCTGGTGGGCTGGCAGTGAACTCATGGCTATTCCTTGAAATTTCATTTCAAGCAGGGTGGAAGGCCACCAAATTCAAATCCATTTTCCTACCACTTCAAACAGGGTGCAAGGTCACCAAATTCAAGTGCAGTTTCATACCACTTCAAGAAGGGTGCAAGGCCACCAAATTCAAGTGCAGTTTCCGACCACTTCAAGCAGGGTGCAAGGCCACCAAATTCAAGTGCAGTTTCATACCACTTCAAGCAGGGTCCAAGGCCACCAAATTCAAGTGCAGTTTCATACCATTTCAGGCAGGGTGCAAAGCCACCACATTCAAATGCAGTTTCATACCATTTCATGCAGGGTGCAAGGCCACCACATTCAAATGCAGTTTCATACTATTTCAAGCAGAGTGAAACCACCATAAAACCACACAAAACACCACACTCACAGTTCAGTAGACATTCAGTGTGTTCAGTTGATTCACAGCTGAATCACAGAGTCGTGACCTCTCCCTCCCCCATCATGCAGAGACTGAGCCACACCCACACTTCTGGGTTTTATAATCCCTCCCCCCTCCCACCAGAAAAGGTGTGGCCTTCATGGCGTGATTAACAGGAGAGAGATCCTCTGCACCTGATGAGCGGAGGGGGACTGAGTAAGATGGCCAAAAATCACTGCTGTAAGTGGTAGCGTTTTATCTAAAATCAATATAGAATGCAAACAGGAAGTTGTCAAGTTTAGACCACTAACCATTTGCTTTTACTTCAACCCAAAACCCCCAAACAACCATTTGCAGTGCTTTTAGTTCAACCTCGATTCACCAAGAGACTCTGTGCATCTACCTGATCTATTCCTCTCATGATTTTATACATGCGTTTCAAGGAATAAAATGCCAGCTACTCAACCTCTCCCTATATCTCAGACCTTTTAGTGCTGGCAACATCCTCGTAAATCTTCTCTGTACCCTTTCCAGCTTGACAATATCTTTCCTATAACATGGTACCCAGAACTGAGCACAATACCCTAAATGCACTCATCTTCATCTTCACATCTTCACAGATTGCTGCTCTGTTTGGTTAACACAGCTTGCAATCAATTTAGTTGAGTCTAATTTATTATCAGGTGTACCGAAGCACAGTGAAAAGCTTTTGTTGTGTGCTAACCAGTCAGTGGAACAATGATACATGATTACAGTCAAGCCATCCACAGTGTATAGATACATGATAAAGGGAATAATGTTTAATGCAAGGTAAAGTCTAGTAAGGTCTGATTAAAGATAGTCCAAGGACCTCCAATGAAGTAGATGATCACCCAAGATGGCTCTCTAGTTGGTGATAGGATGGTTCAGTTGCCTGATAACAGCTGAGAAGAAACTGTCCCTGAATTTGGAAGGATGCATTAAACTCGAGTGCGGATTGGAGGGATCTATAAATGCAATTATCTTTTAGTTTGGACCATGAATCAAACATATTAAATCACCTCCAGATTTTGTTCCAGAGGAATAAAGTATTTGTTTCTATGTTGCTTCACACAATTACATGGTCTTATGCCAGAGTTCACGGGGCAAAAAACTAATTCAGTCACAAATCGATCTAATCTGTCAGGACATTGTTATCGAAGGGATCTGTCATAAGTGTTGCTTCATAAAGGCAGCCACACCACCCTGACCACACTCTCATCTAAAACACTAAAGACACACACACAAGCTAGAAAGAGACAATGCCAGTGGCCTGAACAAATAATTCTGAAAAAAAGTTAATATTCATGAATGTTGAAATAGTTTAAGTTTACAAGCTAAGAACTTCAAGTCTACTTTGATATGCTCTGCTAATTAATAGAAATATTTCCATAATACATTTTAATGAAAATGATTGCAACCTGAGTGATGAATTAAATGCATTTCGGGTTATCATTCAAGTCACCCTTAATTATTTTGCCAAGAAAGAACATGCCAATAAATCAAGGAAACTTGTTAATGAGATGTTAACAGGATAATAAATATGCTTTCCTTTCGCACAGTCTCCTTGCTCAATTCTATTTTCTTTAGCATCTGTACACAGGCCATGTTAGTCTGCAAAGTACAAGATATCCTATTGATGTGGGAATAATATTCCCTTTACGTGTAAAACTCCCAGACCTATGAATTACGGTAATAAGGTCAAAAGAAGCAAAATAAAAGCACAAAATAATTCTAAAAGTGTGCTCAATTTCCAAGAGTTCACCCGTCCACTTTTAAAGAGAATGTTGATGAACATTTACAAAGCTTGTGCATTGTAACATGTTTTAAGAGGGAAATGTACATTTGGCAGCCAAATAGTTCTTATTTGATACACTTAAGAGCATAGCAAGAGCCTGGTGTTTAGAGTGCTACAGTGTGATCTCAGGCCCTTTGGCCACATGTTAACTAGCTCCACTAGCAGCTTGTTCCATACACCCACCACCCTTTGTGTTTACTATAAACATTACTCATCAAATTAAGAATACTGCATGTCGTGAATAAATCCTCAATCCAATCCAATTATGCCTCGTGGATCTGTGGCACAATATATACAGTTAATAAATAAACAGAGTGAAGGCAATCTAACATCTACTGAATAGAACCTGTGCCATTGTATAGGTTTAACACAGTCTGGTAATATAGATCGATGCTGCTATATAACAAAACAACAATAAGCAGAGGTACTAGATGAAAAAGCCGAGCATCTCTTCAATAATTTATGAACATCAGGTTACACATGTTAAGCTTTTGGCTGCAGATGTTAAATCATTAAAGAGATTTCAGGAAATTACTGATGTGGATAATATATTTCCATACCTCACCGTAAGTGCTCTAAGAAATCCCAACAGGGATGAGAATTTATACCTTTTGGTCCTCAAAGCAGGGAGCAGCTAATAAATACACCGACGTTTCAGGTGAAAATCAGTGAGTGTCCTTGAAACTTCAGAACCACAGGATTCGCAGTTTTAGATTTTTAATTTATTTCAATAACATCAGTTTAAACATACAAATCAGTTCTAAAGATCTCTAAATTATTATTTGTGCATTGATATTTTAATCTCTCTAAAATGCTGAAAGTTTTTACCGGAACCATTTCTTGATTTGGTGGGGCCTAACTGTCGTGATTGCAGGAACGAAATTTTGTCCGAACCTTGTTTGTTTGAATGACAACAAATGGCATTCTATTGTAACAACTACGGCCACAAGGCAAGTACAAAACTCTTCAGAACACAAGTAGGCATTAAGAGTCGCTCAGTCCGCCTGGACCTACCCGATTACCCGCTTGCCAAACACTTTTATTCACCTTCCCATTCCCACATTGACCTTTCTGTCCTCGCCCTCCTCCATTGTCAGTGTAAAGGCTAATCGCAAATTGGAGGAACAGCATCTCATCTTTCACTTGGGCAGCTTACACCCCAACAGTATGAATATTGATCTCACTAACTTCAAGTAACCCTTGCATCCCCTGTCTCTCTGTTACTCTATCACTCCCCCACCCAAGTCGCACCAGGTTCCCGTTCTCACCTAGCAAACAGCTAACAGCCTGCTCCCTTTATCATCCTTACTTTTTTTGCATATCTTTCATTCATTTGTTCTATATCTCTCTGCATCACTGTCTATATCTCTCATAGAAACATAGAAAATAGGTGTAGGAGTAGGCCGTTCGGCCCTTCGAGCCTGCACCGCCATTCAATATGATCATGGCTGATCATCCAACTCAGTATCCCATCCCTGCCTTCTCTCCATACCCCCTGATCCATTTAGCCACAAGGGCCACATCTAACTCCCTCTTAAATATAGCCAATGAACGGGCCTCAACTACCTTCTGTGGCAGAGAATAGTAAGATTAAACGAGAACTTACCAGTTTGAAGTTTGATCTGTATTTTATGAGGAGTTACGATGAGGGATTACGTGAAGAGCCCGCTCAGCACGCATGCGCGGCATACTTCAAAGCAGCGGTGTGGAATCACAGATAGACACAGTTATTGAAATAAACATAGTAAAGAAAAGGAGACATCAGTTATCAGTTTGACCCATATTATTGAGGGTGGGAGCGGAGGGCACGTAATCCCTCATCGTTACTCCTCATAAAATACAGATGAAACTTCAAACTGGTAAGTTCTCGTTTAATCTTACTATTTTAATTCGGAGTCACGTGAGTGACTACGTGAAGATTTTAAAGCTCTGTGATTTCAAACCGTGTAACAGTTATTACTTCACGCACTGCCGAAGTCCTTGAGGGAGGAAGTGTGTTATCGTAATCAACCAATGAATCTGTTTGTAGAAAAACACAATGGTATTTTTTAACAATAACAACAAAGAAATTAAATTGCTCCCCTGGGTTTAAATTAAATATTTGCAGTCTGTAAAAAAAATTCTGTAAATAAAGCAGGTTTTGCCAACGGCTTATTATAAAAGGTTCTGAACGTTCTTTCCCCCGACCATCCTGCTGTAGCCAGGATGTGGTCTATAGGCACGTCCATTCTTTTGGCCGTCGACGTGGATGCTGCCCTGGTGGAGTGAGATTTGTACATGTTAGTGTTTATCCCAGCAGCTTTTAGCACCTGCTTGAGCCATCTCGAAATGGTTTGGCTCGTCACCCGACCATAAGGTTTTTTATGACTGACCCATAAGGCTTTTTCACTCCCTCGAATATTTTTGGTTGTGTCTATGTAGGACAGTAGGTGGGTCATGGCACATAACCGTGGTTCTGGTGGGTAAGCCCGGAATTCCACGACTGGATTAGGTGTTCATGGTCTGCTCTGTTTGATCAGTCCCTGGATAATGAAAGAGATCTGGTCTGGAGCTGTGATCATGCTGTCCAGTCACAATAGGTGTAGTGACTGGACCCTCTGTGCAGATACAAGTGCCATCAACATGAGTGTTTTGAGCATAGATTGTTCCAGGTTGAGGGATCTGGCTGGTGGCCATCCCCTGAGGTATGTCAGGACCACACTGACATCCCATATATAGGTGTACCTTGGTCTAGGGGGGTTAGAGTTGTAAATACCCTTCATTAGTTTGACCACCAGCGGGTGGGACCCCATGGCCTGTTGTCCTGGAGCTTGTTTTAAATAGACTGACAGGGCACTTCTAGCTGTGTTGATGGCACTGTAGCTGAGTCCTTCATCGTGGTGAAGGTTCGCCATGAATTCCAGTACGTTGGTAACTGTAGCGGTTGAGTATGTGGTCCCTGTATCCAAGCAGTACTTCTCCCATTTTTTGATGCTGGACAAGTACTGTATTCTTGTGGATGTTCGGAGGGATGTCGTGGAGTAATGGGAACCATGGCTGTGTAGGCCAGTCGGGTACTATCAAAATACCTGAAGCAGAGTCCATTTGTATTGTGCGTAGTACATGGCTGATGAGGCAGAAGGGAGGAAATGCATAGAAGAAGAAATTTCCACAATCCAGCGCGAACGCATCTACCGCTGCTGCCTCAGGGTCTGGTTCCCAAGCGACATACATAGGTACCTGGTGATTTAGCCTTAATGCAAATAAGTCGATATCTGGCGTGCCATTTTGTTTAATAATCTTTGCAAACACTTTGGGGTTTAACATCCATTCGGTGTTGTCATTAAATTTGCGTGATCTGGTGTCTGCCACTGTATTTAGCTTACCTGGCAGGTAAGTTGCTGATAGCCAAATATGTCTTTCGACACACCATTGCCAAATTGTGTTGACCAATTTGTTGCATGATATCGATTTTATGCCGCCCATATGGTTAATGTAGGCCACCACCGTAGTATTATCTATTTATAACCGCACATGCAAGTGATGCATATTAGATGCATATGCTTTTAAACCATAAAAGGCACCCAACATCTCTAGATAGTTAATGCCCAGTGTAAGTAGTAATGATGACTCTAGGTTAGTCCATCTACCACCTGTGCTGGATATGGAGTTAGTCGCTCCCCAGCCTTGAGCACTGGCATCTGTTTGGATAGCTAAAGTAGGGTTAATGATGATGATAGGGCTGAAACTATGCCAAACGTATTCTGCCCACCACTGTAGTTCTGATATTGCTTTAGTGGGTAATTTCATGATCCGGTCATGACCTGCATGTCGTTTTAGTGCCTGTACCTTTGCTCTTTGTAAGTTTTGATAGTGCAAAGGTCCAAATTGTGTAGCCGGAAATGCTGCTACCATTTCCCCAATTACTCTTGCTACTTGTCGAATAGTTGGTCGTTCGTTGACCATTAAATTGTTGCATGATTGTGCCAATTCAGTTGTTTTGTTTTTTGGCAAAGTCACAGACATGTGGGCTGAGTTAATTGTGAAGCCCAAGTAGTCCATGGTTGTGGATGGCTTCAACTTAGATTTATCTGGATGTAAGACAAATTCCAAGGTTTCGAACAACTGTTTGGTAGCCGACACAGCTGATATGCCAATTCCATGGTCTTGCCTACTATTAAGATATCATCAAGATATGCCATGACACTATGTTTTGTCTTATTAATATTGCCAGGGCTGGTTTTAGTATCTTTGTGAATAATCTTGGGGCTGATGTTAACCCATCGGATAATGCTTTAAACTGCCATTGCTGCCACATCCTGGTAAATTTCAGGTATCTGCGATGATCCTTGTGAATGGGTACTGAATAGTAAGCATCTTTGAGGTCAATGCTTGCCATGAAGTATCCTTTGGAAATCAGTTGTTTGACAGTAACAAACGTTTCCATTTTGAAATATACATACTTAACCAAACATATTTAGTGAAGTTAAGTCAATGATGATGCGACACCCACCATCTTTTTTTAGTTTTAGTGAATATATTTGACACAAATTCCAAAGGTTCATGTTTTGTTTTTCCCATGATACCCTTAGTGATTAGTCTCACCAGTTCAGCTTGTCCCTCTCGTTTCTCTTTAACTGAGAGGGAAAAGACCCTCTGGGGTGAATGTTGAACTGGTGGCAATTTTTCTAGTATAAATTGTATTTTGTATCCACTAATGCTATTGAGTATATGCTTGTCACTCGTGATAGACTCCCATGCTTCCTTAAACAGGTGCAATCTCCCCCCTGTTAGTATTGCGCCCCTATTTTCTATATGCTGGTAGGAACTAGACCCACCTACCTCCATGGTTATGGGTGTTTCTTCTGTCTCTTCCCAGACCAGCGAGTCTTGCGCTTTGTCTGACGTGGCGGTGACGTTGGGGGGTGGCGCATTTTCTGGGCCTTGGTCTAAAAAAGACTTCCGGTGATAAAATGCGGACCCCGAGCTTTCACCAGTCCCATATGGTAGACGTCGACTGGTGGACGCGATGGGGTGCTGCCGCTTGGGTATTGTTGTTTTGGGTTTGCTCGTCCCGGGCCCTGCCCTCATGAGACCAAAAGTTTTAGAGGTCTCTCCCATATCTTTTACTTTTTTCGTGAGGTTTTTGCCAAAGAGCAGTGTGTCTGGCTCAGTGGCTGGGGTTTTGCACAACCCCGCGAATTTTGGATTTAGGGCAGGTTTTATGATTTATTTACGGAGGTTATTTATCTCGAACTGCGTGTTTGTACAACAGTGCGAGAGTGTCTTGTTGGTTTGTGGTCATCTCCGTATTGTCCATAGAACGAGCAATGATGTGATGGCTGACGTCAGGAGCCTGAGGATCCGCTGCAGTATCAGCTCCTGGTTCTGAATATTTGTCCCGACGTGCCCCCAGATTTGGCTGTTGACAGCCGGCACTTTGAGGGACTCACAATTTTCTGGAGCTGTGTACATTTTTAAGGCCTCATTAACCACCTGCTCCTATAGGGGCCTGTTGGAGAGGTGGTTGATGCTGGCCGCTAGTTTAGGCTCTAATGGCCTTCCTGCACGTGGGGCTGCCACGTAGCGGTCCACCACACCCAGCAGCTCTTCCTGATCCTGCACCCCTTGCATACTCCCGACTTCTTCAGCCAGTCCTGGTCCCCAAAGCTACCCTCGGGTAAGGAGGAAGCGATGGCCAGTGCACAAGGCACTGTGGAGGGAGTGCCTGAACTCCCCCTGCGAGAGCGCCCCTCACGCAGCGCGTCTCGCTGGGGCACCTGCTCCAGGAGCCGCTCCATGCGGCTCAGGCGGCTGTCTCTCCCCCGTGCGGGTGGAGAGACGTCCCCGTCCAACAAGTCGGAAGCCACCGGCCGGACGCTTTTTCAGTAGCTTTACATCCAGCCCTCTGCTCAGGCGCTAGCAGGACTGGGCTCGGCACGGTGTCGGGGATGGCGGAGCGCCCGGTAAGCGGTCCTACCGCCTGTTGCTGCCCCCCCCCCCCCCTGTTGGAGTTGAGCGGGGGACAGGTTTGTTCAAGAGCCTTTGTTTTCTGCCTGTAAAAACAAAGCAGAAGGCTCTCCTGTGAAAGAAACCAGACCTCAGGGTACTTACCTGACGGTCCGTTCTTTCACCCGGTAGCGGGAGCGCCTGACTCCCGATGCGGCCGCTGTTGCACTGCTGAACGCAATGCCGCGCTGAGCGGGCTCTTCACGTAGTCACTCACGTGACTCCGAAGTAAAATTTCCGCAGATTCACCACTCTCTGTGTAAAAAATGATTTTCTCATCTCGGTCCTAAAAGGCTCACCTCTTATCCTTAAACTGTGACCCCTAGTTCTGGACTTCCCCAACATCGGGAATAATCTTCCTGCATCATTTTGTTTCCCTTTCCCCTGACTCTCAGTCTGAAGAAGGGTCTCGACCCGAAACATCACCTATTCCTTTTCTCCAGAGATCCTGCCTGTACCGCTGAGTTCTGTGTCCATCGTAGACATAATGAACCATTCAGACATTCAATAATACTTCTCAATTCAAGAAGATTGCGGCTGAGATTTGCCCTCAGCTCCCATTCACTATCATTCTGTGCCACGATTCTCTTATCTAAAAATCTCTTTGTTTAAGCCTTCCTTGCAGGAAATGTAACATTCTCTCAAAACTGAGCTCATGCAATTTCAGGTAACCATCCTTTACCCAAATCATGGAGTCAATGAAAGTTTTAGTAAAAAGCTATTTCTTGGTCACTTCAATTAGTGACCACAAGATAAGGAAGAGCTCGGACCTCTCTGCTTCTGAAATCATAGGTTTGTTGTAAAAATCGATATATAGGAACTGAACCAAACATGCAAATACAGTGAGTCACACGGACAAAATGAACTTTATGCTACTTGACTTGATATAAGAGAGAAAATGTAAAATAATTTTTTTAATTGGAGAAAGGGCACTGCATCAAATTGAAACACAAATCACCCAGCTTTATTCTGTACTGGAGAATTGGTGCACTACTTTGTCTGTGTTGACTCATGTAGTTAAACCTTTCTTCCCTGCTCTGACTCACGGATGCCGTATATTCTATTTCAGGCTGAGGTGACACAATAGGTTGAGTTCTCTACACCAAGTCTTGTTCACAAACCAGGCCAGCTCTTCGTGCCTTTTGAAAATTTCAAGACATCTCACTTGATCAAATGAGCAATGATAAAGTGCCACCCTTATTGGCAGTAAATGAGAGAGGATTTTAATTGAAAGTGTCCATACTTCACTCGTCGGTACATTGTCACAGCTTCCTTTGTAATCTTACCTCAGCACTTCCTCTGGAGAATTGTATATTAAATGTCTCTGTACTGGCCGAAGCTTACATGGAACCATTTTGTCCACAATGCCTGCAATTGTCTAATAGGATTTGACTGTTAATAAGGCCTTATAATCAAAATGCTTTAAAGAAAGTCTCAACTAGACATCATACCCGATAAACACAGGTGAAAGATGGCCCTATTCTGTTTATTTTCTGTAATTGCTCTTTGTCAATCTTTTTTGGTTTTTATACGAGATATATTATTATTTTGGTTTATTAGGTGAAACTGCCTATGAAATATTCTAAAATCTTCCAACTCACTCTCGACTCTTGTAACTCCGCTGGTCAGGCAGCATCTGTGGAGTACGTGGATAGGTAACGTTTCGAGTTGGGTTCCACCTGAAGAAGGGTTCTGACCCGAAACGTTCCCAGTCCACATCCTCCACAAATGCTGCCTGACCCGTTGAGTTCCTCCAGCATTTTGTGTTCGGCACAAGATTCGTTTTAGTTTAGTTTATTGTCACATGTACTGAGGTAGTCCATCACAGGTGTTCACCTTCCCAGCATTGAAGGGATCTACAGGAACCACTCGGTGGTAGACAAAAATGCAGGAGAAACTCAGCGGGTGAGGCAACATCTATGGAGCGAAAGAAATAGGCGACGTTTCGGGTCGAGACCCTTCTTCGTGATGTGGGGGGGGGGGGGACGGGAAGAAGAAAGGAAGAGGCGGAGACAGTGGGCTGTGGGTGAGCTGGAAAGGGGAGGGGAAAGAACGAGAAAGCAGGGATTGCCTGAAATTGGAGGTCAATGTTCATTCCACTGGGGGTGTAAACTATCCAAGTGAAATATGAGGTGCTGCTCCTCCAATTTATGGTGGGCCTCACTCTGGCCATGGAGGAGGCTCAGGTCAAGTGCTGAGCCACCAGGTGATCAGGTTGGTTATTGCGAACCGAGCAGAGGTGTTGGGCAAAGCAATCGCCGAGCCTATGCTTGGTCTCACCGATGTAGAGCAGCTGACACCTAGAGCAGCGGATGCAATAGATGAGTTTGGAGGAGGTGTAGGTGAACCTCTGCCGCACCTGGAAAGACTGCTTGGGTCCTTGGATGGAGTCAAGGGGGTAGGTAAAGCGACAAGTGTAGCATTTCCTGCGGTTGCAAGGGAAAGTACCAGGGGAGGGAGTGGTTTGGATAGGAAGGGATGAATTGACCAGGGAGTTACTAAGGGAGCGGTCTCTGCAGAAAGCCACAAGGGGAGGAGATGGGAAGATGTGGCCAGTAGTGGGATCCCGTTGGAGGTGGCGAAAATGTCGGAGGATTATTTGTTGTATGTGACGGCTGGTAGGGTGGAAGGTGAGGACAAGGGGGACTCTGAACTTTGAACAAGGGTGATAGAGGAAGCACTCCCTCAGTTGGCTGTGAATATTATCAAAGGCCTACACCACCTTAGTCCCGCTCTCTTCTCACTGTTCCAGGAGCCTGAGAACCATAACCTCCAGTTGAAGAACATCTTCTTCCCATCCAGCATCCTGCACAACCCTGACCACGCCTACCTCACCTCCGAACCACTATGGACTTTGCCTAAAAGTCGCACTATAGATTTGGGCTTGCATTATTATGGTTTCACTTACAGTACCGAGTGTAACTGTGTCTTCTCATATTGTTGCACAATATGTGCCTGCAACGGTGCAGCATGTAAGACTCATTGTTCCAGTCCTGGTACCTGTCACAATTAAACACTGTCGAACTCTTGTACTCATTAAGGTATCAGTTACATTTTCAAACTTCAATTAAACTGGTCAGACTGGATCTCCCACCAGTAAATCCATGCCGGTGATCCCCGATCAATTCCTAACTTCCCAAGTGTTGATTCATCTTGTCCCTCAGGACTCGTTACAATAATTTCCCAACCACTGACGTTAAACTCACTGGTGTATACTTACCTAGCTTATCCCACCGCAAAGATCCATGAGATAACTTTCAGTGATCGGACACCTCGTGTGTGGGCAGTGAAGATTTAAATATCATCGACAAGTATCGGCCCAACAATTTCCTCCCCTGTCTCCCATGTTGATCTTGGATACGTTTAGGAATGTATCTACTTTTAAGACCATAATGACATACCTGGTCTATTGTTTAAGAAGGAACTGCAGATGCTGGAAAATCGAAGGTAGACAAAAATGCTGGCCTTGTTACGAGTGGGGGGATGGGGAGAGAGAGCAGTGTAACGGGATATGGAAGAGACCTTGGTGAGCGCCTCATCTATAGTAGGGGAGGGGAACCCCCGTTCCCTGAAGAATGAGGACATTTCCGATGCCGTGGTGTGCAACACCTCATCCTGGGAGCAGATGCGACGTAGACGGAGGAATTGGGAGTACAGGAAGCAAGGTGGGAAGAAGAGTAGTCTAGATAGCCGTGGGAGTCAGTGGGTTTATAGTGGATGTCGGTCAGAAGTCTATCACCTGCGATGGAGATAGTGAGCTCAAGCAATGGTAGGGAGGTGTCGGAAATGTGTCGACCGCTCACTCCGTAACTCCCTGGTCAATTCTTCCCTTCCCTCCCGCACCACCCCCTCTCCGGGCACTTTCCCTTGCAACCGCAAGAGATGCTACACTTGTCGCTTTACCTCCCCCCTCGACTGCAATCAAGGACGCAAGCAGTCGTTCCAGGTGCCACAGAGGATCGCCTGCATCTCCTCCTACAACCTCATCTGCTGCATCCGCTGCACTAGATGTCAGCTGATTTATATCGGTGAGACCAATCGTAGGCTTGGCGATCGTTTCGCCTAACACCTCCGCTCGGTCCGCATTAACCAACCTGATCTCCCGGTGGCTCAGCACTTCAACTCCCCCTCCCATTCCGAATCCGACCTCTCTGTCCTGGGCCTCCTCCATGGCCAGAGTGAGCACCACCGGAAATTGGAGGAGCAGCACCTCATATTCCGCTTGGGCAGTCTGCACCCTAGTGGCATAAACATTGAATTCTCCAATTTCAGGTAGCCCTTGCTGTCTCCTCCCCTTCTCAGCTCTCTCTCAGCCCTCGGGCTCCTCCTCTTCCTTTTTCCTTTCTTCTCCCCGCCCCCCCACCCTACATCAGTCTGAAGAAGGGTTTCGGCCCAAAACGTTGCCTATTTCCTTCGCTCCATAGATGCTGCTGCACCCGCTGAGTTTCTCCAACATTTTTGTGTACCATGCAACATTACTCACTGCTTTTTCTTACTCTTACTTCAGACTTTAGAGATACAGGGTGGAAATAGACCCTTCGGCCCACCGAGTCCATGCCAACCAGCAATCACCCCATACACTAACACTATCCTATACACTAGAGATAGTGTTAGCATCAGAGGGTGGTGAATCTGTGGAATTATTTGCCACAGAAGGCTGTGAAGGCCATCAGTTGATATATTTAAGGCAGAGATAGATAGATTCTTGATTTGTACATTATGGGGTGAAGGCAGGAGAATGTGGTTAGGAGGGAGAGATAGATCAGCCATGATTGAATGGCGGAGTCAACTTGATGGGCTGAATAGCCTAATTCTACTCCTAATTTAAAAAAAAAGACAATTCAACATTTTCCCGAAGCCAATTTATCTACAAAGCTGTGTGTCCCAGGAGTGTGGGAGGAAACAGGAGCACCTGGAGAAAATCACAGGAAGAACGTACAAACTCCGTAAATAACAGCAGAGTCAGGATCGAACTCACATCACTGGTACTGTGAGGCAGCAACTCTACCACTGTGCCACTGTGCCACCCCTGAAATCAATTCAGTCTCAGTGCATGGAAGAGTTCCTTCTTCAACGCCACAGAAAATGGATGAAGTACAAGCTTTTACTGCTTCTCCTCGTTCCCTCAAATGCAATCTGAACGCTCGACATAGGCAAACATGGAGATGGCACAGCATAGCAGAAGTTGCTGCTGCGACTGCAACGAGACTACATGCCATACTCCCAGTATAACACGACTGTGTGTGACCGTGTTATCAACTTATGAACACGGCTGTGTGGACAAGTACAATACCAACTCCAACTCCAAGTTCACCAGCGATCCCTCTGTTGTTGGCCAGATCAACAACAACGAAGAGATGCAGCACAGGAGAGAGATCAAGACCCTTGTGTCATGGTGTCAGGACAACAACCAGGGGTGTCAAACTCGTGGCCCGCGGGCTGGATGCGGCCCACGAAGGGACGATTTCCCCGATGCCAGAGCGGGCTGCAGCTGTCCCCGGTGCCGGATCGGGCTGTGTATGCGCGTGCACAGCACGATCTGGCGTGCATGAAGTCACATTTTGCCCGTGGCCTAAAATGCGTTAAAATGTGTTTGACACCCCTGACGTAGACCTTAACATCATCACGATGAACAAGCTGGTCATGGACTGAAGGAAATGAGGGGGTGAGCACAATACTATCCTCTTCTACAAGACACAAGGTGCTGGAGTAACTCAGCAGGTCATGCAACATACCTGGAGACCACGGATCTCCACGGCCACTGCTACACATCAATACAAATTACCTACCGCTCTGCCCCTCAACCACATTTCGGGAAATCTGGTCACCTATCTGCCTCTGCTCGCTGCCTACAAACAAAGAGAAGCTGGAGGATCTGGTACAGAGAGTGGTGAAATGCTGGTCAACGGACACGGATGACATCTTACGAGACTGCAGTGAGTCATTGGACTGGTCCACATTCAGGGACTCTGCTGCCAACCTGAATGAGTGCACCACTGCCGTGACTGACTTCATCAGCAAGTGAGTGGAAGACTGTGTGCCAACGAAGCCAGTCCGAGTGATCCGTAAAGCATGGTTGAACGGCAAGGTTAAGGCCAGGTCGGCTGCATACAAGTCTAACAATCCAGAGCGGTACAAGAAAGTCCGCTATGAACTCCGCAAAGCCATCAACGATGGCAAGAGACAATCTCGCAACAAACTTGAGTCCCAGTATCATCACTCGGACACACAGAGAATGTGGCATGGTCTGAATAAGATAACTGGCTACAAAGCAAGGTCAGGCAACATCATTGGTGCGACCCGACCCAGTAAATAGACAGAGTGCTTGGCCGTTTCCTTTGTAACCCCACGGACAAGCTGGCGGGATTATTTGCAGAATCTTTCATCTCTCACTACTCCGTTCTGAGGTACCCACCATCTTCAAGTAGACTGCCATCATCCCAATGCCGAAGAAAAACAAGACCTCATGCCTAAACAACTACCGTCCAGTGGCTTTGAAATCCACCATCATGAAAGGCTAGTTATGCAACGCATTAAATCCAGCCTTCACCCACTGCAGTTCACCTACCACCACAACTGGTCCACGGATGATGCCATCGCCCTGACCCTGCACTCATCCCTAGAACAACTGGACATGAGAGACACCTATGTCAGACTCCTGTTCATAGACTACAGCTCTGCCTTTAATACCATTATATACCATCCAAGCTCATCACCAAACTTGCGGGAATTGGTGTCAGCATTCATCTCTGCAACTGGATCCTTGACTTCCTGACCAAAGACCACAATCAGTGAGCATAGGGGACAAATCATCCTCTACGAGAATCCGCAACACTGGTGCTCCACAAGGCTGTGTTCTCAGCCCCTTCTTTACTCCTTGTGCACCCACAACTGCGCAGCCATTTACAAATCTAATTCAATTTTCAAATTCGCAGGCGACACCAGCAAATAATGATGAGACGGAGTACAGGAAGGAGATTGAGAACCTCGTTTCCTGGTGTTGAGACAACAACCTTTCTATCAATGTCAGGAAGACAAAGGAGTCAGTGATGGACTTCAGGAAGTGAAGCGGTACACACATCCCAGTTTGCACTGACGGTGCTGAAGCAGAGATGGTTGAAAACTTCAAATCCCTTGGAGTCAATATCACCAAAAACCTCTCCTGGACCACCCATATTGAAGCAACGGCCAAGAAAGCACACCAACGCCTCTACTTCCTTTGAAGACTTAAGGGCCTGTCCCACTTGCCGATTGCTGGCATCATTGACTGACGTATCAGTTCACCGAAATAGTCGCGGCGTGATGCGGCGTGACGCGGCGTGACGACGTATTGATGCACGGTGTTTCCACAAGTGTCGCAACATTTTTTTTGTTGCTGCTGGATTTTGAAATGTTCTAAATCTTTTGGAATATGACGCCGGCAGCCCAAAAAAATCGCCAAGTGGGACAGGCCCTTTAGGAAGTTTGGCATGTCCTCTACAACTCTCACCAACTTCTACCAATGCACCATAGAAAGTATTTTATCAGGGTGCATCACAACTTGGTTTGGGAACAGCTCCATCCAAAACGAATTGTGGATGCAGTCCAGACCATCACACAAACCAACCTCCTTTCTATTGACTCCATTTATACCTCACGGACAAAAATAATCAAGGACGAGTCATATCCTGGCCACCGCCTCTTCTCCCCTCACTCATCAGGCAAAAGGTATAGAAGTGTGAAAACGCACATCTCCAGTCTCACGGTTTTGTTTAAGAAGGAACTTCAGATGCTGGAAAATCGAAGGTAGACAAAAATGCAGGAGAAACTTAGCAGGTGAGGCAACATCTATGGAGCGAAGGAAATAGGCAAGGTTTCGGGTCGAAACCCTTCTTCAGACTGATGTGAGGGTGGGGGAGGGGGGGGGGGCGGGAAGAAGAAAGGAAGAGGTGGAGCTAGAGGGCTGAGGGAGAGCTGCGAAGGGGAGGACAAAGTAAGGACTACCTGAAATTGGAGAAGTCAATGTTCATACCGCTGGAGTGTAAACTGCCCAAGCGAAATATGAGGTGCTGCTCCTCCAATTTACAGTGGACGTCGCTCTGGCCATGGAGCAGGCCCAGGACAGAAAGGTCAGATTCGGAATGGGAGGGGGAGTTGAAGTGCTGAACCACCGGGAGATCAGGTTGGTTATTGCGAACCGAGCGGAGGTGTTTGGCGAAGCGATCGCCAAGCTTACGCTTGGTCTCACCGATGTAGAGCAGCTGACATCTAGAGCAGCGGATGCAATAGATGAGGTTGGAGGAGTTGCAGGTGAACATCTGCCGTACCTGGAAAGACTGCTTGGGTCCTTGAATTGAGTCAAGAGGGAGGTAAAGCGACAAGTGTAGCATTTCTTGCGGTTGCAAAGGAAAGTGCCCGGGGAGGGGGTGGGAAGGGTGGGAAGGGAAGAAATTAATCAGGAGTTATGGAGGAGCGGTCTCTGCGGAAAGCAGGCAGGGGAGGAGATGGGAAGATGTGGCAAGTGGTGGGATCACGTTGGAGGTGGCGAAAATGTCGGAGGATTATTTGTTGTATGTGATGGCTGGTAGGGTGGAAGGTGAGGACAAGAGGGACTATGCCCTTTTTATGAGTGGGGGGATGGGGAGTAAGAGCAGAGTCACTGGGTAAAGAAGAGACCCTGGTGAGAGCCTAATCTGTGGTAAAAGAGGGGAATCGCCGTTCCCTGAAGAATGAGGACATCTCCGATGCCCTGGTGTGGAACACCTCATCCTGGGTGCAGATATGGCGTAGACGGAGGAATTGGGAGTTGGGGATGGAGTCCTTACAGGAAGCAGGGTGGGAAGAAGTGTAGTACAGATATCCATGGGAGTCAGTGGGTTTATAGTGGATGTCGATCAGTAGTCTATCACCAGTCTGAGTATCTCCAGGCTCAGGGACAGTTTCTTCCCAGCTGTTATCAGGAAACTGAACCATCGTACCAACAACCAGACAGCAGCGATGAACTACTATCTACCTCATTGGTGACCCATGGACTATCCTTGATTGGACTTTGCTGGCTTTACCTTGCACTAAACGTTATTCCCTCATCATGTATCTATACACAGTAAATGGCTCGATTGTAATAATGTATTGTCTTTCCACTAACTGGTTAGCACGCAACAAAAGCTTTTCACTGTACCTCGGCACACGTGACAGTAAACAACTAAACTAAACTAAATTAAGTGACATTTCAAAGTGCTGGAGTAACTCAACGGTCAGGCAATGTCTCTGGAAAACATGGGTAGTTGACGTATCGTGTTGTGACCCTTCTTCAGACTCCAACTAAAATCAAATCACAGTCTAAAGAAGATACCATTTAATCAGGGGGACATTCAGACTGGTTGGAGAACTAGGGAGCTTTTTTGTTTAGTTTCGTGACCCAACACAGAACTACCTGAATTTTTAACATATTGTGTAGAAATATTATATAAATCATACCTGAAACTCATCAAGACCAAAACCTGCACATTTTTAAGAAATATGAGAAAAACCTCAAATTTTCTGAGTAGTAATTGCCCAATCAATGCACATTTGACATTGAGGTCGGACGCAAATTGGCCAATCCGGTGCTTTGTTTTATGGTCGCTAGGCAGCGAGGACGCTGGGATCATGGCTGCCTCCTCATTACATCAATAGCAAGGTTTCCAAGGATAAAGGTAATGCTAACCTTGTTAATAACTGTTTTTCATTTACCTTTATAATGTTATAATGTGTACTGGTAAATAAAAATGATAAATAATAAATGTAGAGTTAGGGCTAGGATTAGGGTCAGTCTGTCTGTTAGTCTGTCTGTCTGTCAATCTGTCGGTCGGGCCGTCAGTGATGAGCCTTGGGCCGGGCCACTGCCAGGAGGTGAGGGTTGGGCAGTTGGGTGGTGAGCGTTGGCCCCCCAGGAGGTGAGCGTTGGGCAGTTGGGTGGTGAGCGTTGGCCCCCCGGGAGGTGAGGGTTGGGCAGTTGGGTGGTGAGCGTTGGCCCCCCAGGAGGTGAGCGTTGGGCCGGGCCTCCAGTGAGTGCTGCGAGGAGTCAATTGGGCTGTTGCAGCAAGCGAGCGGGTGGTCTGATGGAGCCAGCGCTATCGGGGTGCTGAAGGCGGCCCGGGCGACGTGCAAGGCAGTGCTGCCCCCCTCCATCGCCACCACCAGAATGGCATGCTGGCCGAGATGGACGCGCTGCAGGGCCACACATACGGAGCCCGCAGCCGGTCCCAAAGCGTCTCCAGCTCCAGCCTTGGGCAGCTCTGGGAAGGGGGGGGGGGGGCAAGTTAGGGTTAGGTATTTTCCTGCCTTAGCCTTCCCCCAGCCTGGCACTGCCCCAGTCCCACTATGGCCGTGACCCCCACTCTGCACACTGGCAGTCAGTGGGGTTCAGTAAACGGGAGAACCCAGAAGAACTGCTCTGACCTATTAATTAGGCTGGTTCAAGAGGACCTCTGCGGCAGTCTCATTCAAAAAAAAACCTCACAATTATATTCATTATATTATTTTTATAGAATACAATTATACATAATTATATATGATTACAGTCATATTCACAAGTCATATATATATATATATATATATATATATATATATAGATGGTATAATAATATATAGTTAAATAGATTGCAACACGGAAATAGGCTCCCCATAGTGTAATATGGGCATTGGACACTAGATGGCGATTACTTTTCTGATATCATTTTCTAATTAGTTTAATTAATTAATGTGCAACGTTTGGCAATGACGAGTTATAACTTCCTTCTCAATTATAGTTCATCTAAATCTGTGCAAAATTTCATGTAGTGGGTCCCGAAAATGGATTTCTAGACACATTTTTGCTGCTCGGCCCACAGCCTAGAGGGATGGAGAGAGGGTGAAGTTAGAGAAGTCAATGTTCATACCGCTGGATTGTAAACTACCCAAGTGAAATATGAGGTGCTGTTCCTCTAATTTGCACTGGGCCTGAAAGGCCAGATTGGGAATGAGAAGGGGAGTTAATGTGTTTACCAAGCGGGACTGAGGCGGACTGAGCGGAGGTGTTCAGTGAAACGATCGCCGAGCTTGCGCTTGGTCTCGCCGAGGTATAAGAGTCCACACCTGGAACAGCAGATAATGTAGATGAGGTTGGAGGAGGTGCAAGTGAACCTCTGCCTTGAATGGACTCGAGCTAACAATGATTTATTCTACATTTTCTTTGAACAGCATCTCCTTTGATGTTTTGATTTCTCACCTTACCCTTCCTTACCTCTGTATCTCCCTCTCCCCTGACTCTCAGTCTGAAGAAGGGTCTCAAACCGAAATGTCACCCTTTCCTTCTAACCAGAAATGCAGCCTGACCTGCTGAGTTACTCCAGCATTTTGTGTCTATCTTCGGTGTAAACCAGCATCGGCAGTTCCTTCCTACACAAAGTATAGTAAGTACAGAGTAAAGAAGTTCTTCTGCAGTTGTATAGGGCTCTGGTGAGACCACATCTGGAGTATTGTGTACAGTTTAGGTCTCCTAATTTGAGGAAGGACATCCTTGTGATTGAGGCAGTGCAGTTCATGAGATTGATCCCTGGGATGGCGGGACTGTCATATGAGGAAAGATTGAAAAGACTAGGCTTGTATTCACTGGAGTTTAGAAGGATGAGGGGATATCTTTTTTTTTAAAATAATTTTATTTATTAGAAGTACAATACAGTGGTACCTTTTTACAGGTTCTCAAAATTATGTTAACATATTACATTCTCTGTACAACTTCCTCTTTTTTTCTTGTCTTATAGAAATATATACAATTATAAAAGGACTGAACAAGCTAGATGCAGGAAAAATGGTCCCAATGTTGGGCGAGTCCAGAACCAGGGGCCACAGTCTTAGAATAAAGGGGAGGCATTTAAGACTGAGGTGAGAAAAAACCCAGAGAGTTGTGAATTTATGGAATTTCCTGCCACAGAGGGCAGTGGAGGCCAAGTCACTGGATGGATTTAAGAGAGAGTTAGATAGAGCTCTAGGGGCTAGTGGAATCAAGGGATATGGGGAGAAGGCAGGCACGGGTTATTCATTGGGAACGATCAGTCATGATCGCAATGTATGCTGCTGGCTCGAAGGGCCGAATGACCTCCCCCTGCACCTATTTTCTATGTTTCCATGTTTCTATAGCTTCATTTTGACTTTGTTGTGCAAGAGCTTTCAGGAGGAAAATAAATAAAAATCAGATCTAAAGAATATTTGAAGGTAAGTCAATTTGTTAGATCTTTTTTCTTCTTTTTAACGGGCTTAGCTAGATTAATAATAATAATAATAAATTTTATTTATGGGCGCCTTTCAAGAGTCTCAAGGACACCATTAAGTGATCTAAGTGATCTAATTTGTCAGGTAAGTCTATATCCTTTTTCCTTGAAATCAATTTTAGTTTTGTTTAAAGATACGTGGAAACATGCCCTTCGGCCCACTGAGTCCGAACCGACCAGCGATCCCCGCACATTCACACTATGCTACACCCACGAGGGACAATTTCTACATTTGCCAAGCCAATTAACCTACAAACCTGTACGTCTTTGGAGTGTGGGAGGAAACCGAAGATCTCAGAGAAAATTAATTATGATCCATTCCTTAAAAATTCTGTGATTAATTTCCAATTTTTTTGAACAAAAATAAAATGAAATAAATGTTGCAATTGCTGCAAGGCCTATAACACAATTGGCCAAGTTTCAGGGGCTGAGTATCTGACAGACAGACACGATTGAATTCCCAGTCTAGTCCCCTGCCCCCTTCCTCTGGAAATGAAGTGAAAAATAATCAGGAGATTCTCAGAGAACACGCTCTGCTCAAAAATATATCGACCAGCAAATCCCACTAGTTGAGATTGACGTATGATTTCATTGAAACAAGATGCCAGCGAACTGTTCTGTATGCTGCTGCGTGTTTAGGGTGACAAGGCATTGTACTTTTCCACAGATGAAATTGAAGAGGGTCACATCACAAGATTTTGTTTTAAATACAGACTTGCGTACACTGTCAATTTAAATGAGTGCAAATGACTTGCAATCAGTTACACAGCAGTTACCAGATTAGTCACTTTTCCAACAGGATTCAGAGATTTTGAGATCCATCTTTGAATGGATGGGATTTACTGATATACCGCTCCCTTGACCTACATGAATTGAATTGAATGATACAGCATGGAAATGGCCCTTTGCCGATCATCGATCACAATCATTCACATTAGTTCTATGTTACTCCACTTTCTCATCCACTCGCTGCACACTAGGGGCAATTTACAGAGGGCCGATTAACCCTCAAACAGAGGCCTCACCTTCGTTCCCTTCCGTCCCCACCTCAATGAGTCCTGGGCCCGCCACGACATAGAGCTTTTCTTCCGTCGGGAAGGAGTCCTCACCACCCAGTGATGACCCCTTCTCCCATCTCCACCGGTCCCCCTCTTCTTGGACTCCCCAGAACGGCCTTCTCTCTAGCCTGCCGGTGTGACATCAACCATCGCATCTTTTCCACACTCCTTACTTACTCTAACCTCTGAATGTACAGCCCTCCGCTCACTCTGCAGCAACCCCAACATTATAAACCCACCGACAAGGGAGGTGCCGTGGTAGTGTGGCGCGCTGACCTCTACCGGGCTGAGGCCAGGCGACAACTCTGACACCTCCTCCTACTTATCCTTGGACCATGATCCCACAGACGAGCACCAGGCCTTAATCTCACACACCATTACTGACTTCATCACTTCTGGCTGTCGGACTTCCACTGCCTCCAACCTTATCGTTTCCCAGCCCCGCACAGCCCCTTTTCACCATCTGCCCAAAATCTACAAACACAACTGCCCTGGCAGACCCATTGTTTCTGCCTGCTCCTGTCCCATGGAAATGATTTAAACTACATCCTATCCCCCCTGGTCGAATCTCTCCCAGCCTATGTCCAAGATACCTCACATGCCCTTTGTCTCTTTAATGACTTCCGCTTTCCTAGCACCCACTCCCTCATCTTTACTATGGGCGTTCAGTCACTCTACACCTTCATCCCACACCAGGAAGGCCTAAAAGCCCTCTGCTTCTTCCTCGACCGCAGAACCTTCCAATTTCCCTCTACTAACACTCTACTCCGCCTAGCGGAGCTGGTCATCACCCTCAACAACTTCTCCTTTGACTCCTCCCACTTCCACCAAGTCCAAGGTGTAGCTATAGACACCTGCATGGGCCCCAGCTATACCTGCCTCTATCCACTATCCACATTTTCCCATCTCCACCACTTTCCGTCTTCGGCAGTGACCATTCCCTCTGCAACTCCATGGTTAACTCATCCCTTCCCACCCAAACCACCCCCTCCCCAGGTACCTTCCCCTGCAACCGCAGAAGATGCAACACCTGTCCCTATACCTCCTCCCTCGACTCTGTCCAGGGACCCTGACAGTCCTTTCAGGTTAGGCAGAGGTTCACTTGCACCTCCTCCAACCTCATCTACTGTATCCGTTGTTCAAGATGTGGTCTCTTATACATCAGCGACACCAAACGCAGACTGGGCGATCGTTTCGCGGAACACCTTCACTCAGCCCGCATGAACCTACCTGATCTCCCGGTTGCTGGACACTTTAATTCTCCTTCCCATTCCCACACCGACCTTCCTGTCCTCGATCTCCTCCATTGTCAGAGTGAGGCTAAACACAAATTGGAGGAACAGCATCTCATATTTCGCTTGGGCAGCTTACAGTCCAGTGGTGTGAATATTGATTTCTCTCACTTCAGGTAGCCCCGGCATTCCCTCTCTCTCTCTTCCTCCCCCACCCAAGTCGCACTGGTTTCTCATTTTCACCCAACACACAACCTGTTTCCTTTATCATCGTAACATTTTTCATTGTTCTTTATCTCTCCACATCACCGTCTATATCTCTCGTTTCCCTTATCCCGAACCAGTCTGAAGAAGGGTCTCGACTCGAAACATCGGCCATTCCTTCTCTCCAGAGATGCTGCCTGTCCCACTGAGTTACTCCAGCTTTTTGTGTCTTTCTTCAGTTTAAACCAGCACCTGCAGTTCCTTCTTACAAAACCCTCAAACAGCCACGTCTTTGGGAGCACCTGGAGGAAATCCACGTGGTCACAGGGAGCACGTGCAAACTCCGCACAGACAGCACCTATGGTCAGGTTTGAACCCAGGTCTCTGGCGCTGTGCTCTAAATTTGGAAACAGCTCCATCCAAGACCACAAGAAATTGCAACGAATTGTGGGCGCAGCCCAGTCCATCACACAAACCAACCTCTTTCAATTGACTCCATTTATACCTCACGCTGCCTCGGCAAGGCCAGCAGCATAATCAAGGACGAGTTGCACACTGGCCACTCTCTCTTCTCCCCTCTCTCATCAGTCAAGAGGCATAGAAGTGTGTAAACGCACACCTCCAGATTCAGGGACAGTTTCTTCCCAACTGTTATCAGGCAACTGAACCATCCTATCAACAACTGGAGAGCAACCCTGAGCCACCATCTATCTCATTGGAGACCCTCGGAATATCTTTAATTGGACTTTAAAGGACTTTATCTTGCATCAAACATTATTCCCTTGATCACGTATTTGTACATTGTGAATGGCTCCACTGCAATCACATATAGCCTTTCCACAGACTGATTAGCAGGCGGCAAAAGCTTTTCACGGTACCTCGGTAATAATAATAATAATGGATGGGATTTATATAGCGCCTTTCTAATACTCAAGGCGCTTTACATCGCATTATTCATTCACTCCTCAGTCACACTCGGTGGTGGTAAGCTACTTCTGTAGCCACAGCTGCCCTGGGGCAGACTGACGGAAGCGTGGCTGCCAATCTGCGCCTACGGCCCCTCCGACCACCACCAATCACTCACACACATTTACACACATTCACACACAGGCAAAGGTGGGTGAAGTGTCTTGCCCAAGGACACAACGACAGTATGCACTCCAAGCGGGATTCGAACCGGCTACCTTCCGGTTGCCAGCCGAACACTTAGCCCATTGTGCCATCTGTCGTCCCAACGTGCGCCATCGGTACACGTAGCAATAAACCAATTGCAACCAAACTATGCCCGTTGCACCACTGGACCGCCCGTTACTCTTCAGAGCAGTTTTGTGGTATTTAAATCAAGAGTGTTTAATTAACATATGTACCGACAACAGAATAATGAAAATGTTACTGGCAGGAGTGTAACAGTTCCATAAATACAAAGTACACGGATAGTTTTTATTGTGAGGAGTGCGTGGGAAAGTGGGATAACAGAGCTAGTGTGAATGGGTGACTGATGGTCATCGTGGACTCGGTGGGCCGAAAGACCCATGCTGTATCTACACACTAAAACATCAAAATGCATGTTTGCCTGGAAACTGGATCCTCAGGCATCCATTTTGTATGAGCAAGCTGCAGATGAGTGGGATTTTCTCCAGGTTAGAATGCCCTAGTAATGGGGTCTGGGTACATTCAGCCTGGCTGGGAAACCAGAAGGTCATAAGGAATAAGAGTAGAATTAGGCCATTTGGCCCATCATGTCTACCCTGCCATTCGACCATGGCTGAGCTATCTCTCCCTCCTCACCCCATTCTCCTGCCTTCTCCCCATAATCTCTGACATCTGTACTAATCCAGAATCTATCTATCTCTCCCTTAAAAATATCCACCGACTTGGCCTCCACAGCCGTCTGTGGCAAAGCATCCCACAGATTCACCACTCTCTGATTAAAGAAATTTCTCCTCATCTCCTTCCTAAAAGAAGCCAGCCTGGACACTTCCATGGCCATTTCACCCATCACCTCTGACATTCTCAGCGGGTGGAGCAGCATCTATGGAGCAAAGGAAATAGGCAACGTTTCGTCCCGAAACGTTGCCTATTTCCTTCGCTCCATAGATGCTGCTGCACCCGCTGAGTTTCTCCAGCACTTTTGTCTTCCTTCAATTTTCCAGCATCTGATGTTCCTTCTTAAACACCTCTGACATTCTTCCAGCAGTACACCCTCACTTAATGAAGTAATCTGTGACTCAACGCTCATTTCTGCCCTCATTGATGATAAGCCTGGAGCTAAAGGTGCAAACTTAGATCTTAGTTGTGCAATTGCACAATTTCTTCCTAAACATCTCGTCTGCGCCACTGCGAAATCTCCTCAAGGTAGCCTACTTTGCAGAGGCTCCCCTCCTCTCTCCGGCAGGTTCTGCAACATCCTCTCTCGCTGCTCCCCCCTCTGTGATTCCTCCTGCTCTCTGAATCTACCACCACCTTTTCATTCATTTGTTCTATATCCTCTACATCTCTGACTCTCCCTCTCCCCTGACTCTCAGTCTGAAGAAGGGTCTCGACCTGAAACGTCACCTATTCCTTTTCTCCAGAGATGCTATCTGACCCGCTGAGCTATTCCAGCTTTTTGTGTCTATCTTCGGTTTAAACCAGCATCCGCACTTCCTTCCTCCACAGCATATCACTGTATTGGGTTTTTATTTCATTTGTTTAAAGGGTCACTCTGCCAACATTGCCACATCTACCAGGAGACTTCACAACTCACTGCAGGCTGCTCCAAAACCTACCACAGTCTACACATTATACTTCCAGGGAGATCTCTCCAGCATCTTGCTGCCCTTGTGGAGATTCCACTGGTAGTACCATG
Source organism: Amblyraja radiata (assembly GCF_010909765.2). Classification (NCBI taxonomy): domain Eukaryota; kingdom Metazoa; phylum Chordata; class Chondrichthyes; order Rajiformes; family Rajidae; genus Amblyraja; species Amblyraja radiata. The sequence continues at coordinate 43,030,210 of NC_045975.1, forward strand.
GGATGGGTGATTGGGGACTTGTGCAAGTCGATGCCCATATCAGGATGCCAACTGTCATGATCTTCACTGTCCAATGGTGGACATCTACAATGAACAATGTGGTCATCGGCTCAAGCATACCAAGCCCACCATGACAGATATATGTATCATTCTCTGGGAAGACCCTTATCTACAGTATACTTTAGACTTTAGAGACACAACGCTGAAACAGGCCCTTCGGCCCACCGAGTCCACGCACTAGGGACAATTTACAATTTACAGAAGCCATTTAACCTAGAAACCTGTGCATCTTTGGAGTGTGGGAGGAGACCGAAGCACCCAGAGAACCCACGCAGGCACAGAGACAATGTACAAACTCTGTACAGGCAACACCCAGAGTCAGGATCGAACCAGGGTCTATTTTAGTTTAGTTTAGTTTACAGATACAGCTCAGAAACAGGCCATTCGGCCCACCTAGTCCACACCGACCAGCGATCCCCACACTATCCTACACACACTAGGGACATTTTACAATTTTACCGAAGCCAATTACCGGAGCACCTGGAGAAAAACCCACGCAGGTCACGGAGAGAACGTACAAACTCCGTACAGCCAGCACACGTAGTCAGGATCGAACCAGGGTCTCTGGCACTGTAATGCAGCAACTCCTCCTCTGCGCCACCGTGCTGCCCTTATATGGCCTGAGTGACGCCCAGTTTGATGCCCACTCTGTAATTGTCATTCCAAGTTGATCTCTCCATTATCTCACAATTTGCAACTGGCAGCAGCATCCGAGTGTAAGCCAAAGCTTCCTGTGACGTACGTCGAGATCTAAACAGTTTTGATTCCAATGAGGAAGAGATTACATCTCAAGTAATGGGATTTGTGAACATTACTGGCTTCTACACGATCAGATAGACACAGAGTGCACCTATGTGCCCCAAATGACTCTCAAGAATAACCTAAACCATTTCTTCAATGACAGGTGGTGGTGAATCATCTAACAAATGTTTCGCACAGTTAAGGCCAGGGACTCTAAATCAGAGTTGCAGCCTTCTTCCTGATAGACAATAGACATTAGACATTAGATGCAGGATTAGGCCATTTGGCCCTTCGAGCCAAATTGAATCATGGCTGATCATCCCCAATCAGTACCCCGTTCCTACCTTCTCCCCATATCCCCTGACTCCGCTATTTTTAAAAGCCCTATCTAGCTCTCTCTTGAAAGCATCCAGAGAATCAGCCTCCACCGCCCTCTGAGGCAGAGAATTCCACAGACTCACCACTCTCTGTGAGAAAAAGTGTTTCCTCATCTCCGTTCTAAATGGCTTACTCCTTATTCTGAAGAAGGGTTTCGGCCCGAAACGTCGCCTATTTCCTTCGCTCCATAGATGCTGCTGCACCCGCTGAGTTTCTCCAGCAATTTTGTGTACCTTCCTTATTCTTAAACTGTGGCCCCTGGTTCTGGACTCCCCCAACATCGGGAACATGTTTCCTGCCTCCAGCGTGTCCAGGCCCTTAACAATCTAATTCTTTAAGATCAGTTGATCTTGACATCATGTTCGGCATGGACATTGTGGGCCGAAGGGCCCGTTCCTGTGCTGTACTGTTCTATATTGCAACAGCACTGCCCGAATTAGAACAGTACATCAATACTGCCCAACCCTCTGAGTTTCTCCAGCACGTTGTGTTTTGTTCAAGATTCCAACATCTACATCGTGACCCTTCATCCTAAAACACAAAGTGCTGGAGTAATTCAGCCGGTCAGATAACATTTCTGGTGACCATGGATAGGTAACGTTCAGGTTGGGACCTTTCTTCAGACGTTGTGGTGTGCTGGGTAGGGGGAGATGGTTGGGAGAGGGGAGGAGCAGGACTAAGTGTGGCTTGTAATAAGGGAACACAAGCGAGGGGGGGGGAAGGGGAGGTTGATCGGTAGATGGTTGGAAAAGTATGAGATAAGAAGCATGCGTTGTGCTGCCAGAGCAAGGAATGTTCATGCATCAGCTTCACTCTCCAGGAATGAGCCAGTCGGAAGCAGTCCATTCAGGCTAATCCCCTTTGCTGCATTTGACCCAGATCCCTCTAAATTTTTCCTACCCATATATCAGTTGAAATGTCTTTTAAAAGTCATAATTGTATCCGCTGCTGTAGTTTCCTTTGACAGCTCATTCCAGATCCAAACTACCCCCTGAGTGAAAAGGTTGCCCCTAAGGTCCCTCTTAAAGCTCTCCCCTCAAGTCTGTGCCCTCTAGTTTTAGAATTCTCTGCCCTGAGAAAATGACGGTGAGCATCCACACTATCCACACCCCTCATGATTTGTACCTCAGTAAGGTCACCCTTCAGCCTCCTACACACCAAAGGTTGAAGTCCCAGCCTGTCCAACCTCTCTCCCTGTAACTCAAGCCCGCAAGCCAAGGTAACAGTATAGGAAGGAACTGCAGATGCAAGTTTATAACAAAGATAGACACAAAATGCTGGTGTAACTCAGCGTATCAGGCAGTAAAAGCCCTGTCCCACAGTACGAGTTCATTCCAAGAGTTCTCCCAAGTTTGCCCTGATTCGAACTCTGAGATTTACGGTAATGGCCACTCGTCGGTACTCGGGGCTCTCGTGGACATTTATCATCATGTTGAAAAATCTTCACGAGTCTTCCCGTGCTTACCTGCCTTTAGCGAATCTTCCCGAGTACCTGCCGTTAACGTTATGAGACGCTAAGAGACGTCCCCGAGCTCCAACCTACCCGCTACGTTCATTCTCCGTGCTTACCACGAGTTTGATTTTTTAAATCTCGGGAGAGCTCTTGGAATGAACTCGCACCGTGGGACAGGGCTATAACTCTGGAGAAAAAGAATAGGTGACATTTTGGTTTGTAACCCTTCTTCAGACAAAAGAACTACTTCAGACATGCCGCCTGACCCACTGAGTTACTGAAGTATTTTGAGTGTAAGCCCAGTTAAAATCCTGGTGAATCTCTTCTGCACTCTATCCAATTTAATGACGTCCTTCCTGTGTCTGGTTGACTAGCACAACACACAATGCTCCAAGTGTGGTCTCACCAACGACTTGTACAGATGCATCATGATGCCCCAACCTTTGAGTCATAGCGTCAGAGTCATCGAGTAATACAGCATGAAAACTAGCCCTTCGGCCCAACTTGCCCACATCAGCCAACATGTCCCAGCTACACTAGTCCTACCTGCCCATATTCCTCCAAACCTGTCCTATCCATGTACCTGCCCAATTGTTACTTAAACATTGGGATAGTCCCTACCTCGACTACCTCCTCTGACAGCTTGTTCCACACACCCACCCTCCTTGGTGTGAAAAGGTTACCCCTCGGATTCCTATGAAATCGTTTCCCCTTCACTGTGGCACTGTATACACTTCCCATTGAAGGCAAGCATGCCCAACACCATCTTCAATCAGGAAGCACAAAATAGGATGTGTGTCAGATTAACGTGATGTGTGTTTGAAGGCCGTTACACTCAGTGGGCTGAAGGGCCCATTTTCATGCTGCACAATTCTCTGAATCATTCGTTTTTTTTTTTAGTTTTTGGAGATACAGTGCGGAAACAAGCCCATCGGCCCACCGAGTCTACACCGACCAGTGGTTAACACGATCCTACACACACTAGGGACAATTTACAATTATACCAAGCCAATTTACCTAGAAACATGTACGTCTTTGGAGTGTGAGAGGAAACTGAAGATCTCGGAAAAAAACCCACGCAGGTCACGGGGACAACGTACAAACTCCGTACGGACAGCACCCAGGAACGAACCGGGTCTCCGGCGCTGCATTCGCTGTAAGGCAGCAACTCTACCGCTGCGCCACTCTCAATTTGTTAATATTAAGTCGTAGTGGCTTGTGTTAAACTACTTTGGGGAACACAAAGTCTCTAAACTCTCAACTAAACTCAAAAGATGTATTTTTACAGTCTGGCTCTTTCCAATTGCGTGATAGTTGTAGCTGTCGACTATTGCTTCTGGGAGCACCTTGTTAAAATTGGTATCACTGGAAAAAGTAGAATATTTCCATTTTATTCCGCCTTTACACTACAAGAATCATTAAATCAATATATTACACTGGAAACAAAGGAACACGTTTTAACTTCCTGCTGTGATTTTGTTTTATTTATGTCTTCACTGATGAGTACTAGAGAACCCTAAACAAAATATTTGCATTTTCTCACAAGCATGAAAGCAGGGCATTGTTGAGGCTGTTGTCACATTACCACACGTTGTACAGTATGACTGTTTTACTCATTAATAAGTTATTGTTTGTGTGGGCCGTGGGCTCCTCTACAAAGAACACCTCCTCCATATTCATGAAAGGATTGACACAAGCAGCTTCTCATCTCCGATTCACCATGTACCACAGGAATACATCTTTACCTTGCATTTATCTGTGCAATATGTTGACAACATCTGATCAATTGTTTCATTTGTGGGGAGCTGGGTTAGTGGGAGTAGTTTGTGCACTTGTTTAATAATGACTCTAATTGGAAATTCCTCAGCTTTTATCCTCAGAATCCCGATTTAAATAGATCAGTTAAACTTTGTTATTGAATTGAGAAAGACTATCAGCCTGACCCGCTGAGTTACTCCAGCTTTTTGTGTCTATCTTCGGTTGAAACCAGCATCTGCAGTTTCTTCCTACACAAAACTCCCAGGGAATCCTCTTACATTTAAGATTTATCTGGATATAATTTACTGAATTTAAAAAGCAGGAGATTATTGCATGCATTTTCAAAAACAGCCCAAAAGCTCTGCATGTTAGTTTAGTTTAGCGTAGAGATACAGCGCGGAAACAATTGACTCTTTTGAGGGGAGTTGGTTTAGTGAGTGTGGGTTACGGACTTGTTCAACAATGACTTTAATTGGAAATTCCTCTGCTTTCATCCCCGGAATACCGATTTATGGAAGATAGACATAGAAAGCTGGAGTAACTCAGCTGGTCAGGCAGCATCTCTGGAGAGAAGGAATGGGAGATTTCAGGTCGAGATCCTTCTTCAGACCGAATTATGGATGTGGATCACATATGGTGGGCGGCGCGACTCTCGTCAGCAGCGGCCTCTGCAGTCCGTCTGCGTTTTTATTATTTTATGTCTATGTTTTTATGTAGTTTTTGTTATTTTTTGTTGGGGTATGTGTGTGGGGGGGTGGGGGGGGTGGGAGGGAGGGGGTAACTTTTAAATCTCTCCCTGCACGGGAGACCCGACCTTTTCTTTGTCGGGTCTCCGTTGTCGTTGGGGCTGCAACGAGGAGCGGCCTCCAACAGGAAGACCGGGGGCTCTGGTGCCAAGTACTCACCTCACCGTCGCGGAGCTGGCCGAGTCCAGAGCGGGTGGAGCGGTGGTGGAGCGCTGCTGCGGCCCGACCTCCGGAGGTTCGGAGGCTGCAACTGCGGGTCTGGCGGACGGCGGCACCGGGAGCCCGCGGGTCCCTGGAGGGAGACCGCTTTTCAGGGCTCCCGCAACGGCGACTTCTCCCGCCCGAGTTGCGGGGTTGAAGAGCTCCTGGAGCGGGGCCTTGCACCATCACCCCGCGCGGCTTGGAATGGCCGGGGGCTCTAACATCAAGAACCCGGTGTGCGACCTTGCATCACCCGGCGTGGCTTTAATGGCCGCGGGACAATTCGCCATCGCCCGCCGGGGGCTTTGACTTTGACTCTGACATCGGGGGGGAGAGTGCAGTGGAGAGATAAGTTTTTTTGGCCTTCCATCACAGCAATGTGATGGATGTTTATGTAAATTATGTTGTGTCTTGGGTCTATTTGTTTGTAATGTATGGCTGCAGAAACGTCATTTCGTTTGGACCTCAAGGGGTCCAAATGACAAATAAATTGTATCGTATCGTATCGTATCGTATCGTATCGTATCGTATCGTATGACAGGCGGAGGACATTCATTAACTTGGCATCATGCTCGGCACGGATATTGTCGGCTGAGGGACCTGTCCCTGTGTTGTATTGTTTAGTGTTCTTGGATCCATCCATGCTGCAGTCTTCATGAATATATTTTGAACACATGTCCCCTCTATTACTGAGTTGTTCCTAGGAACTTACCTTTCGAGCTGTTCTCATTCCCCTAATGCTGGCAAACTGACACTAAAGCACAAAGGCAGTTTTTGGAGCACCAAGTTGGAGCAATTCCAAGCACCCCAGATATGTTGCTGTATCGTGTCCATTTGCTAGCTTCAGGGCAATTTCCCTCCGTCTCATGCCAACTTTCCAGCAGCACCAACATCTTTAATGAGAGGTCAGGCCGCGGAGAAAATGGGTTCACTGCAATCAATGCTGAAAACTACTCGCAGCGATCAGGAGGTAAAACGGGAACTATCGATCCGCGTGCCAGCAATTACTGGTGAAAGAGGGCATCTCAGAGCTACGATTAAAATATACCAGTGAACAAAACCGATACAGAAAGTCGAACAATATCTGTCATAATAAATCTCAGGTGTTCATTCCTAGACTCGAAATAGAACACAATTAGCATTCATCTACAATATCAAATAATGAATTGTGATTCATAAGCAGATCATTTTTGTTCCTAACCATTTGCAAACTTTTTATTTTAGTTTTTTTTAAAGAGAGATATAGCATGGGAACAGGCTCTTTGGCCCACCGAGTCCATGCCGACCATCGATCATCCGTTCACTGGTTCTATATGATCTCACTTTCTCATCCACTCCCCGCACACTGGGGGCAATTTTACCATGGGCCAATTAACCTCCAAACCCGCACGTCTGTGGGATGTGGGAGGAATCCGGAGAACCTGGAGGTAGCCCACTTGGTCACAGGGAGAACGTGCAAACTTCATACAGACAGCACCCGAGGTCAGGATCGAACCTGGGTCTCTCCTGCTGCGAAACTCTACAGCCAAACCAGTCTTTGGGTCCTACAAAAAGGGCATCTCCTTCAAGTTTGAGGGCTGCAGGTATATTTTGCCCTGATGGAGAGCTAAAGTGCATCTCATCCTACAACAGGTCCTGAGTTATTATGGAGACCTTCTCTCCATTTTAGGGGGTTGTTCGGGTTGATATTCAAGTGACATGTGGTGGATCATCCTTCTCTGAGACAGGCTTTCCTTTTGCCATCTGAGAGATGAAGACATTATGTAAAAAAGGAAAAAATAGGCTTGGATTCACACATTAGCTTTTACAATACGATACCATATAACTTTATTTATCCCAGGAGGGAAATTTGCTATGGAGTCCCAAAGCAAAGTGCAGTCACTATGATACACCAACCTACAATATACTTGAGGAAATGGGGAAGTCAAATTACATATCGCAGGCAGCCACAAACAGCAGGAAATATATCTATCCAAATCACGATTTTGTGAAAGGATTGAAAGAACAGCAAGATAACTCTACTGTTATTCCACAGATGATGAGGTGGGATATGCTGTTCTATTTGTAAGCCAAATGTAGCCTGATTTAACATTCTAAGGACAATGCCTCCATTTGTGTTCAACTCTCTCAATCCTGCACTGGAGCATCAAACCCTGGATCAAATGGTTTTAGAATGTAGAAGAGTACAGCACAGGAACAGGCCCTTCAGCCACCTATGGCCACACCGAACATGATGCCAAATTAAACTAATGCTCTGCACATTCTCTGCACATCCAAGTGCTATCGAAAAGATTGTTAAGGGTTTGGACACACTAGAGGCAGGAAACATGTTCCCGGTGTTGGGGGAGTCCAGAACCAGGGGCCACAGTTTAAGAATAAGGAGTAAGCCATTTAGAACGGAGACGAGGAAACACTTTTTCTCACAGAGAGTGGTGAGTCTGTGGAATTATCTGCCTCAGAGGGCGGTGGGGGCAGGTTCTCTGGATACTTTCAAGGGAGAGCTAGATAGGGCTCTTAAAAATAGCGGAGTCAGGGGATATGGGGAGAAGGCAGGAACGGGGAACTGATTGGGGATGATCAGCCATGATCACATTGAATGGCAGTGCTGGCTCGAAGGGCCAAATGGCCTACTCCTGCACCTATTGTCTATTGAAAAGCCCCTTAAACACCACTGTCGTATTTTCTTCCAATGTGTTCCAGGCACCCACCACCTTCTGTGTGAACAAATTTGTCTCGCACATCTTCTTTAAACATTCCTCCTCTCACCTTATAGCTGTGCCCACAAGTCTTTGACATTTCAACCATGGGAAATAAGTTCTGGAAGTCTAGCATGATTCACATAATTTGTTAAACTGCTACTAAGTCTCCCATCAACGGTACTAGAGAAACCAACACATGTGTGTCCAACCTCTCTCTGTCGTTTAATACCCCAAATGCAGGCAGGCACCTCCTCTGCACCCTTTCAACTGTCCAGATTTAAACCTGCATTCAGAGACGTGGTCTCAGCTGATACGATCTATAGATGAGATGGGCTTTATCACAAATTGCTAACTTTATAGTCTTCACCAAGTGAGTTTTAAAACTACAATTATCTGGATGATTGCTTTGCAATTGCCATTTCTCCATCATCGATGATTTATGGGCCAGAGGACATATTAAGTGGTCCTGTGGAAAGTAAAGCAGGTCGTATTAAAATATCATCATTAAAAAATCTCTAACCTCTACTTTAAAAAAACACTATTCCAGAAAATATCATTAAGAGAGCTTGGTTCCTGAATTGGGACAATGGTGGTGCAGCGGCAGAGTTACTGCCTCACAGCGCCACAGAACTGGATTTGGCCCTGACCTCGGGTGCTGTCTGTGTGGAGTTTGCACGTTCTCCCTGGGACCACGTGTGTTTCCTCCAGGTGCTCCAGTTCCCTCACACATCCCAAAGTCTGTAGGTGAATTGGCTTCTTCTGTAAATTGCCCCTATAGTGTGTAGAGGGTGGATGAGAAAGTTGGTTAACAGAACTAGTGTGAATGGGTGATCGATGGTCGGCAGGGACTCGGTGGGCCGAAGGGCCTGTCCCATTTTGTATCTCATGTTGTGCAATTTGACCAATGCATCATCAATAATATTGTAATCGTATGCTTGTTATGCATTCCTTAAAAGCAATTGTTTGTGAATAATTCCTCATTACCTTGGCTATAATGTGGCATAAGTGTACACCTTCCTGCGTTAGCCCAACGAGGCTACTGATTGCTGCTTCGATGTTGTACAGGTTGGTTTCTGTATCTAGCTGATTCACCAGGCTCTGTGAAACAAGACAAAGCGATAATGACTCTCAGCCCTCGTCTCCTGTGAATGTAATGGCGCAATATCAATGTGTGACTCCCAGCTTCACACACTCAACCCGCAGTGTATGTGACCTGTGTCATTGCAGTGTTAACGTTTAGAAAAGCACATGTTACACAAACATCAGGAATAGGTGATGTTTCAGGTCAGAACACTTCTTCAGACTCAGTTTTCTCCGGGGATGCTGCCTGACCCGCCAAATTACTCCAGGTCTACTGTACCTTCAGTATAAACCAGCATCTGCAATTCCTTCCTACACAAACATCTTTCTGCTTTCCACGAGGTAACCATTTTGTGGGTATTAAATGTGATTTTTGGCTGGAGTGACCATGGACTGTGGAAGCAGACACCCTGCCTACGTCAGTTTATACGCAGTCATACAGCCCTCGCTCTTCACAGTTGCCCCATGTGTTCACAAACAGAGTTGCCTCTCGACCACCCATTAACACTACTGCTATGTTATCCCGCTTTCACATCCTACACACTAGGGGCAATGTATAGAGGCCAATTCATCTACAAATCTGCACGTCTTTGGGATGTGGAAAGAAATCGGAGCCTCCGTAGGAAACCCACAAGGTCACATTGAGAACGTGCAAACTCCACAGAGATGGCACCCGAGGTCAGGATCGAACCCTGGTCTCTGGCGCTGTGAGGCAGCAGTTTTGTGCCACCGTGCCACACTTTTCTGGTCTGCTGATGTGCCAGTCGAATGCCAGCTAAGATAATGAGAGTCTGAAGACGGGTCCCGACCCATAACGTCATCTGTCCAATTCATCTAAGGATGCTGCCAGGCCTCGAGTTCCACCAGCACTTTGTGTTTGGGGTCATGAGAATGCCTGGCGGATTGTTCAAGGTCATAACAACCCTCAGGTCCATAGCTGTTCTTACCCGACCTGGGCAAGACCCTGGAAGAAATGGTTAACTTCTACTCTCCAGGTAGGGTGTGGATTGATCTGCAGTTTTGGAAGCTGATACATTCCAGTCAGATCTGGGCATTGATGGAAACATGAGGGTCAAACACGGGTAGTTTGAGTTGTAGACACAAGGAACCGCAGATGCTGGGTTACACCAAAAATAGGCGCAAAGTGCTGGATAACACAGCGAGTCAGGCCAGGGCTGTCTTAACAGCATTATAGGCCCCCGGGCAAAGGCCCCCACTGAGCCCCTACACTTCCAGTTTCTTTATGCCGAACCAAATATGCCGTCATGCACTTGCTATGTTCTTCTCCGTTTTCATATTCTACAATACCATTCCACAATACATAGATTAGCATGGGGCCCCTATGCTCGTGGGGCCCTGAGAACTGCAGGGTTACCAATTATCACGCATTAAGCGTGAGATTCACGCATTTGACAAAATTCTCACGCTCTCACACTGATGATAGAAGTTCTCACGCTCTTGTTTTTTAAATATATAAATAAATAAATAAAGTCACACTCCTCCACACTCATCAATGAGAATAGTTTTCTGTCGGCGGGTTTCCCGTAAATGAACGAGCAATTTAATTTATTTAAATTGGCAATGTAGACAATATTGCTGTGGCACCGCTCCCCAGGTCACTGACCCTCACCTCCCACGGACCCCAGCTTGTCACAGACCAACTGGGCCGGCCCGCATTCCCGCAGAGGGAGGGAGAGGGGGAAATGCTCCCCGGACATTGCCAAGTCTCTGCTCACTCCGGGTGTTGTCGCCGCTTCACTGACACACACTCTCACACACAACCTAGCACACACCCTTACACACACACTGGCACACACAAGGTTTAAAGGGATATGGGCCAAATGCGGATAAATGGGACTAGTTTAGATGGGGCATCTTGATCTGCATGGACAAGTTGGGATGAAGGGCCTGTTTCCATGCTGTAAGACGATGACATACTGTAGAAAGGGTGCAATTGCTCTGGAGAGGATCCAAGGGCGATTTATGAACATATTGGCAAAGCTGGAGTTTTTTTTCTCTTTGAAGAAAGATTTGATAAGTGGGATTGTATTCGCTGCAGCAACGGAGGTGAAGAAAATACTTAGTTGAGGTGAATAATATGAGAATAGGACCTGTTTCGCTTAACAAAGAGTGTAGGAAGGAACTGCAGATGGTGGTTTAAACTGAAGATAGACACTAAAAGCTGGAATAACTCAGCAGGACAGGCAGCATCTCTGGAGAGAAAGAATAGGTGATGTTTCGGGAAGAGACCTTCAGACTGAAGAGGTTGAAAACCAGCCATAAAACACAATGACTGGAGATATGTGTTATCCAACTAAGGGCAGAAATCAGAATCATGTGTTCATCTTTATTGACGAGACACCATAATAAATATATTACAGAAAACATAATTTAACGGGGTGGCACGGTGGCGCAGCAGTAGAGTTGCATTACAGCACCACAGGCCCAGATTTCATCCTCACTACGGGTGCTGGCTGTACAGTATTTGTACATTCTCCTTATTACCACATGGATTTCTCCGGATATTCCGGTTTCTCCCACATCCGAAAGAAGTGCAGGTTTGTAGGTTATATGGCTTCTGTAAATTGTCTCAGGCATGTAGGATACAACTGGTGTATGGTAGATTGCTGGTCGGCGTGGACTTGGTGGGCCGAAGGGCCTGATTCCATATATATGTTTTACATATATATCTTCATTTCAAAGAATCATATATGGTTGAATATGTGGCATTATTTTCGTCTTGTTTCTGTAGTCAAAGGGTAAGGTTGCTTGATTTATTTGTGCAGAACAGTGATGGAAGTCCGACTCCTCTTGCCTTGTTTCTATGTTTTTGTTTCTCTATATATATGCATAACAGCATGAATTATAATCTGATTTCCATACATGAATAAACTAAGGTAATTCATGTGCTGCACATGTTGATCAGAGCCTGGCTCTACTGTGGAATGTAATTTAGCCTAACCTTATTCGTACCTAATCCAATTTTAAGCATAAATGTTGCATTCAAGTGTAAGTTAAAAGACTCACTACAGTATGCACCAGATTGCACAATTTCAAGCTGAAAAATGGATAGCTCCCTACCGTGGGGGGGTGGACACCCCCTCCCACACCCTCCCCGCCTAAGTCGCAACGCTCCCTCGCAATTTCTCACTCTCAACCCTCACCCAATGTTGGCAGCACTGCAACTGCCCAGTGTGCCCGTGCGTTAAGACGGCCCTGAGTCAGGCAACATATCAGGAGAACATGGGTAGATGATGTTTTGGGTCTGGACTCTTCAATTTAAGATGGTCTTGCAAACTTTCAACAGGACTGGAACAAAGACCAGCAGTTGTTTCAGAGATTGAAGGATTTTCTGGGAGTTTGGTTCAGAGAATCAGTGTGGGAGGAGAGGGTAAAGAAAGTTCCTGGAACTTTAACACTCAAGGTGTTTACACCATCATAATAAACCGGCTGGTTAATAATTCTTTTTGAAACTGTTTTGCAGCCTCCCCCATGAGACGATATGTACGTCACCCTATAGTTTTATGCTGTTGGCTTTAAAGGAGCATATTACATTAGATCAGAAATCACAAAATATAGAAGAACAGTCTCGTCAATTATACTGTGAAACACTTGCCTTTATCCAAGACCAAGCTGCAGTATATGAAGAATTAATGCCCACTGGCTGGCTGCTAAACATCTATAAATCAAAGTGGCACAATCCAGTTTGTTACCCTGCAGTTAAAGTGATGAGGGACTAGAATTGCATTTGATAAAATGATTACTCAAATATCAGGAACAAAGGTCTAATCTATTGAATTTTATTCTGCCTAATACACTGAGACCTTATGGTTTCAACTCAGGGATCAAGTGTGCGCCATAAATAAATAAAACCTGAAAATATTTAGATCCAATCTTTCAAATCCAGGAAAAAATGTTCCTATCCTAAATAAGTGGGAATAAACAGAGGCTGCCGGATTATTCCCACTGATCTCATGTGCGGAATGTGCAAATCATTTAGTAATTGTAGAAAGCAAATGTTATGTTCTGGTATATTAACAGGATGTACAGTGTCTATAGATCAGACTGAAGCTGTTCCCATCACACTTGCAGTTGGTGTATACTGGAAATCCATTCTGCATTGATCCACCAACTTATTCCAATGATTTTTCAATATTTAATTGAGTGAATACAGATGTTGCCCTGGCACTAAGCCTCAAAAACAATGATCTACTTTGAAAAGCAGTGAGTTTTATTCTGCATTTGAATCTGATCGCGACTCTATGGTCCCGTAAGTACAACTGTCGTATCAATCTACGGCCTACATCACGTAAACAGTAACTGATTTCAATTCAAGTTGAATTGAATTGAAATCAGTTACTGTTTACGTGATGTAGGCTGACAGCATTGGTGATCAAGATACCAAAATAAATGCTTGCTCTTTAATTGACAAAGGAAATATAATATCCACTCAAACAGACTGGCGAGGAATTTATCTAAAAGCACACACATCTGCATGAATGCAGCATTTCCCGTGGACTCGAATACAGGAGCAAAGAGGTCCTTCTGCAGTTGGACAGAGCCCTAGTGAGACCACACCTGGAGTATTGTGTGCAGTTTTGGTCCCCTAATTTGAGGTAGGACATTCTTGCTATTGAGGTAATGCAGCGTGGATTTACAAGGTTAATTCCCAGGATGGCGGGACTGTCATATGCTGAGAGAATGGAGCAGCTGGGCTTGTACACTCTGGAGTTTAGAAGGATGAGAGGGTATCTCATTGAAACATATAAGATTGTTAAGGGCTTGGGCACGCTAGAGGCAGGAAACATGTTCCCGATGTTGTGAGAGTCCAGAACCAGGGGCCACAGTTTAAGAATAAGGAGTAAGCCATTTAGAACGGAGACGAGGAAACACTTTTTCTCACAGAGAATGGTGAGTCTGAGGAATTCTCTGCCTCAGAGGGCGGTGGAGGCAGGTTCTCTGGATGCTTTCAAGAGAGAGCTAGATAGGGCTCCTAAAGATAGCGGAGTCAGGGGATATGGGGAGAAGGCAGGAACGGGGTACTGATTGGGGATGATCAGCCATGATCACATTGAATGGCGGTGCTGGCTCGAAGGGTCGAATGGCCTACTCCTGCACCTATTGTCTATTGTCTATTGTCTATTGACTGAAGAGATGTATGGTGGGACTAGCTTGCAAGGCTCCCATTTCCTTGTGGTTCTGGGTGTGTACAGGCAATGAATGAGTCAGAACTGCATTCATAATAGGTCGGGCTGACTGATACCACTGCAACTTAGTTCTATTAGTGCTGGAGTAACTCAGCAGCATCTGTGGAGAACATGGATAGGTAATGTTTTGGATCGGGACTCTTCTTCAGACTGAAACTTCAACCGGAAATGTCACCCATCCATGTTTCCCAGAGATGCTGCCTGACACGTTGAGCATTAGTGTCTTCTTTTGTAAACCAGTATTTTCAGTTCCTTATTTCTATAGTACAATTAGAACTGTGGCAGTAACATTTAACAATATAGCTGCATGTTAGGATGGCTGAACTAAACCTTACAAATATTCCATATTATACAGCTACATTTGCAATTGGAAATTTGTTACTAAAGGTTGGCAGTAATAATTCAAGAGCCCGCAGTTACCTACTTACAAGTGAATAACAAGGTTATATTTCATTTGTGGATTCTTGCATATGGAGCCCATCTTTGACCTCGACTTTGATGAAGGTTGTTGCATACATTTGACACAGAACATCACACCCTGCACTGTAGATAAACACTAAGTGCTGGAGCAACTCAGCGGGCCAGGCAGCATCTCTGGAGAACGGCAATAGGTGACCTTTCCGACTGGAACCATTCTTCGGACTGACATAATGAAGGGTGGGGGGGGAGAGAGAGGCCAGAAAATAATCAGGGCCGGCAACAGATGACCTCCGGAAGGGTCGAGTCCATAATAGCCAAAAGCCATTGTCCGTAGTAGATGGGATAGGATTGTCTAGTGTAGGAAGGAACTGCTGGTTTAAACTGAAGATAGACACAACAAGCTGGAGTGACTCAATGGGCCAGGCAGCATCTCTGGAGAAATGTCTGAAGAAGGGTCTTGACCCGAAACGTCACCGATTACTTTTCTCCAGAGATGCTGCCTGACCTGCTGAGTTACTCCAGCTTCTGGTGTCTATCTTTGATCAGACAGTCTAAATGTTTGTCACTCTTTTTCAATGAGATTGTACCCTTTTGTCGTCTAGTAAACATAATAGCGGATTGGGATAATCCTGTAATCATTCCCAAATTTCTCATGTGCCACACTGTTTGTACAGCGAATGCAAGGAATAAAAGTCAGCATCTTGCCTGTGTAATGAAGTCAGAGCAATTACAAGAGGCAGTGTTTGAAAAGATCCCCTGGAGGCATTTGACAAATCTCAGGAGTACTTTATGTCTAACTCAGTATCGTACTGTATCCCACACTGATGGTGTTTATTCAATACATCAATTTTAGCTAACCTTCTCAACTAGGACATCGTAAAGTGGCCAATAAATCTGGGCAGAGGTATTTGTCTAGACATTAAAAAGGACTAAGATTAATTTACCCAATATATAATTGTATGAAACCTCAGGAAAATCTACAAAACTAAAAGGAGCAATTGTTAAAGGGGAATAGAATCGTTGGAGCCGAATGTCAGGAGTGCTTCATTGTTTTGTATGTGAAGAAGGACATTGTTACTTGCTGCAGCAACAGGTCCATAAATAGAATAACACACCGATTATATGTAATAATCCACAATACAATAAATTAATAATTGTAATACCAGGTTGTAGATGTGGACCAGTCCATCATACTGACCAGATCTCCCTCCATTGACACCATCTACAACTTCATGCTGCCTTGGGAACGCAGCCAACATAATCAAAGACTTGACCTACCCCGGTCATTCCTTCTTCTCCCCGCTCCCATCTGGCAGAAGGTACAGAAGCTTGAAACTGTGCACCCCTAGAGTTAGGAACAGCTTCTTCCCCTCCATTATCAGGCTTCCGAATGGTCCTTCCAAAAGCTATGGTACTGTCCGATTCACCTCTACCCCATTGCGGACATTGGACTTTGTCTCTGGAACTGATGCGCTGCAATGCTGAGAACTATATTCTGCACTCTGTATCTTCCCCTTTGCTCCAGCTATTGTACTGGAGTTTGACTAGTTTCAACTCAGCGGCTGTGGAAAGCATCTTGTCCGGAAATATTACAATTTGGTTTGGGAATTTCTCTGCCCAGGACAAAAAGGCTCTGCAGAGAGTAGTGCGTTCGGCCGAACGCACTATGGGAATTTCACTCGCCCCCCTGTAGGAACTATACATCAGGAGATGCAACTCCAGAGCCAATAAAATCATGGGAGACCCCTTCCACCCCTGCAACGGACTGTTCCAGCTGCTACGGTCAGGCAAACGCCTCTGTTGCCATGCTGTGAGAACGGAAAGGTTGAGAAGAATTTCTTCCCAGAGGCCATTAGGACTGTAAACTCCTATCTCACCAGGGACTAACTTTACTGAACCACTCTACATGCTTTTTTTTTTTTAATTGCTGTTTTTTTCCCTTTTTCCTTCCGCCCACAATATTTAATATGTAAAAGAATATGTGATTCTGTTCCATTCTGTTTGTAGTTTGTTTGGTTGTCTTTTTGCACAAAGTCTGCGAGCATTGCCACTTTGGGTGGGCGGCGCGACTCTCGTCAGCAGCGGCCTCTGCAGTCCGTCTGCGTTTTTATTATTTTATGTCTATGTTTTTATGTAGTTTTTGTTATTTTTTGTTGGGGTATGTGTGTGGGGGGGTGGGGGTGGGGTGGGAGGGAGGGGGTAACTTTTAAATCTCTCCCTGCACGGGAGACCCGACCTTTTCTTTGTCGGGTCTCCGTTGTCGTTGGGGCTGCAACGAGGAGCGGCCTCCAACAGGAAGACCGGGGGCTCTGGTGCCGACTACTCACCTCCCCGTCGCGGAGCTGGCCGAGTCCAGAGCGGGTGGAGCTGTGGTTCAGCGCTGCTGCGGCCCGACCTCCGGAGATTCGGAGGCTGCAACTGCGGGTCTGGCGGACGGCGGCACCGGGAGCCCGCGGGTCCCTGGAGGGAGACCGCTTTTCAGGGCTCCCACAACGGCGACTTCTCCCGCCCGAGTTGCGGGGCTGAAGAGCTCCTGGAGCGGGGCCTTACACCATCGCCCCGCGCGGCTTGGAATGGCCGCGGGACTCTGCGAGCGCCCGCCGGGGGCTCTAACATCAAGAACCCGGTGTGCGACCTTGCATCACCCGGCGTGGCTTTAATGGCCGCGGGACAATTCGCCATCGCCCGCCGGGGGCTTTGACTTTGACTCTGACATCGGGGGGGAGAGTGCAGTGGAGAGATAAGTTTTTTTGGCCTTCCATCACAGCAATGTGATGGATGTTTATGTAAATTTTGTTGTGTCTTGGGTCTATTTGTTTGTAATGTATGGCTGCAGAAACGTCATTTCGTTTGGACCTCAAGGGGTCCAAATGACAAATAAATTGTATCGTATCGTATCATTTCACTGCACATCTCGTATGTGTATGTGACGAATAATCTTGACTTGAATTGACTTGACTTGATTGTAATTATGTACAGTACATCAGTACACGTGACAATAATAAAACTAAACTTAATGACCTGGGAGGATACAGCAACAATGGACGAGTTTGTCTTCCCATTCCAAAGGCAGCAGGATGAACAGAACATCATCACGACACCTTGACTGACTGGAGACTCCGACATTCCGTGGTACAGCTCCTGAACATTATACTTGGAAACTGCATCTGAGTATTAATAGCCATTGTACTCAGATCTGAGCAGCAGTCACTATTCGGCGAAGGTGGCACTGGGCCCAGGTTCCACTGTACTGCGTGGTTGAATTGTCTGTCAATATTCGCAACTCCACCTGAAAACTCACTTGAAAGAGGATTCAAGCTGCGAAATTTGAGTGCAGCAACAGGAGATGGAAGATGGATATTTTCTAAGTTAACCAAAAACTATTCGACACCGGCAGAAATCAAACCAGATAGTAACAGAGAAAGCCAATTGATTTTTAACACGTTGGACAATCTAGATAACAAGGGCAACTGTGTATCCAGCTGGTAAGAGAATTAAGTGTTATATGACTTCAATCTAAAGTATTAAGTGGCTTTCACTTTTACTCATTCTTGAGGTGTTAACCAGAAAAGAACATTCAGATCACGAAACAAAGTGCTGGAGTAACTCAGTGGGTCAGGCAGCATCTGTGGAAAACATGGAGAGGTGCAGTTTTAAATTGGACCTTTCTTTCAGACTGAAGAAGGGTTCCAATCTGAAACGTCACCTGTCGAGTCTGAAGAAGTGACTTGAAAGGTCAGTGTTCTCCAGAGATGCTGCCTGATTCCTTGAGTTACTCCAGCACTTTGTGCCTTTATTTTCAAATAAGCCAGCATCTGCAGTTCCCTATGGCTCCAAGAATGTGTAGATGTTCATTAATCAGGTGTGCAAAGGGGACTTTGATAAAGTAACTGTCCTGTCAACTGCTTACCATTCTACAGCATCATGGAATCTTTTTCTCCCACAATGTTAGCATTGTTATCTGCAATGGGAATAAAGTTGATGCAAGATGTCTCATCTCCACCTCTGTAGCCATTAATGGCAATCGGGATATCAGGGTGTTATGTCCCTCTGTCATTGATTCCTTTCAGATAGAGGCTAAATGCAAATTGGAGGAACAGCATCTCATATTTTGCTTGCACAGCTTACAAACCAGTGGTATGAATATTGATTACTCTAACTTCAAGTAGACCCTGCACTCCCTTTCTCTCCATCCCTCCCCCACCCAAGTCAAACCTTCTCGTTCTCACCTAGCAAACAGCTACCAACGGCCTTTTTTACATATATTTCATTAATTTGTTCTATATCTCCCTACATCGGGACGACAGATGGCACAATGGGCTAAGTGTTCGGCTGGCAACCGGAAGGTAGCCGGTTCGAATCCCGCTTGGAGTGCATACTGTCGTTGTGTCCTTGGGCAAGACACTTCACCCACCTTTGCCTGTGTGTGAATGTGTGTGAGTGATTGGTGGTGGTCGGAGGGGCCGTAGGCGCAGATTGGCAGCCACGCTTCCGTCAGTCTGCCCCAGGGCAGCTGTGGCTACAGAAGTAGCTTACCACCACCGAGTGTGACTGAGGAGTGAATGAATAATGCGATGTAAAGCGTCTTGAGTATTAGAAAGGCGCTATATAAATCCCATCCATTATTATTATTATTACATCACCGTCTATGTCTAATTTCCCTTTCCCCTTACTCTCAGTCTGAAGAAGAGTCTCAACCCAAAACATCACCCATTCCTTCTCCCCAGAGATGCTGCCTGTCCTGCTGAGTTACTCCAGCATTTTGTGTCTATCTTCAGTTTAACCAGCATCTGCAGTTCCTTTCTACACATTGGAATGTATAGCATCAGAACAGGCCCTTCTGCCCGCAATGTCTGTGATGAACACCTTAACAAAAAGAAAGCAACAATCACGGCAGAAGCACATCACTTGCATCGTAAAAAGCCCACTGAAAGATTGCTCATTTGGGCAGCAAATAGATGCGTTGAATTACAAAATAAATAATTCTAATGAGTAGGAAGTAACTGCAGATGCTGGTTTACACTGAAGATAGGCACAAAATCCTGGAGTAACTCAGCGGGACAGGCAGCATCTCTGGAGAGAATGACTGGGTGATGTTTCTGGTTGAGACCCTTCTTCAGAAACGAGTCACTCCAACATTTTGTTTCTATCTTCAATAATTCTAATGATCCATATGTAAAGTAATAATCAGATTACTTACAAGATGCATATTAATTTCATCTCTAACAATGGATTTTATTTTTAAAACAGTATAGCAACAGTAAACTGATTTTTTTCATATTCCAACAAGCTCTGATCTATGCCTCAGCTTTACCTTGTCAACGTGGGACACTAGACGTGTCACTGCCTTGCTTAAAGATTAAAGAAGCCTTTTTAAATGAATCATTTTAAAATTAAGTTGCAGTCTAATGAAGTGCCAAGCTGTCCTCATTTAATATAAAGATTATATTGAACATTGTAATGTGAGATTCACAGTGGGAGTAACCTGTCATATTTGTAATATTTGTAACCTGCAATATTTGTTCAATTTCTCTCTCATATTGGTTATAACTCCCTTACTAAATTATTCAGAAACCAAACCAGGAAATGTTGGAGGCACAGCAGATCAAGCTGCCTCTGTGAAGGGATGTCCAGTTAATAGCCTTGCATAGTCCTAGATTCATATAGCACAGAAACAAGCCCTTCAGCCAACCAAGCCCATGCCTACCAAATTGGCCTTCTGAGCTAGTCTTATTTTCACTGTATTTGTCCCACAGCCCTCTAAACCCTTCCTATCCATATGTCAATGCAAATTTCCTTTGAAAGGCATAATAATATCCACTACTCTAGTTTCCTCTGGCATCTTATTCCAAATACAGATTACCTCAAAGTGAAGGCAATCATACCAAACGCCATCTCCACCTCCCCAACTATTGTGTGCAGTTTTGGTTTCCTAATTTGAGGAAGGGCATTCTTGCTATTGAGGGAGTGCAGTGTAGGTTCACCAGGATGGTGGGACTGACTAATTATGAAAGAATGGATCGACTGGGCTTATTTTCACTGGAATTTAGAAGGATGAGAGGATATCTTATAGAAACATATAAAATTCTTAAGGGATTGGACAGGCTAAATGCAGGAAAAATGTTCCCGATGTTGGGGGAGTCGAGAACCATGTGTTTTAAGAATAAGAGGTAGGCCATTTAGGACTGAGGTGAGAAAAAACATTTTCACCCAGAGAGTTGTGAATCTGTGGAATTCTCTGCCACAGAAGGCAGTGGAGGTCGATTCATTGGATGTTTTCAAGAGTTAGATATAGCTCTTAGGGCTAATGGAATCAAGGAATATGGGGAGAAAACAGGAACTGGGGTACTGATTTTGGATGATCAGCGATAATCATATTGAATGGCGGTGCTGGCTCGAAGGGGCGAATGGCCTACTCCTGCACCTATTTTTCTATATTTCTATGTTTCCCAGTGAATGCAATCATGCCAAATGCCATCTCCACCTTACTGGCCACCCGATTCTAGCAACCTGCAATATTTCGAGGTAATAATAGCAGATACTAATGGGCCTGTCCCACTTAGATGACTTTTTAGGCAACTGCAGGAGACTATGCAGTCGCCACATGGTCGCCACATGTTCGCGGGTGGTTGCCGGGGAGTCGCCTTCATGGTCGTGAGGAGTTCCCGCATTCTGGGAACTAGCCGCGGCCTCATTATGGTCGCCGTGAATTTTTCAACATGTTGGAAAATTAGCAGCGACCAGAATGAAGCCGCCATGGAGAGTAGCGAGAATTCTCGTGCCGTAGGTGCAGTGGTAGTGGGTTGCCAGGAGGTCGAAGGTTGTCGTAGGTTCTCGTAGGTTGTAGCTGGTGCTGACCGGTGAATTTCATTGGCTCATTGGGGGAAAAAAATGTAACCAGTAGTTTACAGAACCAAGGATAACCGACCAGTAATGTTAATGTCCGCCAAGCTTCACAGTGTATCTCTGGCTTCTTAATAGTTGTCTCCACTCTTTCTCCCCCCTTCTCCCCCCTCTTTTAAAGGACTTACGTGACCCTTCCCGTACACTGTACTTTCACCGTCTTAATTACATCGCCAACCTTCCTGTTCATCGCGGTGTGTGTCTGTATCACATTGGCTTAGGACCGTGTGAATTTCACTCAGACAGCGCTCCCCCACTTGTCCTGTCCCCCGCCTACATAACGGTCTGGTGAAGGAAGCGATGTGTGTGTGTGTTCCACTCTGACAGTCGCTGGCAGTCGCCTGAAAAATTGCCCGTGGGACAGGCCTATTAGCAACCTAAATGCCTGCCCACCACATACAGTTCTCCTGTTCCTCATTAACACCATCTGTGAATTGGCTTCATGTAGGATCAACTAGACTTTGCATCCCACATCCCTCTTGCACTGGGGAGATTTTGAATAACCTTCAGGTCTGTGTTTACCCACTATCGTTTATATTAAATACTCCTGATTATTACATGAAATACATAAAAAATGTGTTCCTTCAATACACCTTCCATGTTCTGGAAGGCAGAATTCATATTGTAAAACCACACCAGCAAAGTTGGCTGTACTCGCTAGAATTTAGAAGATTGAGGGGGGATCTTATAGAAATGTACAAAATTCTTAAGGGGTTGCACAGGCTAGATGCAGGAAGATTGTTCCTGATGTTGGGGAAGTCCAGAACAAGGGGTCACAGTTTAAGGATAAGGGGGAAATCTTTTAGGACCGAGATGAGTAAAACATTTTTCACACAGAGAGTGGTGAATCTCTGGAACTCTCTGCCACAGAAGGTAGTACATTGGCTATATTTAAGAGGGAGTTAGATGTGGCCCTTGTGGCTAAAGGGATCAGGGGGTATGGAGAGAAGGCAGGTACAGGATACTGAGTTGGATGATCAGCCACGATCATATTGAATGGCGGTGCAGGCTTGAAGGGCCGAATGGCCTCTACTCCTGCACCTATTTTCTATGTTTCTATGTTTCTATGATATATTTGAGGATACACAAATTCACAAAGTGTCGACTTACTGGTCTTCGTTACGGTTTCTTGTGGTAAGGTTAATTGCTGGAAGAAGTGAACTCCCTTTATGAATATCTTTCTTCTGCAAGGCTGATGAGGGTAATTTTTCTTGAGATCACTATTCTTGGATATGCGCATTTGTACTTGCCATTTGAATGTAATATATGGGTATAGTTTGGATATATTGCTGGTGTACAATGAGAAGTGAGTCAGCAGCCATTGGTCTGAGTCCATTTGATTTGTGAATCAATTAATAATTTGATGAGATGGCAGAGTAGATTGTAGACTATGATGAATTACTATCAGGGGAAAACCTACCTCAAGTAAATAAATGAGTCTGTGACGCACACCAAAAGAAGTAATGGTGTTGAGGGAGGAGTGGTCACTAATAGGGCAGGGTCAGCACTAGACATTGCAACACAGGTACGGAGCTCAACATTGGAACACACCTGGGAAGGACAGGTATAGAGATGGATATAAAATGCTGGAGTAACCCAGCGGGACAAGCAGCATCTCTGGAGAGAAGGAATGGGTGACATTTCAGGTCGAGACCCTTCTTCACACTGAGAGTCAGGGAAGAGGGAGTCCAGAGATATGGAAGGGTAAGATGTGAAAATGACAGATCAAAGTAGTTGATGATAAGGAAATGTAGAATGGTTCATTGTTAGCTGAAGGGAAGGTGACAATGCAGCATACAAGAAGGGGAAAGATTTAATAGAAATCTGAAGGGGTAGCTTTTTCACACAAAAGATGGTGGGTGTATAGAACAAGCTGCCAGAGGAGGTAGTTGAAGCAACGTTTAAGAAACACTTAGGCAGGTACATGGAGAGGACAGGTTTGAAGGGATATGGAATGAATGCGGGCAGGCGGGACTAGTGTAACTGGGACATGTTGGCCGGCGTGGGCAAGTTGGGCCGAAGGGCCTGTTTCCACGCTGTATCACTCTATGACTCTATAATCAGTAATATTAAATAAGGACAGTAGAACTAGACAGAGAACTAGGATCGGGGAGGGACGGAGTGAGAGGGGATGCAAGGGTTACTTGAAGTTAGAGAAACTAATATTCATACCGCTGGGTTGTAAACTGTTCAAGTGAAATATGAGGTGCTGTTCCTCCAAATTGCATTGGGCCTCATTCTGACAGTGGAGGAGGCCCAGGACAGAAAGGTCAGTGTGGGAATGGGAGGGCGAATTAGGCATTGGAACACACCAGGGAAGGATAGGTACAGAGCTGGACATTGCAACACACCTGGAAAGGTGTGTTAAATGAGCAGGTAGACAAAAGTGCTGGAGAAACTCAGCGGGTGCAGCAGCATCTATGGAACGAAGGAAATAGGCAATGTTTCGGGCCAAAACCCTTAAATGAGCAAACTTCAGGGGCCTTGTGGAGACCAATCAGATCTTGGTTTTGCGTTTAATGTCGAAGGACATCTGTTGGGTTAGGTTAGTTTAAAGATACAACGAGGAAACAGGCCCTTTGGCCCAACGAATCCATGGCTGCCATTGATCACCAGTTCACACTAGTTCCATGTTATGCCACTATTGCATCCACTCCCTACACACACGGGCAATGTACAGAGGGCCAATTAACCTACAAACCCACGCGGCTTTGGGATGTGGGGGGAAGACTGGAGCACCTGGCGGAAACCCATGCAGTCATAGAGAGAATGTGCAAACTCCATACTGACAGCACCGAGGTCGGGATCGAACCTGGGTCTCTGGCACTGAGAGGCAGCAGGTCTACCACTGCACCACTGTGCCGCCCTAGTTATTAGCTAGTGGTTTGGAGACAGGAACTCTTCCCTCTGTGCCCCCAGCCTGATTGCTCTGTGATGAAGGCAGGGAACATTGATCTCTCTGCATGGTGTGGATGTGTTGAAATTGATTCCTGTGCCCTGTGACATTACAAGGTGTTTGCTTTACACATTTCTGAACAAATAAATATTAATCATGCTTTAGAGAGATTTCTGCACCATAATAATTTAAAAACCAAACATCCTAGAAAGCAATTTTGGATATTTTTCATCACATCAATCGCTTCCTGCTGCTAAATGACCGAGTAAAGGTGAGGGTACAATGTCTAGCAATTCAAGCCTGCTCCAGCAATCAATCATATCACATACAACATAGAACAGTACAGCACAGGAAGAGGCCCTTCGGCCCACAATGTCCGTGCCAAACACAATGTTAAACTAATCTCCTCTGCCTGTACGTGATCCATATCCCTCCATTCCCTTGCATAGACATGGTATCTCCACTACCACCCTTGCAGCATTTTCCAGGCACCACTCTCTGTGTGATAAACCTGTCCCGCACATCTCCTTTACATTGTTGTCCTTCTCACAATGCCATGCCCTCTAGTTCTTGATCCCCCTACCCTGAGAAAAGGAGTATGTGCATCCATCCTACCTATTCCTCTGGTGACTTTATGCACCTGTATGAGACCACCCCTTATCTTCCTGCATTCCAAGAAATAAAGTCCTCGCCTGCCCAACCTCTCCCTGTAGCTCAGACCCTTGAGTCCTGGTAACATTCTCTCATATCTTCTCTGCACTCTTTCCAGCTTAATGAGATCTTTGCTACAACTAGGGTGGCCAAAACAGAAAACAATCATCCAAATGTGGCCTCACCAACGTCCTGTACATTGTATAATGTATTAAAGATAGACAAAATTGCTGGAGAAGCTCAGCGGGTGAGGCAGCATCTATGGAGCGAAGGAAATAGGCAAAGTTTCGGGCCAAAACCCTTCTTCAGACGTGACGTGACCCTTCTTCATACTGCCGCACCCTCTGAGTTTCTCCAGCAATTTTGTCTACCTTCGATTCTCCAGCATCTGCAGTTCCTTCTTGAACATGTATAATGTATTAACATCTGTACTCAATTCGCTGACATATGAAGACCAGCATGCCAAAAGCCTGTTCCCCCCCACCTTGTCTACCTGTGGCCCCACTTTCAGAGAACTATGGGTCCGTACTCCTAGATCCCTCTGCCCGACCATATGTGGCAGACAACATCAGAAGCATTATTGCATATGTCATAATTAAAGGCAGCCAAGGGTGGATCCGGAGAGAGTAATCGTGCTTATCGAGATAAATATACATCACACTTTTGTGAAATACCTCTATATTTACATTTTAAAAGTTGCACAACATTATTGACAATAGATGTCTCCAATGACTCTTGCAAACGTCTGCAGATGGACCACAGAAAGCATACTGTTGGGCAGCATCACAGCTTGGCTTGGGAACAGCTCTGCCAAGACATGAAGGAATTGCAGAGTTGTAAATGTAGCCCAGTTGATCACACAGACCAGACTCTCCACCATCGACTCCATCGACACTCACGCTGTGTTGGGAAAACGACCAACATAGTTCAACACCTTTCCAACCCTGGCCGTTCTTTCTTCGCCACTCTTCCACCTATTTCCTTCGCTCCATAGATGCTGTCGCACCCGCTGAGTTTCTCCAGCAATTTTGTCTACCTTCTTCCCATCTATTATTAGGCTTCTGAACGGTCCTTCCTCAAGCTAGGGTATTGTTCCCATTTTCCAATCTACCACATTGTAGATATTAGAATATTCTATTGGAACTGTTACGTTACAATGCGGACAATTATATTCTGCACTCTGCTATCTTTCCCTTCAGGTCTACCTGCTGTACTTGTCTCTACTTGTGTAGACTTGATTGTACTCATGTAGAGTATGATCTGATTTTAGACACAAAATGCTGGAGTAACTCAGCGGGACAGGCAGCATCTCTGGAGAGAAGGGATGGGTGACATTTCAGGTCCAGTTTCAAGTTACTCCAGCATTTTGTGTCTATCTTTGGTTCAAACCAGCATCTGCAGTTCCTTCCTGCATGTATGATCTGATTCATTGGAATAGCAAGCCAACAAAAGTATTTCACTGTATCTGACAAACATAAACTAAGGTGACAATCATAAACCAATACCTATATTGCTAATGCTCTATTGATTCAGAAATGAGTGGAGATTCTACTATAGAGGAGATTTAATTTAGTTTAGTTTAGAGATACAGAGCGGAAACAGGCCCTTCGGCCCACCGCGTCCACGCCGACCAGCGATCCCCCCGTACACCAGCACTATCCTACATACTAGGGACAGTTTGGAATTTTTACCAAAGCTAATTAACCTACAAACCTATACATCTTTGGAGTGTGGGAGGAAACCGGAGTACCCGGAGTAAACCCACGCTGTCACGGGGAGAACGTACAAACTACATACAGTCAGCGTCTGTAGTCAGGATCGAACCGGGATTTCTGGTGCTGTATGGCAGCAACTCTACCGCTGCGCCACCCTGCCACCCAGGTAAAGGCTTAGTGAAAAAAAATTCATCCGTAAAGGGCCTGTCCCACTTGCCGATTTTTTCAGCGACTGTCGGAATCATTGGCTGACGTATCAGGTCACCGAAAAAGTCGCGGCGTGATGCGGAGTGATGCGGCGTTGACGCGGCGTGACGCCGTATTGACGCGCGGTGTCTCCTCAAGTGTCGCAACATTTTTTTGTCGCTGCTGCATTTTGAAATGTTCAAAATCATTCAGCGATCCTGATACGTCAGTCAATGACGTCTGCAGTCGCCGAAAAAATCGCCGGCAAGTGGGACAGGACCTTAAAAGTGGTGCTTGAGCTGAATCTATTTATATTGCCTATGAGTCAAAAGAGGAATGTAGCAGGGCTACAGCACGCAATGTGGGACTGACCTTTATCTCGTGGGTGAGCGCAAGTTCCACCATCTGACTGAACGACTGACTGAATGATGCCAATGTTTCGACAATCTCAGCTTTCACAGACGCGAATGTGGCTTCATCTTCATCGTATGTAAAACTGTGAGGAAAGAGTTTGCAAAATTGTTAAATTACAATTTAAATTTTCCAGTGTGATAAAAGGATGGGAAAAACGACCATATTTTCTCAGCAGAAACAAATCAATGAAATAACTCAAGTGGCAGATTTTACTCTAATACAAGAATATTTGCTCTGTAGCACAACGATAAACAAAGCATTAAATATGTACACCATTCAATATTTATCCTCCTTTGGCTCTTCTTAAATTCACTCCATTTTATTGCCGTCGGGTGGTTTCAATGTATTTGTTGCAAGGATATGAACAGCTTTGTCTTTGATCAAAGGACTGCTGTAGGAGAACCTACTTCATTTAAATCCTTCTGCAGCTATTCATATCTGGTCAGAAAGGCGCGATCATTATGCTGATAATATATTTTCTTTTCCACATCGGGTCAGTTTGTGCTGCTCTTCACGTTGCGGTTCTGTAGAGAATCGAGTCCACCTGCTCCCGACTATTGTGCCTTTGCGATGCAAGGCTGGGAGAGAGGTCCCCACCCAAAACGTTACCTGTCCATATCCTTCAGAGAAGCGGGCTGACCTGCTGTGTTACTCCAGCACTTTGTGCTTCAAGAAACACAATTGGGTTCTTTCAACAACATTTGCAAACATTACCCCGCACATCCCCAATAAATTGTTATCCTCTAACCTATGCCCTCTAGTGTTGGATAGTTCCACCCTGGGGTAAAAGGTTCTGACTGTCGACCCTATCTATGCCTCTCATAATTTTATATACTGCTATCATCTCCCCTCACCCTCCAATGTTCCTGAGAAAACAATCTATCCAATCTCTCCCTGTAGCTGAAGCCCTCTAATCCAAACAGTATTCTGGTAAACCTACTCTGCACCCTCTTCAAAGACTCCACATCTTTCCTGTAATGGGGCAACCAGAACTGTACACAATAACCCCAAATGCAGCCCAACCATAGTCCTATAGAAGGTACACAAAATTGCTGGGGAAACTCAGCGGGTGCAGCAGCATCTATGGAGCGAAGGAAATAGGCGACGTTTCAGGCCTAAACCCTTCTTCAGACCCGTCCTATAGAGTTGCATCATGACTTCCTGACTCTTATATTCAATGGCCCTCGCAATGAAGGCCGGAATACCATATGCCTTCTTTACCACCCTATCTACTTGTGCTGCCACCTTTAGTGAGCTCCGAATTATGGACTTCAAGATGTCTCTGCTCATCAATGCTATTAAGGGTCTTGCCATTAACTCTATACTCTCTCTTTACATTCAACCTGCAACACCTCATATTTGCTCAGGTTAAACTCCATCTGCCGTTTCTCAGCCAATTTCTGCAGCATTCCTGTAGTTCCAGGAAGCTATGTATTAGTGCTCCGAGATCCCTTTGCTGTTCAACAATCCCCAGGGCCCTACCCTAATGCGAGTCTGAATCTGATGAGGTTGAGGTCTTTTACAACGGAAAGCAATGCAGAAACGTTATATTTAAAAACTCAGAAAATGTCAGACTTTGTGCCGACTGGAGTAAACAGAAATGTACCTCTCGGTGATTGCAAACAGTTCTGTGCATTTCTCGATTAAAATCTTCCCAAACTGCAGAGAAATGGACAAGAAATACAACAGTGAGCATAATGAAAAGAATATCACGAGCTATGACAGCTGAGTGCTACTGAATTTGTTCATTTCTAAGCAATCCCTGACTTTACTTTGAATATGTCAACTTTACATTTGCACAATCTGTTACAGGAAATCGCACTCAGTTTAACTTTATTTGGAAGAAACGGAATCAAAGGATCAAGACAATGTTTTTTCACCAATATTTTACAAAAGCTACATCTTTTATCATAATTTTAATTCTCTGAACAAGTCTTAGTGTCCACGCCATCTGGTTCGAGACTAAAGCCAGGCTGATACTGTATGAGAGGTCGTGGAAGCAGAAAATGCTGGAAACACTCAACAGGTCAGTCAGCAGCTGTGGAGAGAGTTAAAGTATAAGGATCTCTCATTACAGTCTCCAACATTCTCTGTTTTTTAATCTCAGATTATTAGCATCTGACATTTTCTTTTGGGTGCGAGATTTGAATGTCATATCTTTCTGCTGAAAATGAGACTCCAATAAGAAATGAACTGGACAATGCCAATGTAAAAGAATCCTGCTGCACGAAATAGTCCATAAACATAGGTTGGTGGTTTACTAGGCAGGGGGGGGGGGGTGAAAGCATTCACTAGCAGAAAGGAAATATCACACAGAGATCGTCATAGAGAGCATGCATAATTATGGTTGAGGAGGTCAATTATGAATAAATATGAACAACTTTGACTGATAGATCGCTAATAGATTTGTATTAGAACAATTATAATGCCATTTTTCCACAGGTCTGGATACCCAGACAGCTGGGTATTCGCTGAGCAGTCACAGAGTCATTATGAAGTCACAGACACTATAGGACTGAGCCATATAGACTTAAACAAAAGCTTTTAAACCGAAGGAATATTCATTCTAAGGAAGGAAACAGATTCAGACAAGAATCGTGCTTCTGACTAATTTTATGAAAATCATACTCGTGTAAATGTTGAGAAAGCAAGGGGCAGATTCAAGAAACTGCAGATGCTGGAATCTTGAGCAAAAAAAAAAAGTGCTGGAGGAATTCTGCGGGGTCAGGCAGCATCTGTGGAGGGAATGGATGGATAACAGAAGATGGGCACAAAAAGCTGGAATAACTCAATGGGTCAGGATGCATCTCTGGAACAAAAGGAATAGGTGACGTTTTGGGGTTGAGACCCTTCTTCAGTCTGAGAGTCAGAGAGACATACACTGTGATAGAGAGATATTGAACAAATGAATGAAAGATATGCAAAAACGATGATAAAGGAAACAGGACATTGCTAGCTGTGGGCTCGGTGAAAACAAGTTACAGACAATGAGACTCAACAAGGCGACTTTGAAGCTGGTACAACCACATGAGTGGGGGAGGGACAGAGAGGGGATGCAAGGGTTAATAGTAAGATTAAATGAGAACTTACCAGTTTGAAGTTTGATCTTTATTTTATGAGGAGTTACGATGAGGGATTACGTGAAGACCCCGCCAGCACGCATGCACGACATTCTTCAAAGCAGCGGTGTGGAATCACAGACAACAGTAGATGAAATAAACATAGTAAGATAAGAAGAACTAGAATACCAGTTGACCTTTATGATAGAGGGCGGGAGCGGAGGGCATGTAATCCCTCATCGTAACTCCTCATAAAATAAAGATCAAACTTCAAAGTTCTCGTTTAATCTTACTATTTTACTTCGGAGTCACGTGAGTGACTACGTGAAGATTTTAAAGATCTGTGATTTCATGCCGTGGAACGAGTCCATGCTTCACTCACTGCCTTAGTTGACCAGGGGAGGAAGTATGTTATCGTATTCAGACATGAATAATGACAATAGTAACCTCCCTCATCCGGGAGGAACTATGAACAGAACTTAACATAGAGTTCGTAAATACCCCCCCATCTGGCAATGGGTTAGTACTAAATGTGTGGAAAATTGCTATATTGACCATCCTGCAACCGCTAGGATGTGGTCCTGCTAACTTCCATAACCCTGCTGCTGAGGTTGTTGCAGCCTTGGTGGAGTGATTTGAAATGTCAGTATTTACTCCTGTATAAGCCAGACCCATAACCACCTGAAGATGGTCTGAAGTGATACCTTCTTTTGAGGGTAGATGTAACTAACAATATTGCTAGTTCAGAGTCTCTAGGCTCTAGTGATCTAACATTCTGGTGTAGAAGTATGACCATACACAATCGAAGGTTCATGGGATATGTGAACATCTAGTTTGAGATCTGGTGCCCCTGGTCTATACTGCTTGACTAAGTCATAACATAAGTGTTATTTAGCCTGCAGATATAATCATCCTATCCAGTCAACGTTTATGCAATGACTGGACCCGTAGTGCTGCATGCAGGGCTATGAGAATAACCACTTATAAGTGAGTTAGTCCAAGGACAGGGATGTAGCTGGAGCCCTTCAGCGAAGCGACGTAGCACAACGTTAACACCCCATATCTCTGCGTCCCTAGGCCTGGGAGTTTTCGAGTTGCAGATTTCCTTCATAATCTAGAGCTCAGAGGGTGACCCCCCGAGAGTGGATTCTACTCCTCTCAGCCAGTATGATGAAGCACTTAGGTATGGTAGATGGCACTTTAGACATCATGATTTGCAAGCCCTCATATGAGCCTGAACTACAAGACATCAGTCATCCGTGCCGAATATGTAATATAATTATAAAACAAACACCTCCCATCTCCTTATGAGGAAATATTGATAGTTTTTGGTGCTATCCCTGCGATCTGCAGCGAGCACGTTCATGGTTGGTTTAACAACCCCAGCCGCAGGAACGGTCTTCTCAGTCTCTGTAAGTCAAAGAATTGATATATCATGCTGAGGACGGTTTCCCGCGTCACGGCTAGACCAATACTTGTGTCTAGAATAACCATATATGGTTCTATCATTCCCCACATCAGTGGGAGCCATGGCTGGCTAAGCCCGCATGCACTATAAAAATGCCTGAGGCGGGAACTTGCTGAATTTTGCAAACCCGTCTGATGAGGCAGAAATGGAGGAAGACATAAAAGAACATTCCTCCTTAGTGTAGCTAGAATGTAACCAACGCTACCGATATGCCACATATTTTCCACTGGTGATTGAACCTGGATGCAAGCTTCTTGGTCTTTAATGTTCACAATGTATTTTAATACTTTGTGATCCAACACCCATATTGTGTACCGTAATGAGGTTTGGGTAAACTATCACCGGATATTTTGACTTGTTTGCACCCATGTAAACAGACATTTGCCACCACCGAAGTGTATCAACTTGGACTAGAGCATGCAGATTAGGCATATTCGCATAAACCTTTAATCCACAGAATGCACCCAGTGTCTATAGGTAGTTGATGCCATGTAACTGAGGAATTGGTAACACTCCTATCCACATCTGTAACTAGATGGCATGAGCAATTTCTCATCCTGAACAATAGCATCAGTTTGTAATTTAACTGAAGAGTTACTGATTTAGTGGAATAGCATAGAGCTGGTAACAATGACTACATGGTACTTGAGTGCTTACTTCTTTTGCATGCTGTATAGTTCTGATTGTGCAAAGGCTTAAATAGCACAGCTGTAAGCCAATTAATCTTGATGAACAGAAGGTTGCTTGATCAGTTTTGTTACGGGCTTCAATTAATTCCAATCCCTTGCCTCAGGGCGGAGTCCCAGACGATTAAATAGAGTTAAAGGTAATCCCAATCATCAATAAATTCAGTTGGTATCAACTTAAATTTATTTGGACAGATGAGAACCCAATTTCTCAAATGGGTTTTGTGGCTGATACAGCTAATTTAGCAAAATACAGCGTTTAATCTCATCCAAATAGTTCTTAACAATATTTTTAAACTCTGAGCAGCCGAAGCACTCATTTAGTAAATAACCTGGGAACTGAAGTTAGCCTATTTTGCAATGTTTTAACTGTATCATTGCCCCATCCAGTTAAATTTCAGATATTTCCGGTGCCCTGTGAATGAAGCTGACCCCATGGGAATTAATAGTCACAAAGTTTCAATGTCTATACTGCACATGCGAGTTGGGTTTGTTGATAATAAACAGGCCTCATTTGTCATAATATCGAGCCTGCCTAAAGAGGCAACTCTAGCCATATTCCTAGACACTCTCGCTTGTACTGTGCAGTATAAACTATCTCATCAAACCTTCTTGTAAATGGTCCACAACCCCACGTTTCGGAAAGAACCAGACCCACCTACCATCATGGCTACCGGTGGTTTTATGGTAAGCCCAAAAGGCCCCCCGATGCGGGTTCGATTTCCATCCTTGATTGGAGCGTAGGGCTGCTGGTGTATGTGGACCCACGTCTTTCCAGGTGCATGGTAACTCCCAGCCGGCACCTGTTCCTCGGACATGCTTCCAAGTTCAGAGTCAGTTGCCAACTGACTCCTCGCACTCACCTTCGCAGAAGGGAGTTTTGTAGGCAGCCCTGAAAAGGGTGTTGCCACAGGCTCTCGAGGAGACCTGCGCTGACATGGCCCTCCCTGGCCAATTAGGATGGGTAAAACGTCCGAGGATGAACCCATATCGGAGGGGAGCCTCCTGGCCTGACTTCAGTCTAGGCCTTTCAGTCTCCTGTTTTAGCTCTAACCCTCCTCGGGCAGTCGGAGTCTGAATTCGCCGCCGACTACCCGCTCTTCTGCGGTCCTAGCCGTGTCTTCCACACGGTCCCCGTAGCTGGGGTGTCCCCCAAGCACAGTTCTACCCGCGGTCTTCCACACGGTCCCCGTAGCTGGAGTGTCCCCCAAGCTCAGTTCTACCCGCGGTCTTCCACACGGTCCCCGTGGCTGAGGTTTCCCCCACGCACGAGTCTATCCATCTTTCTTCATATGAAAGTCCTGACATCCCAGGTTCTACCCGTGTTCTTCGCAAGGTCCCTGTAGCTTGGTTATCCGCAGTCTTCCCACGGTCCCTGAAGCTGGGTTATCCGTGGTCTTCCCATGGCCCCCGAGGCTGGGTTATCCGCGGTCTTCCCGCGGTCCCTGAAACTGGGATATCCGCGGTTTTCCCACGGTCCACGAGGCTGGGTTATCCCCAGTCTTCCCACGGTCCCTGAAGCTGGGTTACCCGTGGTTTTCCCGTGGTCTCTGGTCGGATTATCTGTGGTTCCCCACGGTCTCTGAAGCCGGGTTACCTGTGGTTTTCCCGTGGCCTCCAAAGTCGGGTTACCTGTGGTTTTCCCGTGGTCTCCGAAGTCGGGTACCCGCGGTCTTCCCCCGGTCCCGGAAGGCAGGTTACCTGCAGTCTTCTGAGGTTCCGTGGTCCCCGCAGCCAGGCTTCTTCCTGCGGTCGGCTTTCCCCACGGCCCTTGTAGTTGGGACCTACAATGCTGGCGAAACTCAGCGGGTGCAGCAGCATCTATGGAACCTTGTAGCAGGGATCCTTGCAGTGTCGGGAGCCGGGATTTCCCCTTTGAATGCTCCCTCGGTTTTGGGCTTCCCCCGAGCCGCCGTGGCTTAGTAAACGGGGTTTCCCTCGCGGTCCCTGATAAAGGGCTTCCCCGCGATTCTGTGGTCGGCTTCGGATATCCCCTCCACCCCCCCCCCCCCCCCACCCCGGCGGTCCCTGTAGAAGGGAGCCGGGTGGCGCTGGGGTTCCAACCTCGGACCTCCAGCAGGAGCTCTGAACGCTTCCTGCAGTAAAAAAGAGACCTGAAAAAGTTAAAAACTTACCTTCAGGTCCGAGCTGTTGGAAACAGCGCTCCAACAGCCTGTCGTTTGCGCAATGCGAGAGACGATATGACGCGCATGCGTGCTGGCGGGGTCTTCACGTAGTCACTCACGTGACTCCGAAGTAAAATTGAAGTTAAAGAAATCAATGTTCATACCACTGGATTGTAAGCTATCCAAGCGAAATATGAGGTGCTGTTCCTCCAATATGCGTTTGGCCTTGCTCTGACAATGGAGGAGGCCCAGGGCAGAAAGATCAGTGTGGGAATGGGAGGGGGAATTAAAGTATATGGCAACTGGAAGATCAGGATGGATGACAGTTCAGTTTGGGATCATTCTGTAGACTCAGGAAAGTATGAGTCAGTTGCACTCCACTGTCCTCCACTGCTGTCTGGAGGTTCATTCTCGGAAAAACCCCCACTTTGGAAAGTAAAGTCAGTCTGAAGAAGGGCGGGTAAGATCACAGTACCATTCCTTATTTCAGCACATCTTAACACATTTCCAGCATGTCATGAGTCTGTGAGAGGAAGCATTATAGAATCCAATTTAAATCTGCATCAAATTTTAATACCACATTGGTTGTTTATTTCATGCAATACCACTCAGCTAATTAAAATGCATGTTGAATCATTTTCTTTCTTCACACACTAGGCAATTACCGAGAAACAGGTCATGTTCCTTGAGCTGAAGCTGAAAACTATAATGTTGGTAACTAAACATCTGACCTTTCCAACCACTCAATTCTTTCTTTCCGACCAACAATAGGAGACATTTGTATTTGAAATGATGTTTGGTTTTTGGTTCCCAAGTCGAACATAAACATTATTTACAAGTACTTACAAATTCATGTGCAAAGTAATTTTGAAGTGAGATTTTGAGCTTGTAATATATCGAGGAACAAAAAACATAAAATAAACAGAAGACAGTACAATCAAGTACAATCAATGCTTGTTATGTGCCGTTCAATTGTTTCTTCAGAGGCAGATTGTTCTCCGGTTTGAGCGTTGTATTTTAAACAAATTATAAATTTCAATGCAAAAATACTTTCCAATAGAAAACTAAATATCACCTCTGAAATGGTCTAGGCACTTCAAAGGCGTTTAGGGGTGTATATTTAAGGGGGCGCCATTGGTAGAGCTGCTGAAGGTACAGGAGCCTGAAGACTGCAACAACCAAGTTCAGGAATAGCTACTTCCCCACAGCCATCTGGCTATTAAACCTGGCTCGGACAAAACTCTGATTATTAATAACCTATTATCTGTTATGTGTACCTTATCAGTTTATTTATTCATGTGTGTATATATTTATATTATGGTATATGGACACACTTATCTGTTTTGTAGTAAATGCCTACTATGTTCTGTGTGCTGAAGCAAAGCAAGAATTTCATTGTCCTATACAGGGACACATGACAATAAACTCACTTGAACTTGAACTTGCCTCGCAGCGCCAAGGACCTGGGTTACATTCTAATATAGGATCAGGAAGGTACAAACTCCGTACTGGCAGTACCCATGGTCAGGATCGAACATGCGTCTCTGGTGCTGTAAGGCAGCAACTCTACCACTGCGTCACCATGTTGCCCTTTAGTAGAAATGTTATGCTTGCTCAGGCCTGGAGAGCTTGGAGAGTGTCCACTGTCCATCTGGTGATATCATGTCATGGGGGAATTCAGAATAGAGTTTCTCTATCTGGCTATGGAAAAAAAAATTGGCGTTCCTTCGGAGTTCAATTAGGACCTCAAGGCTGGGAGACAATAATGTTAAAAAATAATGCAAATTGCTGGAGTAACTCAACGCATCAAGCTGCATCTCCGGAGAACATGAATAGTGTTGACAATCAATGATGCTGTTTTAGCATCATCTACAATGTTAACTTGTTCACTTGCTAATGAACTCTCCAGGTTTCGTAGAAACAGTGAGGCCAGCATCTATTACCCCAGTGATTCCAATTCCTGCCATCCATGGTCCAA
The DNA here is from genome assembly GCF_010909765.2 of Amblyraja radiata. NCBI lineage: Eukaryota > Metazoa > Chordata > Chondrichthyes > Rajiformes > Rajidae > Amblyraja > Amblyraja radiata. The sequence goes on from NC_045975.1 coordinate 43,067,035, forward strand.
GTCTCAGAGGTCCCCACAGGAGGTAAGGAAGGTCTGAAGAAGGGTCCTGACCAGAAATGTCGTCTGTCCATTCCCTCCTGAGATGCTGCCTGACCCGTCGAGTTCCATCAGCACTTTGTGTGTTGCTCCAGATCCAGATCTTGATTACCCTCGTATTCCTATTAAATCTGTTCCCCTTCACCTTAAAACTATGTCCTCTGGTCCTTGATTCACCTGCTCTGGGCAAATCGAGGACCATAAGTTTAAGGTGAAGGGAAAAAGATTTAATAGGAATCTGAGGGGTAATTTTTTCACACAAAGGATGGTGGGTGTATGGAACAAGCTGCCAGAGGAGGTAGTTGAGGCTGGGACTATCCCAACGTTTAAGAAACAGTTAGACAGGTACATGGATAGGACAGATTTGGAGGGATATGGACCAAATGTGGGCAGGTGGGACTAATGTAGCTGTGACATGTTGGCCGGTGTGGGCAAGTTGAGCTGAAGGGCCTGTTTCCACATTATCACTCTATGACTCTATTCCAACATCTGCAGTTCCTTGTGTCGCCAGGAGGAATGGAATTCCTGCTATCTGGAGCTCCATGTTTTTCAGGTTTTAGGTCTAAAGTAACATACAGTCCCAAGCACCATTGTATTGTGTTGCACCTTACCTGTTTCACAACCATTATGTCTGAGATACTATTTAAATATGCATGCAGACTGGCAGTCATCGAGAACTGCTGGAATTTGCATTTTAGCTGAAAGAAAATCCAACAGTCAAAAAAAAGAAAGATTAGAGACAATTAATAGGGTTTTCTATCATGTAGAAACAAAGAACTGCAGATGCTGGTTTACCACGGAAAACACAGAGTGCTAGAGTAACACAGCAGGTCAGGCAGCATCTCTGGAGGACATGGACAGGTGATGTTTTGGGTCAGACCTTTCTTCAGCCTTCAATGGTCCCAATGGTCTGGGGATTTCTATCATATCTGAATCTTGAAATTCTCTCACTGTCAGACGTGGTGTCCAACCGTGGCCCGTACCCCACTAGTGTTATTGCCAAATGCACGCCTGTTGTAATCAATGTTACGTGCAGGAAGGCACTGCAGATGCTGGTTTACATCGAAGATAGATACAAAATGCTGCTGTAACTCAGTGGGACAGGCAGCATCTCTGGAGAAAGGGAATGGGTGACGTTTCGGGATGAGACCCTTATTCATGCCTTGCTTAGTTTAGTTTAGTTTAGAGATACAGTGCGGAAACAGGCCCTTCGGCCCACCGAGTCCACACTAACCAGCCATCCCCGCAGGTTAACACTACCCTGCACACTTATACCAAGCCAATTTACCTACAAACCTGTACGTCTTTGGAGTGTGGGAGGAAACGGAAGATCTCGGAGAAAACCCACGTGGTCACGGGGAGAATATACAAACTCGATACAGACAGCACCTGTAGTCGGGATCGAACCTGGGTCTCTGGCGCTGCAAGCGCTGTAAGACAACAACTCCACCCCTGTGCCGCCGTGAATATGTATCCTTTATCCTGTCTCCATACACTGTGGATAGCTCGATTGTAATCATGTAGTCTTTTCTCTGACTGGATAGCACGGAAAAAAAGCTTGTCACTGTACCTCAGTACACATAACAATAATGAACTTTGTTCAAGAAGGAACTGCAGATGCTGGAAAATCGGAGGTAGACAAAATTGCAGGAGAAACTCAGCGGGTGCGGCAGCATTGATGGAGCGAAGGAAATAGGCAACGTTTCGGGCCAAAACCCTTCAAATCCGGCCCGAAACATTGCCTATTTCCTTCGCTCCTTAGATGCTGCCGCACCCGCTCAGTTTCTCCGGTAATTTTATCTACCTCCGATTACCTACAATAATGAACTAATCTAATCAGCAACAAATCTACCAGTTTTGTCTCAACATCAAGGATGAATAGAAACCTTAAATTCTATAAAATACTTCAGTGCAAAAGCTATAAAAAGTACACTTCTCTCAACTTGCGAACTAGATCCCTCATCGGTGACGTTAGTATCTCAATGACATCACAAACCAGCGCATCAATTATTTTCTTTTTAGACACACAATGTAGGTTAACAATCTTCTCGACGGTAAAACCCTTGCATTTCACATGCTGTGCATGAAACCGTGGTCTGATCCGCTGCAGAGTTTGCTTCACCCCTTGTATATGATCATTGATTCTTCCCTATTTTGTAAATCAACAGTGACTGCTTGACTGTGGAAGGATAAAATTAAATTACCTCGCATCAGCAGCAAGCAATAAAATCACAGAAACTGGCAGGTAGCTTTAGACTCCTTCCTCCATTGTTCCACTTTCGTTCCCAAATGGGGAATAATTAAATGGGCTACACATTCACAATGCTCAATTTCCTGGTCTTGCAAGAGATCATGTTCTCTCAAATAAGAACGTGCTATCTGACTGTTGTACCTGCCTCTTAATTTAGGACAGACTCCCTTCCCCTGCTTTCTTCTGAGTCAAGAATTTATCAGAGTCTCTTACAAACTAGCTGGGTAGATATTGAAGATAGACACAAAATGCTGGAGTAATTCGGCAGGTCAGGCAGCATCTCTGGAGAAAAGGAATAGGTGGCCCTTCTCCAGACATATATTGAGATGTTTTAGCTAGTTTAAGTGTCACTACACTAGTGTCACATGAGTAAACAGCCACACAACAAGGGTGGGATTATTTACAACCGAGTAGTGAAGCAATTAGTTCTCTGAGGGTGGTGTATTTGAGGAACCCTCTGCTCCAAATGGTTGTGGAGGTCAGGCCACAGAATTCAGGTGGAGACAGATAAATATTCGAACAATAATCTGGAGAAGGGTCTTGACCCGAAACATCACCTATTCCTTTTGTCCAGAGATGCTGCCTGACATACTGAGTTACTCCAGCTTTGTGAGGGGCCTTCGAGAGCTGGCACAGTAGAGGGGTTGAGGACAGCATGGATTGGCAATGTGGGACAGGCGTGAGGAACTGCTGGTCTACTCTTGCCCCTCAAGGTTGGCTGTGGGAGGCGCCGCCGGGCACAAAGGCTGAGGGTGGCCGTGCGAGGAGAGGGATGACTGTTCACTGGTGAACCAGATGGAGCCGACGTCTGCAACAGGCCTTTATGGCCGGCTGCAGCTGGGATTGTAAGATGGTGCCAATACTTGGCGACTATTGCATATGGACTCAGTCTGCTGTTTCTGTGCGTTCTGTATTTAATCAGGGATTGTACTTACATATGGCAATAATCTTACTGATTTGTACGCAAACAAACATCTTTCACTGATAATTGTTCACTTGATAATAAAGAACCATTGAACCATTTTTTCCGTGTCCTTCTGTTTGAAGTCAGCTACAAGAGATGCTTACATTTTTACCAGGTTTAACCACAAAACCATCCTCATTGATGGTCTGATTAGTTTATGCCCTATACATTTAGGAGCCATGATATTTCTTGTTCAAATGAAGCTCACACACTATACACACATTGCTGGTAAATATACCAATGAGTGCCAAATAGCAGAATGGTGCAAGACGGTGTGCAATCTACAGTGGAGATTAAACGTACATAGAGAAGTATTAAACTTCAAGAAAAATAACTGACCGAGGTGGAGTTAGGAGTAAGAGTACATGGCAGATGGCACAATGGGCTAAGTGTTCGGCTGGCGACCGGAAGGTAGCCGGTTCGAATCCCGCTTGGAGTGCATACTGTCGTTGTGTCCTTGGGCAAGACACTTCACCCACCTTTGCCTGTGTGTGAATGTGTGTGAGTGATAGGTGGTGGTCGGAGGGGCCATAGGCGCAGATTGGCAGTCACGCTTCCGTCAGTCTGCCCCAGGGCAGCTGTGGCTACAGAAGTAGCTTACCACCACCGAGTGTGACTGAGGAGTGAATGAATAATGCGATGTAAAGCGCCTTGAGTATTAGAAAGGCGCTATATAAATCCCATCCATTATTATTATTATTATGGCAGCACCTCTGGGAAGAGGTGAGTGGTTCAGGAGTCTGATAGCTGATGAAGTGGGGATGAAGCTGTTCTTAAGTCTGGACGTCTGAGCTTTCAGGCTCATGTATCTTCTCCCAGAGATAGAAGAGAGAAAGGTGAATGGTCAGGGCGCCAGGCATCGTTGACGGTACTTCCAGCCCTCCTGATGCATTGCACTGTGAAGATGGAATGGATGGAAGGAAGTGCCGAGCTGTGTTCACCACTTTCCACAGGTTCAGGTGGTCATGAGCAGTGACCATATCAGACTCGCCGAGTGACTGACCGTTAGTTTGAAGCATGCTGGGGGGGAGGGGGGGGAGGCAGGAGATGAAGCCCCCACATCCTGCCCTGTGAACCTCCAAGCTTCCTTAGTGCTCACAGCTCTGCCACGCAACACGGTGGCGCAGCGGTAGAGTTGCTGCCTTACAGCGCTTGCAGCGCCGGTGACACGGGTTCAATCCCAACTACGGCTGCTGTCTGTACGGAGTTTGTATGCTCTCCCCGTGACCTGCGTGAGTTTTCTCCGAGATCTCCAGTTTCCTCCCTCACTCCAAAGACGTACAGGGTTGTAGGTTAATTGGCTTGGTGTAAATGTAAATTGTCCCCAGTGTGTGTAGGATAGTGTTAGTGTGCGGGGATCGCAGGTCAGTGTGGACTCGCTGGGCCGAAGGGCCTGTTTCCAAGCATATCTCTAAATTAAACTAAACTAAGGTTGGTACTTCTCGTGGAAGAGCAACAGGCATGCGTAAACAGCTGCAAAACAAGGGTACAACCAAGTAGTGAAGCGATTAGTTCTCTGAGGTTGGTGTATCTGTGGAACCCTCTGTTCTTCAGGGTGGTGGAGGTCAGATCACGGGATTTAGGTGGAGACGGATAATATTTGAACAATTGATGGACTGAAGATGAGTTGAGGCCAGCATGGATCAGCTATGATCTGATTAGTTCATTGTCATAGACACTGAGGAGTCATGAATGATATTCCTTGCTCAAATGAAAATCACAAATAAATACTCTACACACAATGATGATGCAAAATAGGAGAATGGTGCAAGTCTGTGTCCAATCTACAGTGGAGATTCAAAAACAATGCCTATTCCTTTTCTCCAGGGATGGAGTCGGACCCGCTGAGTAACTCCAGCATTTTGTGTCTATCTTTGGTTTAAACCAGCGTCTGCAGATCCTTCCTACATGTAGAGATTAAAGGGCCTGTCCCACTTTCACGACCTAATTCTCGACCTCTTTTACTCGTGGACATTTTTCATCAGGCTCAAAACGCCCCAACCTACTTGTGCCACGAGTACTATGACTAGCATCACGGTCTGCTACGACCTACCTACGACCTACCTACGACCTCCTACGACCTTGTGATGACCATGCTACGAATATGAGTCAAGGGCAAACTCGGCAGAGGTCGTGAATTAGTTCTTGAAAGTGGGACAGGCCCTTAAGAGACTATGCTGGTGGTGTCGAGCTTGAATGGTCTTCTGAAACACTGATAATTGACAGGAGATATATAACACTGGAACATGACTTTCTCAGCACTGGGACAGAGAGATAGATAAGAAGGAGCAACTATTATATGAACAGTTATAACGTTACATGAAATGTCACCGCTCTTCTGCGTCATCTTAATCAATGAGAATGGAAATTCCTTTCTCCATCTTCAAACTCCCTCCGAGTGTTCTGCTCCCTTTAAATGACAGACTAATAAATGGCGGAAGTCCCTGGCATTCAGTAGTCTTTTCTATGTGTCAATCCTAACGGTCACTGTAGTCAAGTCAAGTTTATTGTCAAGTCAATAGGGATGACAGATGGCACAATGGGCTAAGTGTTCGGCTGGCAACCGGAAGGTAGCCGGTTCGAATCCCGCTTGGAGTGCATACTGTCGTTTTGTCCTTGGACAAGACACTTCACCCACCTTTGCCTGTGTGTGAATGTGTGTGAATGTGTGTGAGTGATTGGTGGTGGTCGGAGGGGCCGTAGGCACAGATTGGCAGCCACGCTTCCGTCAGTCTGCCCCAGGGCAGCTGTGGCTACAGAAGTAGCTTACCACCACCGAGTGTGACTGAGGAGTGAATGAATAATGCGATGTAAAGCGCCTTGAGTATTAGAAAGGCGCTATATAAATCCCATCCATTATTATTATTATTATTTTTTGTCACATACACATACAAGATGTACAGTGAAATGAAAGTGGCGATGCCCCTGTCATGTTGTCACTTGTGGTCGGAGCACCAAGGCAAATTCCTTGTATGTGAATATACTTGGCCAATAAACTTATTCATTCATTCACTCATTCTGTGGCAAGGTTGTTGACAAACAATGAACTAGTAAATTAGACTTGTCGACAACCGAACCAAGATGAATTCATTTCCACAACACGGTGAGCAAATCAATGTAAACACACACTTCTGTGTAGGAGAGACTACTGATGCCGGTTTAAACCAACGATAGACACAAAAACTTAGAGTAATTCAGCAGGGACAGGTA